>NC_139563.1:21527844-21869287 GCF_965112155.1 Podarcis liolepis
ACTATTGTGAAAGAAAAAGAAAAGTATCTCATTTTGGTGGCTGGAGACTTTCCACAGAAAAATTCACAGGTACTCTTCAACTAGTGGCATACTAATATAATATTTTGCATACAGCATATTAAAAAGAAAAACTGGGCAGAATTACTTGTAAAGGTCACCTTATCTGGATGAACATTTTGCCTGATTACATAATAGCTGAACACCAGAGAGAATTAGCTGTGCTTAAGTTTCACCAGAACAAGAAAAAAATTATTTTCGGGACCTGTTGATTCAAATGTGATTTATATACGGCTCCCAAAAGCTCAGGTGGGCATAGTCTGTCATTTATTGTGGTCTCAGCCAACCTCCCGAATCTTCCAGCAACTGGAGAGAGGATCTTCTTTAATTTGCAGAGTACAGAGGAGATAAGAAAAACTTTCTTTTCTTACTTTTTTCAAACAGCGGGGCAAATGCAAGCTTTGGGGAAGGGTGCTGCCAGGTGACTTAGCAGATGACTGGGACACTTGTTAGTGGCAAATGAGTTTGCAGCCACTGCTGCATTTAAGTGTGCGTCACTTTCCCTGGGTTTGAATCAACAGCACTACTTTTTAATATATATTTCGAGTAGCAGTAATTCAGGAGCTAAAACTGTTGGTTTTCATTGTCAAAAACTCCACATCATTAGATGCAGTTCACAAACAGGAATCTGTTGTTTTTAGTCAAATGACTAATACAGCTAGTCCTCAAGAATGGTATGTGAAAATATTTTGCTTGTTCCTTTTAGCCACACTTCCCATTGATCATATTCAAGAGAATTATATTCGTGAAGTGCGAGACGTCATTTTTTCATTTGTCTACCCTACACCATTTAAATCCAGAGTTCGGCTTGTAGCTGTCTCAAAGGTTAGGCTTCATTTTATTTATTTGGAATTCCTCTAACTGTGTGATGCAAGTTTGCTGATTTGCAACTTTTAGAAAATATTAGGAATCTGTTGAGTACACAAAATTTAAGCTGCATAGCATATTGAATAGAATTATATTGCGGCCCAGTTTGCATTGGGCGTATTGAACTTCTACATTCGTCATTCAGCTCCTTGCCAGAAAACTTTCTAGAACATTTGCGAAGATCCCTTAAAATTCCCCCACCTCTGCGCTGGTGGAACTCAGTGCATAACACACTGGTGGAACTCAGTGCATAGGACGTAGGTGTGGAAGTAATTATTCTTTATCTTACAGAAGAGATCAAACACCACCCTTTTTTGTTCTTTCTCACCTCCCTTTTCACTTCAGATCAATGCCCCAAGGCTTCAAACTGAGTAATTTATTGAGTTTACTCAAGTCCAAAGCTCCAATGACACACGAAAGATTTGTACTGCATGTATTCCAGCTCAGAAACACCTCCAGGGTTCATGTGTTATTCCTGCCTCCTTCCCTTCTCATGCAACAGGCATGTCCAACTCTCAAGAGACTGCAATCTACTCCCACTATAAAAAAAACCTGGCAGTGATCTACCTATTGGATTGACCAAAGTTGTTGAGCTTTTTTGGGGGAGGAAGACCCAAAGTTATAAGTTATGGCTACCAGATGTCCCCGTTTTCCGGGGACAATCCTCGGATTTACAAATCAGTCCCTGGACAAAATCCGTCCCCGGAATGTCCCCTGATTTCATTTAATGTCCCCAGATTTATATTTTAAGTGTTGTAGATTTATTAGTAGGGAATGAATATTGCGTGATTGGTTCAGCGGCACAAGACACAATATATAGGGACTTCCGGCGAGGCAAAATGGCAGGCGCCACAGCAGCGAGTAGCTCCTGAAGCCAGCCAGAGCCAACTGTGCTACCAGGCTGGCTCCGGGCTGCTGAGACTGCCACTGCCGCCGCCACTGCCAAGGGGGAACCGGGGACGCCCGGCGCGTCAGCTGGGGGAACCGCTGACCACCCCACCCCCCATGACCCAAAACGAGCTGGGAGCGAGAGCACCCGGCCACCTGCCCAGCGGCACTCTGGGGCCAGGAAAACCCCAGAGCTGACACAGGGAGAAGGAGGAGAGGAGAGGAGAAGGAAGAGAAAGAGGAAGGAGAAAAAAGAGGGGAGCCCCGACCTTGCCGCGCTGCTGCTGCCGCCGCCACTGAGGAAGTGAGGTAGGAGAGCACCAGGAGGACAAGGACACATGGCCGAGCCCAGGTTTCTCTCTTTTTTTTAAAAAAAAAAAAGTGTGCCGGGATTCTTTGACAAAAATCTGGTAACCTTACCCAAAGTGGTTGAGCTTTTTTTTTGAGGGAGGAAAAACCAGTAGATTGCAACCAACCTGTTAGACATGCTTGTCATACAAGCACTGCATCTCTCTTCTTTGCTGTTTAGCACTACACATGCATTGGAGTTTTCACCACAGTTAGCACCAAACCAGTTTGCAACCACAGGTGAAAAAAAGATGTGTAAACTCTGATTTTTGAAAAGGTGTGATTCTAATCAACATTGTTTTCAAAATAAAAGGGAAGGAGCAAAGGTGTGTATTAGAGGGGAAGAGGGGTGTGTGTGAGCCCAGTGAGTGCGCTCCCAATCTCCTTAATTTTTATGGGGCCTGATTTACATATTCCACAAGCTGTTGACAGAAAGGATGCTTTTCTTTTTTTACTATAATTACAACTAAGAGGAAAAGAAAAAGACTACACTGCTGGTGGAGTACAGAGAGGAGATGCCACATGGCTCTTTGGCAACTGTTGTGCTGAAAATGTGACATGAATTTCCATTTGAGTCTGGGTGCATCACTTTTTGTGTATTATAAGGTAAAGGGACCCCTGACCATTAGGTCCAGTCGTGACCGACTCTGGGGTTGCGGCGCTCATCTCGCTTTATTGGCCGAGGGAGCCGGCGTACAGCTTCCGGGTCAAGTGGCCAGCATGACTAAGCTGCTTCTGGCGAACCAGAGCAGCGCATGGAAATGCCGTGCTTTACAATTCTCATCCCATTAAGCCCACACAGTAATCCTATGAGTGAAGCTGAGGACACTGAACTTTAGCACTGGAGGTGCTCCAGTTTCTCACATAATTGCAAACCTATTGCAGTGACTAAATACAGTGCCCAACTGTTGCTAGCCTTGCCCTAAGCAATAGATGGATTCAGCTCACTGTGTTCTTGATAAATAGAATGTGTGTTATGAGAGGAGGGAAGAGTAGCAGCAGGGGAGATAGATATAGATATAAAAAATCACTAATTGAGTGGCATTTCCAACTATAAGGAATGTCTTTTGTATTCTAAGTGATTTCTGTGTTGTCATTCTCCATCCAGGAAGTCTTGGAAGATATTTTGGACCTGGATATGTCCATCTCAGACTCAGAGGACTTTATACAGCTTGTCACTGGTGCAAAAATTGCCTTGGGATCTCTGCCTCTGGCCCACAGATATGGTGGCCATCAGGTCAATAATAATACTTGCTCTATCTTACCTGAGCTTTAGCTCCTCTGCCTTGACTTACAGTCTGCAAATATTTCAGGAATTCCATCTCTGATTCCTATTATTGCCATACTTCTCTGTCAAGATAGAACAGAACAAAATATAACTTGGCTAACACTGCTCCAATCTGTTGCTGTGTCTCTGAAGCATGCCTGTAGGAAATTTGCAGGAGTTGTTTTTCTAACATGTTGAATCTCACCATCACCAGAAGATTTAGGAATGATTTTCCAGTTATAAATCTGCTGTAAATAATACCAAATAGTGACTGGGATTTTTTAATTTCTTCTTTTCTTGTTAGTTTGGTAGCTGGGCAGGTCAGCTGGGTGACGGAAGAGCCCATTTGATTGGTGTTTATACAAACAGGTACTGCATTCTTCTTTTTGAATAGTTGGTCTCTAAATGATATATGGCTGGCACTGATCTTTCAGAAAGTACATTAAGAAATATTACTGCTGATAATTAAAATACTTGGGCTGGAATAACTTACTGACCAAACACAAATGCTGTGGTTTGCTGTTTGTTCTGATTTAAAGCTAAGGAGCAGGTTTTGTGGCTGTCAAATCCCTGGCTCCAAATGAATTGGGTACTGATTTCTCACAGACACGCACTTTACACCCACCCTCATCAGCTGACATCACCATCCATCCAAGTGATAGGCAGGTGATTTTTTTTATTTTTTTAGGGTAACCAAATTCGTTGAGCTTTGTTGAGGCGAATTCCAAGACATGTCCTGGAAAATCAGGGTGTATGGCAGCCCTACCCAGCCCCTGTTTTATAGTGTTCATGGCTAAGGGAAGATTTAAATCTGGGACTTCCGGGCTCACATCCTTACCTACTGCACTGTATCAGTTCTCAATATTACTAATGCCAATGGTTTTTTGCAGGTTTGGTGACAGTTGGGAACTGCAGCTGAAAGGTTCAGGAAGGACTCCGTACTCTAGGTTTGTCATGTGTTTTGTGTTTTATTCTGTATTCACCCCTGATAGCTCTTGGTCTTATTTCTGTTTGAAACCTTTCATTTCAATGGCCAGCTTAAAAAACCATCCCAACCTCAAAGTACAAGATTATCTGTCTGCATGAAACTGTAGCACGTAGCACCCCTTTGTTCAAGTCATCAGGAGCAAAAGAATTTTGTCTTATGTTTTGACGATCACTGCCATAACCTGTTTATTTATTTAAGAAGGACCAGATACCGTATTTTTCGCCCTATAAGACGCACTTTTTCCCCTCCAAAAATGAAGGGGAAATGTGGGTGCGTCTTATGGGGCGAATGCAGGCTTTCGCTGAAGCCTGGAGAGCGAGAGCGGTAGGTGCGCACCGACCCCTCTCGCTCTCCAGGCTTCGCGGACCTCTCGGCAAGCAGCGGGAACGTTCCCGCTGCTTGGGGAGAGCTGCAGGCATCCCGAAGCCTGCGCGCGCTGATCTCAGCGCGTGCAGGCTTCGCGGATCTCTCCTCAAGCAGCGGGAACGTTCCCGCTGCTTGGGGAGAGCTGCAGGCATCCCGAAGCCTGCGCGCGCTGATCTCAGCACCTGCAGGCTTCGCGGATCTCTCCTCAAGCAGCGGGAACATTCCCGCTGCTTGGGGAGAGCTGCAGGCATCCCGAAGCCTGCGCGCGCTGATCTCAGCGCCTGCAGGCTTCGCGGATCTCTCCTCAAGCAGCGGGAACGTTCCCGCTGCTTGGGGAGAGCTGCAGGCATCCCGAAGCCTGCGCGCGCTGATCTCAGAGCCTGCAGGCTTCGCGGATCTCTCCTCAAGCAGCGGGAACGTTCCCGCTGCTTGGGGAGAGCTGCAGGCATCCCGAAGCCTGCGCGCGCTGATCTCAGCGCCTGCAGGCTTCGCGGATCTCTCCTCAAGCAGCGGGAACGTTCCCGCTGCTTGGGGAGAGCTGCAGGCATCCCGAAGCCTGCGCACGCTGATCTCAGCGCCTGCAGGCTTCGCGGATCTCTCCTCAAGCAGCGGGAACATTCCCGCTGCTTGGGGAGAGCTGCAGGCATCCCGAAGCCTGCGCACGCTGATCTCAGCGCCTGCAGGCTTCGCGGACCTCTTCTCAAGCAGCGGGAGCCACCGCTGGGCTCCCACGGCTTGCAGAGAGCTGCCTGTTTGGGGGCTGGGGTCGGGGGAAGCTCGGGCTGCCCCAGCCCCGCGCCTGGGGGGAAATAATTTTTTTCCCTTTATTTCCCCCCCAAAAAGCTAGGTGCGTCTTATGGGACGGTGCGTCCTATAGGGCGAAAAATACGGTAAATTAATGGGGCCTAGGTCAATTAGTCAGCATTAACCATGATAGCTAGAAGGCAGCATACCTTTTAATGTTAACTACTGGGAGGTAACATCATACCAGTTTTGGGGAGCTCTTACTGTCTTGCATTGCCCGGGAATTAGGGGAAATCACATTAATGCTGAGCAGAGAACTATAGGAGTCCTGAGGATTTTGGAGGATTTCTGGAGGTATGCAGGTTCTTTATAGTCTAGATATGTAAGTGGGGTAGGGCCAGGGGAGGGTGATTTCATTTGAACATGTTTCTTAGGGTGATGTTAGTTGCACACTTGCTATCTTTTTAAGAGCTGAAACTGCTATTCTCTGGTAGAAATAAGGATTCACATGCCACTTTTAAATTCCTGCTTTATATGATGCCTATGCCTGGGAAGAGGTTTCCAAATGTTTTTTGCTGAAACAAGTTTAGCCTAGCATGGCAAAATTAAAATATCAGGAGCTGGAAGATAGTTCAAATGATAAAGACCGCTTAGCCGTAAGTGGCGGTTGCAGCCCAGCGTGGGCCACAGTGGTGCCAAAGCGTTCGCTGATTTCAGGTGCACACCCAATGCCTATGCCAAGACCTACTTACATCCGTAATCAATAAAGTTGTGGCCTATTTAATCCCAAAGCGATTGTCCTGTAATTCTTTCCTCTTCTCACGTTAGCTTATGAAACCTAGCTTATGAAACCTAGCTTATGAAAATAACTACCATGCTTCCTTCTCTGCAAGCTCCCTGTTCTGTTTTGTGCCACATGCTGTCTTTAAATTGTGCAAAGCAGGGTAATTTTGGGGTGAATTGGACTTTCAGCTGTTTGATTTTACCGGCCTGCATTTCCTGAGCATCGCTCAGATTCACTCAGGGCCTACGGTGCCAAACATTACATGTAACCAAGGATAGGTAAATTGATGCCATCTTTGCAAGTTTTCCCTTTTCCAGAATTTCACATTAATCTACAAACTTTTTTAAAAAGGTTCTCTCAAAATCCATTTATAAACATGTATTTCCTATTTTTCCTACTTAAGAGGAGATCTTTAGCCCAGTTTTTAACTGGCTTTCTATATAGAATTACATAGAATCATGGAGTAGGAAGGAACAACGAGGGTTATCTAGTCCAACCCCCTGCAATGCAGGAATCTCCTGCCCAACACAGGACTCGTACCCACAACCTTGTTTTAAACTGCTTAATAGCATGTGCTTTCATTTTCTTAATACACATTTCTTGTTTGGTGGTTGTAATAGTTTTATTTGTTTTATAATTGTATACTTTATTGTTGTGATCCACCCTGGGACCTTGCAGTGAAGGACAGGTAATAAATCTAATAAATAAATATTATTTTTAAATATGTGTTTTGATGTGTTTAAACTTTCATGAAATGCATTGCAGCATTAGGAGAAATGTGTAGTCTGTAGATAGCTGATAGTTGCCAAGATGAAGTTCCTCAATCATCCCTATATCAGAATTCCTTGCCCACTCAAGCATTTACTTTTTTTTCTTTTCCTAATTCAAAAGGAAAGGGTAGTGTTTATATTCCTAGTTTTCCTCTCCACAGGAATGGGGACGGCAGAGCTGTGCTCCACTCTTCTGTTCGAGAATTCTTAGGAAGTGAGGCCATGCATTATCTTGGAATTCCTACAAGCAGAGCAGCTAGGTACTGTATCCATGTTTGTACTTCCTTTAGAATCTGACCTGATGCTTACTTGATTCCACTTACATCAGGAGGAGACCACTCATGTACTGTGTCTTGTGGGCTTTTTGGCTTGCGCCCGAGAAATCCAATCTGCCTTCTGCTCAATCTTTGTAAATATGAAGTAGATTTTGTTTGTATGAGTGTTGTGCTCACCTGCCAGGTACAGTGTGTGATGTAATTTCTGATGGGGCGCAACGTATTCATTTACTGCCATTTTGTGACCATCGTTTTGTTTAGCTTTTACACTTTTCACAAAGTTAAGAAGAGTTCGCAAACAGCAGCTCCACGCTACTTCACTGCAACTCCATCTAATATTGCACTTACACCATGTGAGATGCCTTGCTATTGTTGCCGAATTGTTAAGTATGTGATATTGCTGACATTCGGGGGGCATTCAGTATGTGGTTATGAAGGCCCTTTCTGATTGCCTGTGCAGGTTTTTGGCTTGCTGAGAACACGCAGAACTCTCTCTCCAGCATCAATCAGGAAACAAATTTTTGCTTGTAGAAGAGACAAATAACCTATTGGAAAACCTGCTTAATTGCTTCGGCAGAAGGTCTTGCAAACTCAGTGACTGATGCAAAACCCATGAGGCTGTCTGGATGAGCATGAAAGCTTGTAGCAGTGTTACAACCCTCGTTGGAAGATGCTGTGACAGGCTGTTTGTTTCAAAGACAATAGCCAGCATGAACTTGGTGTACCAAGTTCGCTGAGTTCAGGAGATTGCTTGGCCTTCGTGCTTAGCCTGCTGTTTTTGAAACTCTCGGTTTCCTGGTAAGGCCATGTGGGGGAGGAGGGCAGTACTCCAGAAAGCTTTCCAGACTTCTTTTCATAAATATTTAACTCAAATAACTCCAGCTGATCACTAGATTGCTGGCAATAGGAAGCCGTCATATCTCAGCTCTTACGGTTAATTGACAACGTTCTTGCTGAGTCTTGGCAGAAGTGTGGGGAAGAGCATGTAATTTATCCAAGAGCACCCTGGAGATGGGCCCACTCTATTAGCTCTGTGTTCCTGTGTTGCCAACAGGAAGCTCCATTCACAGAGTGATGCTAGAAGGGAAAACATTCTTATGCGGAACCTTCATGCTTTGAAGATTGGGGTTTCTGGAACAGAGTACAGGAAGTCAGTGGAGTGAAGCAGCGCACATGGTGTTGGGTGATGAATATTCATGGTGTGCTCCAGACCGATCATAGGATGCTTAAGCACTGCAAATGTTGGGAGCTGGGAGCAAGGAATATGTTTCCCCCAAAACTTTAGCATTTGTTTTTAGGCATCTGTGTGGCATCTGCCTCTATCTGCACCTGTTCTTACGAGACGTATGAACTGGTGCATCTACCAGTGTGCTTCTACGGCCAGAGAACTGGTTTTGAAAGCTCCAGAACTTGAAGTCCCATCTTCCTTATAGCTTCACTTGGAGGCCTTAGGCAAGCAAACTGCCAGCCTCATAACCAGGTCAGGAAGCAGCGCAAAGGCTGTGCGCCGCCTTCCTGCTGCCCCCCGAGCTTGTGGGGCTGGCGGTGGGGGGAAGCGCTGCTTTCCCCCACTGCCAGCCTCAAAGACCAGACTCTCCTAGCTTCAGGGAAAGGAACCTGAAGCCTCTGGAACGCAGCGGGAACTCGCGCTGCACTCCGAAGGCTTCAGGCGGCTATCCCTGCAGCCAAGGAGCCTGCACTCGCTCCATAGGACGCACACACATTTCCGCTTAATTTTTGGAGGGGGAAAAGTGCATCCTATAGAACGAAAAATACGGTAAGTTAAATAAGCAGGGAGACAATATACAGCCTTGCGTACTCCTTTCCCAATTTTGAACCAATCAGTTGTTGGCTAATCAGCTAGTTGGCTAATAACATAGCTTGTGACAGCTGAGCTTGTTAGTTCTCAGGACCTTGGATCAAAGAGTCCCTTCCTAAATTTCTCAGAGACTCAGCAGATACACATTCCTGGGGGTGATTAGTGTTGATGGCTCATTCGCACCCATACAGCATTTTAGGTACCAGGCGCTAAAATACCATTAATCAACTTGGGAAGGTTCCTTCCTGTAGATGCCCACGATAAGGATTCTCACTCCCACAGACAGCAAGTCTCCACTTAAAGCAACAAGAACGCATTCCCCATAAATCCTTTGGCCTTTGGTCTTCCCATAATACTTCGCTTCTTACTTGACCAAAGTTTTGTCTACTAGAATTTCCTAGCTTCACTACAGGCAGTAATAATCACAAATGCAGGTAGTAGCATCTTCCTTTGGTTTGCTCCTTCTCCTTCTGCCATATGTTGCCAAACAACTTTTATTTGAATGGCCTGGATTGAAGACATCCATAACAGCTTGATAAGCAAAAAATAACAATGTTGAAGTGCTTTCGGCATAGTCACCAAATTTGCCACCACATTTCCACCATCCTGTCTCTCCTGTGTGAAGGCTTGTATGAAGAAATGAAAACTGATAGGGCATCTGCCTTGCATGCAGATGGCCACGGATTCAGCCACTGGCACCTCCAGGCAGGAAACCCTGAAGAGCTGCTCCCAGTCAGTGTAGGCAATGCTAGCTAGATTGACCAGTGGTCTGACTCAGTTTAAAACTGCTTCTTATGTCAAGCAACTTTAAGGTGTTTCATACTAACGGCTCATTTTCTCTTTTTGCACAGTTTAGTTGTGAGTGACGACGACGTGTGGAGGGATCGGTTCTACAACGGGAATGTTAAGAAAGAAAGAGGTAACTCCTGCATTTCAGATTACTATTTGGAATACTGTCATTGTATCAAACTCATTTATAAGAAAATACAAACACAGTTATATAGGCAAAAGAAAAAGAATGAAGAAAGAAGAACCAAGAAGACCCTTTATCACATTTCTGTTGTACAATTCATATCATTTATCTGCACATGCCAAGGCAGATTCCCCCAGCTCTCACCTGGGTCTCCCAGTCTCCCACCCTGAGAGATCCTTCCCACCCTGCCTTTTTTTGCAGGCACTTCCCACCTCCAACTGTCTTAATTCACAATAAAGGAATCTTGTTATAAGCTAAAAAGAAAAAGGAACTCCTGCCTCCCTAACAGTTATCTATAAAAGCATTTATTCTAAATATTCAACATATGCACTCCAGAATAATCACAGCTGGATTTTAAATCCAGACTTTTTCCCCCCTTCAGCAAGATGGCACTTTACCTAGATTTCCCTCCCAAGCCAAGTACTAAGATTTTAACCACTCAGACAGCACAAGAGGACTCTCACAGTAATTTTCTAATAATGCAAATTAGTATTCATCCAGTTTCTGTGTCCAGTTTCTTATAAATCCTTTTTAAAACAGTTCCAACAGATCTTGACCAAGCCATAATCCAAAATTATTGTCTGTTTTAGACTGTTTTGTTTGCTGGCTTCTTCTCTGTATGCTACTGTTCTCTTATATTTGTCATCTTTGAAAGTCATCACTTGGCAAAGCCATAGTTAAGATGAACCACAGTATAGAGTTCAGATGTATTGCTAACCTGTGATTAATCAAAAGTTAAAAGAGACAGCATGTACTGGCTCCATCCATTGACGTGAGTGGGCAAATCTACAAGCACAGAAGTTCTGAATGCAAATGGAAGCACATCTAGGGCTCTGGAACAGAGTGCATTTTTATTTATTGACATGCATATACTTGTATTTCAGGTGCTATAGTTCTGCGTGTTGCCAAATCATGGTTTCGAATAGGATCATTAGAAATTTTAGCTCATTCTGGAGAACTGGATTTGTTAAGGTTAGAATGAAAGTATTTATTTATTGGATCAGTTTTTACTTCTGGATAATTTAATAAAATAGTGGGGTTCTAAAAGGCTACATATGCACAGGGACCTTTCAGCCTTCCCCTTCTTAACATAGGCTTGTGCATCTCCTGAAAATCTGGCCGAGAAGATTAGGGGACACTGTAGAGAGGCATTCTATGATGTATAGGGGGCTGCCACCATATGGGAATATTAGAATACACGCACACTTGCATGGGGCAGTGCATGGAAATGCTTAGCACTCACACACAGGCCTCTTTGGATCCTGACCAATATAAACGTTGAAAAGAACTTCAGAGTTTTAGATACCAGTTCTTTGGCACACACACAGGTGTACCTGCATCCTGTTTTTAGGCAAGCAGGCAATGGATAGATTTGCAGCCCTCCAAAGTACTAATTTATGGGCACTGGTAACATGCAATTCCATTTTAAATTGTGGAATGCCTTTCACAATACAGAGTTATTGTAAAAAATGTGTATGGCAAATATTTTTCCCTGTATAGAGGCCATTGCATATACTTGATACTATGTTTTCCACGAGTCAGTGTTGAAATAAGCATTTACAACTACTGCAATTCTTGTATGGCCTGTGAAGTTACTGATATTATTGGCTTTTTTATGAGATACTAAAGGGCTCGCATTCATCCACTGGGTTTTTTGGGTTTTTTTTAAATAGCACAGGCGTCCCCCTCCCTCCTCCAACTCAGTGGCATTTCAGTTGTGTTTTACAGCTCCTCTCAGTTTCAAAAGTCTTTTGTCATGCTGCAGTTCAAAAACATCCAAGTCCAGAACACTCATAGCCAAGTGGAACAGATTGAGCACTTGGATCCTGACCCCAAACAATTTGTTCAACTGTATATGGATTGTTGCATGGATTCAAACATAGAAGGCTAGAAAATTTCCAAGAGCCAGCATCAGATTTTCAGGTGCCAGTCTTGTACAAGGAGTGGGGAAATGCAAAACATTTAGTTGATAGTTCAATACAGTAGTATAAAATGTAGTGCTAGCAGCCACCTGGGTGTTAACTCTCAAAAGTCTCCAAAACCACACTGCTTGTTCCAAGTGAGATATAAGATCTCACTTGAGGGAACCACATGTGGCTTACAACTTAGTATGGACTTGCAATCTGGCTATAGAAAAAATGCTTCTTATTAAAGAGTGTATACAGTGGTACCTCGGGTTAAGTACTTAATTCGTTCCGGAGGTCCGTTCTTGACCTGAAACTGTTCTTAACCTGAAGCACCACTTTAGCTAATGGGACCTCCTGCTGCCACCGTGCCTCCGGAGCACGATTTCTGTTCTCTTCCTGAAGCAAAGTTCTTAACCCGAGGTAATATTTCTGGGTTAGCGGAGTCTGTTACCTGAAGCGTATGTAACCTGAAGCGTATGTAACCCGAGGTACCACTGTATTTCATACAACCCAATTTAACTTTTATAGGTAGGCGTAGGCACCTAAAGGAATATTTCCAAGTATCAGATATAATCTTAAACAGGGTAATTCCTTCAGTGTTGTTTCGAAATTGTCTTTGATGGAAGAAACTTTTCATTTGTAATTTAGGATGCTGTTAGACCATGTCATAGATGAGCACTTTCCATCAATAGACATGAATGATTCAAACAGATATCTGGTAAGTCTTTGTGCTTCTGTGAACACAGCAACGGCAACAACAAAAGAAGAATATGTAATCTATGATTTATTGACAAATCCAAACTTGCCTTCAAATTAAAAGGCATTAGAACTTAGTGTATGCTGTCTATTATCTCTGTTTAATATGTATTTAAGCAATAACATATAAAGAATGCAAAAGTGACATCATCTCTATCCAGGAGGTTTACAGTTTATGGGCCACACCAGACATGATGTGGGAAAAGCATGATCAGTTTCATCTTGTTTATTTATTTTTATTACAAACCCCAGTTAGCCCTTTGAAGAATGTGGAAGTAGCACTGGGGGGGGGGGGGGGGATTGTTTAACTTCATCTTGGACACTGTTTTCTCAGGGCTCATCCACATTCTCTTTGTTCCCGCTACCCTACCCCAATTTGTCCTGTGATTTCTAGACACCGGAAACCTGGCTGACAATTGTTCCAATTCTGCGGTAAACAGCAGGTCTTTTCAAGGAAAACCTATTGGACCTGAGCCTAGAAATCATGGGACACGTGGAAGTGTAGATGACCCCCCAGTCTCAGCTCCTTCTTCCCCCATGAAAAGCAAAAACCCTGCTCTTAGTTTCCCTGGGACTGCAGAACTGAAGGGCAACACAGCTCCACGTTGTGTCTAAACCACTCTTGAAAAATATATTTGTACGTTTCCCCATCTTGGGCCCTGCACAATTTTCTTAAAGCAACTTTCATGGTAAAATTGTGTTTGATTTCAGGCCTTCTTCTCTAGAGTAGTGTCTGAGACTGCAGGTCTGATTGCCTTGTGGATGTCAGTAGGCTTTGCTCATGGTGAGATAATGTTTTTGGTACTGTGTTGTTGCTTTGTGAGTGAAGGGTATGAAATATTTAGATTCTGTTAAAAAATACAAACAGGGTGTAGTCTTTCCCAACCCCCCCAAACCTACATAGTGAGCCTCTTTATAATGAGTCGGATCATTGGTCCAGTACGGTCTACACTGACTAGCAGTTGCTCTCCAAGACTTCAACAAAGGTCTCTCCTAGCCTTATCTGGAGAAGCCAGGGATTGAACCTGAGATCTTTTACATGCACAGTCACAGCCTTTTCTTACAACCTGGTGCCTGGCTGGCTCCTCATTCCTGAAGTGCGTGTGTGTGTGTGTGTGTGTGTGTGTACTCATTAGTTGTTTTCAGCCATTTTGGGACACACATCGGGAGGGTGTCAAAATGGTTGACTAACTGTGAATAAACCAGATTTGCATGGAATAAAACTAAATTAAGAAAAACATTGGACTGGATCCAACATAAGCTAGTTGTAGGTAGGGGTCTATTGAAATTAGTGGGATTTAAGTTCACATTGACTTATCTTTTCACATTTATTTTTATGTTACTTTAAGCTGTTTACAGTTAAGGAAAATACAACATGTCCTTTTCTAGCAAGGTTGGAAAAAAATATCTATTGGAAAATGGGATTGTACCTCAAGTAGGGTGCATTGCAAAAAAACATACTGCTCATTCCACGTAGAACTATATAATAAGAATAAGAATAATTTATTTTTAATCTGCCCCCACATCTTGACTGGGTTGCCCCAGCCACTCTGGGCAGTTTAATTGTAATAGTAAACTACCTCTTAACTATGGAATGGAGGAATGAACCTGGTTTCTAGACTGTAACTCCTGGAGAAATCTGTCAGATAGTAACACACATTTTATTTATATGAAATCAGCATTTTCTGGGATATGACACCATGCTGTTTAGATGGCAATGTTGGTCAGTTTTGAGACTGTTTTTATTATGGATGCATGCTTTTCTTTTGTGTGCGTGTAGTGATAGATAGATAGGTTTTTTTATTTTGTATTCTTTTTATATTGCATATTGTGTTGTAAGCTGCCTTATGTTCCAATATGGAGGGAAAGCATACCTGAAATAAATAAATGTTGTTTAATTTTTAGGTGTGTGCAATACAGATAATTTCAGCCTGTTAGCCATAACTATAGATTATGGTCCATTTGGTTTTATGGAGTCTTATGACCCAGGTATGTATAGCCTAAGTGAATGCAGTATTATTTTGGGGATATAAAGTAGTAAATAATTTAAAAATTACAGAATTTGGCTAGAGCTGTATGCATTCGCTTATAATGCATAGTTTCTTTAATTTCTGGGCTTTATACGGATTTGTGCAGTAAAAGGATTTAATAGGATTGGAAGAAATGGAGGAGAAAGGTCAAGGAGATGGGAGTAAGAACTGCTGTTGTGAAGAATCTCTGTTTTGTTTTTCTGCATTTGAAATAAGAAAATAACTCATTGCCATCTTTAAGCTTGTATGCTGAGAATGTATCCTTTCCTTTGGCAAATATCAGACCTTGGCTAATCCAGTGTAAACTAATATCCTGGTGTTTAGAGACTTCTATGCAAAATATTTTAGTGCCTACAGGACTTTTTGTTAGTTGGCATCAACACGAAATACGATTTTACTCAAATATGTTAAGGTTGGTTGTTTATTTTGAATATTACTTTGTTTCAGATTTCGTCCCAAACACATCTGATGATGAAAGACGGTATAAAATAGGAAACCAGGCAAATGTCGGACTGTTTAATCTGAACAAGCTGTTACAGGCTCTAAACCCTTTATTGGCTCCCAGACAAAAGCAGCTGTAAGTAATCCTTAAAAGTGTCTTCATGCTTAAAAGAGCTCGTGAGATGAGACATTCTTTAGTGACCATATGTGCTGAAAAGGAGGGCTTTGGGGAAGTGGGGAGTTTGTTTTTTAAACCAAGCTATTATTATTATTTAGACCATGCTAGTCTTGCAAAAAAAAAAAGAAGGAAAATAAAAGATGGCCTTTATGATGGGTGGTAAACGGTCTCTACATAATTACAGAGTTTTTTTTTCATAAACTGGGCCCCGGAATTGCTGCTGTCAGCCAATATGGGAAGACAAAACAGAAACATCAGAAAGCCAGGCAAATCCAGGAGGCAGTTTTCATGCTAAAGGTTGTTGGCTGAAATGCTGCATTGGTTTTTCTAAGAAGACAAGCCTAAGCGGCCTCATTATAATGAGATGTCACTACCTGGTGTGATAAGCAGTCAATATGTTAATACTCCCCTACCCCTTTTTTAAAAATTGATTTTTAATTTCAAGTAACAAAACATACTCATGCAGTCCCATAAGTGATATGATTCAAACTAATGTAGAAAAGCAGCACCAGGTCTTACATTTACTGACTTACATGTGCTCAATCTTGCAGTGTAACAGCTTCACTCATTATATAATAGTGGCAACAACAAATTAAATGTGAAATGTATCTCATGTATTGTTTGGAAAATATGCAAAGACAAAAAGCGCAATTCAGTTGCAAAGTAATGTGTTTCCCTTCAGAATAACAATATAAAATTTCTGATTTCTTTAAAAGAATGACAAAACAGAATTATAATCTGTGAGTTTTATACAAATCTAATTATTTTGCTGCAACATTTCACATTTTCTCTTAATAGGGCTTCTCAGATACTTGAGGAATACCCAGAACAGTATTATAAACGGTATGTAATTGTTGGAACCCACCTTTTAAAAAGATGTCAGCATCTTAATTTTCAAAGAGTCTCTAGTTTTGTAATATTAATGCATTTATTTCCTTAACTTGCAGCTTCACAGAACTATTCAAAGCAAAATTAGGTCTCCTAGGTGACAATCAGGACGATAACTATTTGATTGCATTCCTTCTAAAAGTGAGTTTCTTTCCTTGGTTAAATATTTGAGTTGCCCTTTGACAGAAGAACTAAAGCTGAAACTGACAGAAGTCTTTTAATGTTTATTAGCTCATGGAAGATACAAAAGCGGATTTTACAATGACTTTTCGGGAGCTCAGTGAGATTTCAGAAGACCAGCTGAAGAGCATCAGCATTCCTAAGGTATTTGAGGATACATGTGAAACGGTCCTTAAACTTGAATACATCATAATGGCATTAAGAGAAAATGCTCATTATACTTTTAAGATTCAATTGTGAAAGTAGGATTGGTTGGAGACTGAAACTGAAATTATGTGCAGGACTGGGTGAAAATGACTGGTTGGATACTGGGGCCTGCTTGTTTGTTTTGGGAAGAAAAGGGATAGCTGAGCTTAGTAAAAACAGCTGCATGTTCCACTGTGGACATTTTTCAGTCTCTGTTTCCATGGCAGCGCATCATGCAGGAATCTGATAGGTAAGCCAAATGGTGGGGGATGGACGGACCATCATTTGCAATGACAGCTATTACGAAGATTTTGAAGGGTTTGAGAACTTATTTTTGTTATCTCACCTTGATCCCATATTTTGGTAGTCTGTTTCTATTAATAGGTTTAGAATAGATTGGTCCCACAAGGTATTGAGCCTTCACCTTGTCTTGATTCTACTTGCCCAGTGCAAAGCTATTTGTACATTCCCCTCCATGCTAGATGGACTCTACAAAGGAATGCACAGTCTCACCATTAGCAAGAACAGAGGAATCCCTCAGTGTTGAGGAGCTTGAACTGTGGGCTGCTGGGGCACATATTGTCCCAGCACGAGTTTCTGCAGCTCAGCAGAGTGTAGAGGTTCATATAAGTCTCTGCTACCTGGGAATGTGCCTAAACTCACTTTAGCACATGGCCTGACATGTTCACCAGAAGCATAAAGAATATTTTGTCTACATGTTCTGTTTGAGCAATTGAGGGAAGTCACTATCATTGGTGGTGTGAAAGATGGAGGATTGGATACAATAAAAATACTAGCCCTGAGGATCACTCCCAGATGATAAGCTTTGTGATGCCAGATGTAATATCCTGCATGGTTAAAAGATGACCTGTTCCCAAACAAGGATTTTTTATATATTGAGAGAAAAATAAACATAGCTTATTCTGTTTTTTTGTGGAAAGAATTTGCCAGTGGCAAGTTATGTTCCCTTGCAGATAGTTCTTATTTCCAGAGAGGATCAATGGCCAAAATCCAGCACAGATATTGCAAGAATCATAAATCAATCCATCTTCCTTGCAAGAAGTTTTGCTTCCTCCCAAACCAGCATGTTTGACATTCATATAACAGTACCCCAAAACAATTGGGATGCCTTCTTGTATGTCTTGCATTCCTTAATTTGATTTATAGGCAGGTTTCCAACATATTTAAATTACTTATTCTGGGGAACTATTTTTTGCTAGTGTGTGATTTTTGCCTAGTGAAATGATTCCTGTAGCTTATAATACACAGAGAAACCACAGTTCCTGGCTTAAGGAACAGATTTTACCTTAGCTTGGTGCAGTGCTGTTGTAGATCACCAGAAATATTTGTGGAGAGTATATCACTGCTATATGCTACCCAAACTGCTGCATGTTATCCATATATTGGGAAGTGATGTGTGTATTATTATTGATGTTAAGTAATAGTGTGTGATCACTTATTTCCATGTAGGAATTTTGGGCTCTGCAAGATGTGGCTAAACACAAGCTTTTTTCCAGCTGGGTTGTGTTGTACCTCTTGAGGTTAAAAAGGTAAATAAATGCAATTCTGGACACTTACAGGTGGAGGGAATTTCAAATTTCCCCCTCCCAGATACCATATCAGGATCAGAACAGTTGTGTCGCTAACTCAGCACTCATCTTTCTATAATGGCTAGATATTAGCATTGGAGAAATAATCCTAAAATGTGTTTCTCCTCTGTGAAAATAATGCTGTTTTGATTTTTTTTTTAAGTGAGTGTGTAAACTGAAAAATATGTGCATCAGATATCTTTATATCAGATGATCATACTCATTATTGACAGGTTGGTCCTTTGATTTCTCCCAACCCTGGCAAAAAAATACACAAATTCTAACCCAATTAATGCAAGCAGAAGAAATTCAATTAAGCAAACTTAGTAGTAATTATGAGAATGTTGAAGAGCTAGGATGGGAGGTGGGGAAGTGCAAAGAAATAATACCAGTAGGGCCAATCTTCCCCTTCTCCCACTGCGTTCTTGAAGTTCTTGGTTGGACTTGAAATAACTCCTGTCTGAAATCATGGTAGTTTTGTAGCATTGTCAGTGCTAGACTGTCCAATGGCCTAACTGTCTATAAGGCAACTTAGGGTTTTGCTGATAATACCCTTTGGTCTATCCATGCCAGTCATCAAATCCATATAAAAGGATCTGTAAGAAAAGCACCCCTCATGATTCTCCCCTCCCCAACCGCCCAGATTTACAAATTTGAGCATTTTCCTTTCCAACAATTGATACATATTTTTGGAGTTGCCTTTCAGTGGGCAATGCATGTTCAAGTCTGTGCATTGTGTATTAAGTGTTTTATGTATTACTTTGAGACTTCTGTATGAAATTGACTGAATATTTAAACCAGTAGATTCCATAGGCATATTCAGTGCTTTTTTCTGGGGGTACACAGGGGTACCCATACCCCTAAACATTTTGTGAATCTTTGTACTTTTGTCCATTTACTGTATTTATTTTTTCCGATTTGAACTATAAAATGGTGGGTTTCTTGAGCCAAAATGAGAGTACCCCTAAATATTTTTTTAAGAAAAAAAGCATTGGGCATATTCCGTGATCATCAGTTTCTGGTCATGAAGAATATAAACTGTTGTGAAACCTGCATAGTTCATTTTTCCCATACTTTATTAATGATGCATTTTTGTGAATAACTTTATTAATGTTGTCTTGGAAAAATAGCAAGTAGTGTATCAGTTAAATGCAGAATTGTAGACATGGGACGGAGGCTGTGGTTCAGATGTAACAATCTTAATAAACCATGATTTATTAAGATCAGAGCCTTATCAAATATCCTAGTTAATATGTCAAGCTTTAGCCATGGTTTTCCAGTTCAGGTGTAATGCCGAATGTGATTGAAACAAACAATAATGGAAGCACTAAGGCTGCTGAACAAGAGGAAAGACAAAGGAGAAGTGCATGGGCCTGATGCTTATTCTCAGTTTAATAAACCATGGTTTATCCACCTGAGATCAATATGTTTGAACCAGCCCAGAGCAAGAGGCACAAACTAATCTTCATGACCCTGTTTTGTGTGTACAATATAGGAATCCAGGTGATTCTGATTCCAAGCGAAGCAAAAGAATGACGAGTGAGTCAATAATTTATTTTCTTCTCAACAATTAAGTCACATGCCCTTCCTGTAGCCCAGATATTTCTTTCAATAGTTGTTTACCGTATTTTGCGCCCCATAAGACGCTCCGGCCCATAAGACGCACCTAGTCTTTTGGGGGGAAAATAAAGAAAAAATTTTTTATTTCCCCCCCAGGTGCGGGGCTGGAAGAACCAGGTCGGGGAACAGTGGGAAGGCACGCTCTGCCTCCCCGCTGTCCCCCGAGCTTGTGGGGCTGGCGATGGGGAGAAGTGCACCAGTCCCGGGAGGGCAGGCAGCTCTGTGCCGCCATCCCGAGTGGGGCGGGACTTAGCGCCCCGCTCGGGATGGTGGCGTAGACCTGCCTGCGGTCCCGCGACGGCAGGCAGCTCTCTGCCGCCATCCCGAGCGGGGCGGGACTTAGCGCCCCGCTCGGGATGGCGGCGTAGACCTGCCTGCGGTCCCACGACGGCAGGCAGCTCTCTGCTGCCATCCCGAGCGGGGCGGGACTTAGCGCCCCGCTCGGGATGGCGGCGTAGACCTGCCTGCGGTCCTGCGACGGCAGGCAGCTCCCTGCCGCCATCCCGAGCGGGGCGGGACTTAGCGCCCCGCTCGGGATGGCGGCGTAGACCTGCCTGCGGTCCCGCGACGGCAGGCAGCTCTGTGCCGCCATCCCGAGCGGGGCGGGACTTAGCGCCCCGCTCGGGATGGCGGCGCAGAGCTGCGCTGGTCCCAGGAGCGCAGGCAGCTCTGCAGGGCCACCGGGAGCGGGGCGGAGCTTCTCCCCAGGCTCCCGGTGGCCGGGCAGAGCTGCGCTGGTCCCAGGAGCGCAGGCAGCTCTGCGCGGCCACCGGGAGCGGGGCGGAGCTTCTCCCCCGGCTCCCGGTGGCCGGGCAGAGCTGCGCTGGTCCCAGGAGCGCAGGCAGCTCTGCGCGGCCACCGGGAGCGGGGCGGAGCTTCTCCCCCGGCTCCCGGTGGCCGGGCAGAGCTGCGCTGGTCCCAGGAGCGCAGGCAGCTCTGCGCGGCCACCGGGAGCGGGGCGGACCTTCGCCCCCGGCTCCCGGTGGCCGGGCAGAGCTGCGCTGGTCCCAGGAGCGCAGGCAGCTCTGCGCGGCCACCGGGAGCGGGGCGGACCTTCGCCCCGGCTCCCGGTGGCCGGGCAGAGCTGCGCTGGTCCCAGGAGCGCAGGCAGCTCTGCCCGGCCACCGGGAGCGGGGCGGAGCTTCTCCCCCGGCTCCCGGTGGCCGGGCAGAGCTGCGCTGGTCCCGGGATTGCAGGCAGCTCTGCGCAACCCTCGGAGCCGGTCTCCCGAGGGTTGCGCAGAGCTTCCTGAAGCCTGGAGAGCGAGAGGGGTCGGTACGCACCGACCCCCCCCCACTCTCCAGGCTTCAGCGAAAGCCTGCATTCGCCCCATAAGACGCAGGCACATTTCCCCTTCATTTTTGGAGGGGAAAAAGTGCGTCTTATGGGGCGAAAAATACGGTAACTGATGTGACATTACATTGGGTTTCCAAGCAGCTTAGACTCTTGTGATTTCCATTCCCTGAGGGCAAACATGCCCCCCCACCATTCCTGAGTTCCCACCCACTTTACACCCATGTAGAATATGCCATGTTTGCAGTAGGTATCAGGCTGGGACCTAGTGTGCTAACATGTCACATATACCATATACTTGTTTCCCTAGAGCTAACTCTGCTGGGGTGGGACTTGAAAACCAGTAGCCCCTTCCTCTAGGCTCTCTTGAGACAGAAATAATTGCCAGTTTGGGGAAAGTGAGCGATTTTACAAGAAACCTGCCCTGTGGCACACCAGTGTAGATCAGGCGTGAGGCACCGTTTGCCTTCCAGATTTTGTTGGACTACAACTCCCATGAGCCCCAGCAAGCACGGCTAATGGTCAGGATGATGACCAGCAACACATGACAGTCCAAAGACTCCCCCCACAATCTTCCTCCTGCGGTGTTCACAACCATACTACCACCAGTTTGGTTTTCTGGGCTTAGTGATTTAGTTATAAAACCTAATCCATCAAGACTAGACTACAGAGCTTTGCCTGACATCTTAGAGAGCACTGCTGGATCAGGTACACTGGACTGGATGGATCAGTGATCTCACTCGGTACATGACTCCTTATAACTTTGTAACTCAACCTCCTAAGCCTGAATAACTCCAGATTTTCTGCACTAATTATTTCCCATGGGCTAAGTTGGTAAACATAAGGGTTGGTTGATTGATTTATTTATCTGAGCAGCACTCTGAAGCATTTGGGAAAATAGCTTTGAAAAGGAAAGCCTCATATAGCTATCATTATGCTACAGCTATATGTGCCTCTTAATGCTGCTTACCATATCGGATATAAAAAGAAACAGATTTGCCTTTCATCTCCAAAATTCATTCATCTGCCCTGCTGGCCCTGAAGAATAACAGGACTTAAAACACAGATAGTTGAACAAGCACCATCAGGTATATAATAATGTTGTATATTAATGACATTAATCTGCCAGGATTGCAGGCTTGTATTGGTTTTTCATTCCATATCAGCTTCAGGATACCTCTAGGATCCTGGAATACCTCCAAGATCAGAGGCATTCATCATCTCACAGGGAACAATTGCAACAGAGGGCGGTTGCTCCCATGACTGGCTTCTGGGCTTCACGTAGGCATCTGTCCCAATATTACCAGACACGCACTTGATAACTGAAGTCTCGGTCTGTTTACAAGAATCTCCACTGATCCCACAATTCAGTGTAAATGAGCATTTATTGTTCTGGTGGATAGATTTGGTGGTTTCATTTTCAAATGCTGTCTGACTTCTAAACCTAACCAGTTTGAGACAAGTTGGAGGAAAAAAATAAGGCTGTTTCAGAGCCCCTCACCCCATCCAGGAGCTGTAACAAATCTTTGGTTGTGATTATGTTCCTCCCAAACATTTGTTACATACACCGTGAACATTCTCGAGTGCCTTACTTGTTAAGTTTTAATTTAAAGGGATTTGAAAGTGGCCACCTTTGAACTTCTCTTTCTTTGACAAGTTTCTAGTGGTGGGAAAACAAAAGGTGCATTCTTTTGCTTAAGTTAAGAATGGGAAATCAGTGCTACTTTTGACAAGTAAAGTTATATAAAAATTGTATAACCTAGAAATAAGGATTGAGGATGAAAGAAGCCTATCATAAATTGTCCCCTTTTAAATATTTCAGATTCAGGAAAACTTGGGAACACTCTTTTCTTGAACCAGTGCAGCTGTAAGTTGTTGTGTTGTGATAATACAGGCAATTTCACACTTAATTCTAGGCACTCTGAGAGTAGCAGGGTGGTGAAGGATTTGTAAGCATGAATTTTTCTTCCTGTTTTAATGTCCATTTCTTTCAGATCCTTAATTACTTCCTCATATCGGTCTTAAGAAAAGATGTGGATGTCAGTATAATAAATCTCAAGAGAAAAGCCCCTGCTGATTTTTTATATGTGCAAATAGATTCTTATTTTTGGCTACAGGTATAAATCCTAGGTACGTGCTCAGAAACTGGATGGCCGAGTCAGCTGCGCAAAAGGCAGAAAGGAATGACTTTTCTGAGGTATCTTGCTAACTTGCTTTGACTTTTTATGCTCAAGAGACTAAAGATACAGTCATCAAGGAATAGAAGCATAAACTCTACAAACCGTTGAGTGAAAAAAACCGCTTAATTGTAACCTGTGTAGAAGAGTGTATATAATCATAGAATTGCACAGTTGGGATACCAGGGTTTGTTCTGTAGTTTTGTCTATGTATAATGCTTTTTAAAAATAATAATAATATTGTTTTACTTTCAGGTCCGCCTCTTGCAGCAGGTTTTGCAACACCCCTTTCAGAGGCAGGCAATGGCTGAGAGAGCTGGTTATGCACAACGCCCCCCCGCTTGGGCTAAAGACATTAAAGTCAGTTGTTCATCTTGATGAAAAGAAACTGAGATCAAGATTAAATGAAGGGGTATAGCCTTCAAGTAACACCAAACGACAATAAAAGGACACATTTAGAATTTTAATCAATCATGCACTCTGCTCCTATTCCTGTTGTGTCATTCAGTGGCTCAATTCTCCTCTTCCTCTTGCAAGATCATCCTGTTTTGGCTATACCCCTGGTATGGCCGATTACTGAACAATGTTGCCCAACCACTTCTATGTAAAATTAGCTGCCTTCTGCATTTCCTGGTCAGAAGATCAGTGGCTCCTGCAATTCCTGCAGTCTCCATTTCTCACACTTGAACTCAAGGATTTAATTTGGTCTGCATTTTAAATGAATTGATCTGATACACCCTTCCCAGGCTAATAAATGGATTAGAACGGTCCCCCCCCCCATGTGCTACCAAATCTGTACTACAGTTCTCAGCTCAAAAAAATAGTACGAAACTGTGTAAAAAAATGTGTATTACTGGGTAAAAAGCATACAAACATGCCAATTTTCATGCAGTTTAAATCAATAGATTGATACAGAAACAAGGTGGAACATAATTCTGAATCATTTCATGCAGAACTGACAGACAGGAAGCAGGCAAATCCATCCATTCTTATCTGGAATTATTGGAAGCAGAGTTAAGCACTTGCTCCTCTTCCCTCCTGCTTGCCATTTTAATTTCCTCGTAACCAACTCTCTTGCTGTGCCACAATCATAGGAATTGTTTGTGACTGTCCGCGATTCAGCTTTGTACAAGAGGCACCCCAAATTCTGTAGTCTCCAAGGCAGCAGAGTCTGCCTCTTGAGGGTCCCATAAATAACCTTGGCACATGATAAATGGATCTAGAAACCAGGATTCTAATTTTGTTAGTACAACAAAATCTCAGCCCATCTGAGAAACACAGAGTTAAGTTGACAAAGCATAGGGCAGTATGGGCAAATAGTTGAACTGCAGCAAGCACCACTTTTCTCATTTCAAGAACAGCTTTTGATCTAAGTACCATTTATAGCCAAGGTTCTTCCTAGTGTCTCTGCAACTGCATTGAAATATTTGGTTTGCAAGCTAGTTCTGCTGGTAAGCCATTTGAGGATTGGCCGCTGACAACTCTCCAAGGGTAGGATTTAGCCTCCATGCTGTCCGTTTCTGTTTCCCAATTTTAGGCGT
This sequence comes from Podarcis liolepis, assembly GCF_965112155.1. Lineage (NCBI taxonomy): Eukaryota > Metazoa > Chordata > Lepidosauria > Squamata > Lacertidae > Podarcis > Podarcis liolepis. The sequence goes on from NC_139563.1 coordinate 21,552,777, forward strand.
AACTGTTGTGCTCCTGAACTGAATGTTTAGAGAAGGAAAGCACTTGCCATTCCAAAGAATGTTTTGCGTATGCGTGCGCTACATGCGTCAAAACAAACTCTGTTGCTTGTTCATTAACTTTGACACTTTTATGAGGCATTGAAGAGGATTTTATTCAGGAGCTGGCAGTCTGTCAAAATGAACACTTGTAAGATTAAGGTGAATCATAAATGATGAAAGAGGCGTAAGAACTCATAAATGCCTTAACGTATTCCGATCATCATAAAGTCTTTAGGAGACAAATATTTTTAGGCATCACTTAAAAGACAATTGCTAACTTGGTTGCTGTGGGAAGAAGAACTGAAACTTGCGTATCTTTGGCCTTGTGTTATATTGGATAAATAACCAGAGACATAGCCTGCAGATACGACAGCTGAAAGCAGCATTTTGGTTGGGATTTCTCACTTCAAAACAATTGAGGAAACAGGTGTGGCACATTATAGTCAGGACAACCTGTGAATAATAAAGCCTCAAGTGGAAGTGTTCACTGTTATCCAAATGGTTGGTTCTCGCTGTATCTAATAGTACTAGCTCTTTAAAAAGTATGGGGTTGGTGGGTGGAATTGTTGAGACAGCTGTCACTGCAACTGTTGTAGTACTGTTTTCAGTCTCCTTATTTTTGCAAATCAGGTCATGCCTGCCCATACATTTGCCATACATTTACAGGGTAAGAACAGATTGTGCAATCTACATGAACACATGCCCAGGGAAAATCCAATTAAATAGCCTATTAAACCTTCAATTGATTAATATTAGTCAGCCTTTAATTTGCTATAAGGTTCTTTCATCTTTTTTGCTAGATCCAAATCTCCTTGGGAATCTGCCTCTCCCTTGGGACACTTCCCATGCTTCTAGTTGTGTTCTTCAGCCTCAAACCAGGAACATGGGAAGCCACCATTTCGGAACAAGTTGCAGGGGCGGGTAGGGGGGAAATGCATTGCTTCGGGATATGTTGGGATGCCTTTCTCTAGCACATATTCCTTTGGACCACCAGGAAGAGCTGTAGACAATTTACCTGGGCCACCCTCTCCCTGATCCAACTAAAACCGCACACTAATCTTCATTTAAACTGCTTGTTTCATGATGTCTCACCCCTCTTCTTTTGCAGTGCTTTCATTAAATCGGACATTAAGTCTCCTCCTTGTTCAGCTGCATCTCCCCTTGGAGGAAGCCCACTTTGCCTAGGCCCTCCTGCCTGCCCAGTACTTTGTTCCTGTCTTTTAGGAGGAGGTGGAGGTTTCTTTCTGATAGGCGGAGGCATCGTGGGGGCAGAGACTGCAGGAGGTGGCGGCGGCAGTTCTGGAGTGCCAGCGCCCACAGCAAAGGCAGGTGGTGGGGCTGGAATGAAATCAGGAGGATCTTCATAGTATTCAGGTGGCGGTGGCGGCAAGTCCTCCAATGCAGTGGGAAGCAGTATTGATTCAGGGGGTGGTGGAAATTCGTCTGGATCTGATGTGGCAATTGTGTTTCTTCTCTCCATATTTTGGGGCAGGTTCAACGAACCAGTAAAAGCAGAAGATCGTCTTTGAGGAGGGGGTGGTGGGTGTAGCCCACCAGGTTTACGGAGGTGTTTCGGTTGTGGCATGGGAGATGGTGGCGCTCGCCTGGGGTCAGTGGTGCCGTCTGGTTTCGTAACCTTTTAAAACAAAGGAAGCAATTTTCTAAATGAGAGGTGAATAGTAAAAGAAAGACCGTAGGTCCAGCATGAATTATGTCTTCCTTGGTTTCAAGGCAGCAGGGAGAATATATAACACTGGGATTTCCATTTGTGTCCATTTAGCAGTAAAAATAGATGCGTTCCAATACTACAAGGATTGGTTTTTGCAAAACCAGACAATCTGAAAGACTCTCTCCTGTCTATGGACATTTAAGTTTACTTACAATCTCAGTGCCTCAAATTATATTACCATTTCCTGATACCCATTTGATGTAGGGAGAGTCAGCGTAGGTACTATCTGTTGTGAATTTGAAGCTACAAGGAGTCTAAACAGAAGGACAACCTCCTGGCAGCCTGATAGAAAATCCAGTCTTTCCTCAAGCGTTCCAGGACTAGGAATCAGTTGCCAATTTTCATTTCAATGGTATAAACATTTGAAGTGGAACAGAAGCTAAGCAGATTGGCAGCTGAGTCTTACCTGAACATTTACAGTGTCCACAACAGGGGAGCAGCGGCTGTGTGACACAGACAAGCCTGCCTTTCAACATTTTGCCACGAATCATCACCACCACCTACAGCTTCTGCTGCCTGAGGCAGCTGGGCCACTCTGCCAAATGGTAGGGCTGGCCCTGCATTGACCTGGCATTGCACACAGCTATATTTCCTTGGCTTGCAAACACAGTGCAGTGCTCACATAGTGTGAATGCAGCTACTTTAGCCCTTACAACTGATATATTGCTTGGCTGAATTAAGCTCAGTGCTTACTGCATTCTCTTTAGCCTTTGGGAAATAGGTGCACTAAAAAGGCCTGTACACAGAGTAGTTAATACCTACTGTATCTCCTCCAGTCTGCACTTATATAGTCTGCTGGAGGCTGGTGACTGGAGCTTAACCTTGAATGCATTTTGCTAAGAACTGGGAGCAAGCTGGCTACTATACATTTTCCTGCCCTTTTGTACCAATCACAGCCACTTTCCCTCCACATTCTCTTATAATGAAAGATGACTGGAATGTCTTAACCTCTAGCCGCACAATGTACACAAACTGAACAGAAAGATAACATGTTTGATCTTTTCCAAAGCATTTGTCACACAAGTTAAATGAAAGTGTCGTCTAGGCTAGCAGTTCGTTAGGTAAATGTTTGCCCTGGCAGAATATTAGGCGAGCTTGCCTTCACCATGTGGCTGCTAGACTATGTTCTTAAGATGAATAGAATCCCATTGGCAGTGTAAGGAATGTGCTCTCCTTTCATTTGCAGGTGGCAGCTGGTAGCTGTTAAGAGTTATGTCTGCATGGTAACCTTTAACTGAGTTCTAAGCACTTCCTGCTTCTAGTCATCTATAGAACGGTTTCTAGGTAGATAAAAAAAACCCTCAAGTCTCTCTTACATTGAGCATATGCACACAAAATGGATAAGTGGAATGAATTGTTTCGGTTCAGTAAGTAACCAAGGCAGGCTATTTAAGGAACAAACCTATTTAAAGGGTAAAGGGACTCCTGACCGTTAAGTCCAGTCGCGAATGACTCTGGGATTGCGGCGCTCATCTCGCTTTACTGGCCTAGGGAGCCGGCGTTTTGTCCGCAGACAGCTTCCGGGTCATGTGGCCAGCATGATGAAGCCGCTTCTGGTGAACCAGAGCAGCGCACGGAAACAGGAGCTCACACCATTGCGGGGATTTGAACCGCCGACCTTCTGATCAGCAAGCCCTTGGCTCTGTGGTTTAGACCACAGCGCCACCAAAGGTGCCCCAAAGTTTATATTTTGCACATCTCCAGTTCCTAATTCATTTACAGATACTTTGGCACAAGTGCTACAAGCCAAATGGAGAGCAAGGGTTCCTAAACTGGGCTCTCTGGACCACCAGTCCTCCATGAGCTTCATTTAGGTGGTCTAAAGTAGATGTGGTTGAAGATGGGACATTACATTTCCATAGCACTAAATATTCATATTGATTTTTAATAGTATTCCTATTGCTTTTTATTTCCTACAAGCCATTTTATTTATTTATTTATTTGTTTGATTTCAAGATTGACAAAAGAAGTACAGTACCTTTCGTGCATCACAAGGGCTGTGGGTGGCTGCAGCCAATGTGTGTAGACTTCTAGTCAAGCTGCAAGAATGCATGGACCTTGCATGGACCTCTAGGCTTCCTGCCTACAGATATATTTATGTTAATGCTGATTTTATGATGATACGTTCAATTTAATTTGTACCTTTGGCATCTCAGCAGGTTTCTCAAGTTCTGAAGAATTTGCAGCAGCGAGGGTCGTGCTTTGGGGGACCTGTCCATTAGCATGAGTACTACCTAGGATACACAGTTAAAAAGAAAGAATCAACAGGCTTGCAAAACCAAATTCGAGTGATTAAAGACAAAAATCATTATTATTTTGATTCACGATTGAAATAATACACTAAGCTCCATAGGATACTAAAGCACCCTGTGAATAGTTCTGTATGTTGTTGATGCTTCTCTAAGGAGCTGCAGACATGCCCTACTCCTGACAAACAAAGTAAGGGAACAAAGCCAAGAAGAAATCTCTGCGGCTTGAACTGTACTGTTCTGCAGAGGATTATGTGAACTTTTTCAGTTGGCCAGGAGTGTCATATCTTACTCTCCAGTTTAGGATATGCAGCAGCTTCTCTCTCTCTTTCCCGCCCCCCCAAATAGTTCTTGAACTTCTAGTTTCCCTTTTTAGAAAACGTTGAACTGGCAAAACAAGAATATGTTTCAATGAGAATTCTTCAACCTTGGGAGCCCAGCTGTTGTTGAACTCTTCAACACTTATCATCTCCAGCCAGCTTAGCCAATGGTCAGGGATCCTGGGAGTTTTAGTGCAACAACTTCTGAAGACCCAAAGTTGAAGAGGCCAAGTTAAGCTATAACTAAAATACAATCCAGAAGAACTTTGGGAACTATAGTACACCTGTGTCCAAATGTTAAGAACATGGGAAGCTGCCTTATACCGAGTCAGACCTACTGCTCCATCTAGCTCAGAATTGTCTACACTAAAGGCTCATCTACTTTTTCGCTTCTCCAGTGATTCCAAGGCATGAGCCCAAGAAGTTTTTCTCTTGTCCTACCCTTTCCCCCAGGAAAACTCGCTGCTTACCTCTGAATCAGACCAAATGCCAATCTGCAGAAAACCCAACATGCAGGATGCTCTTCCATAACATATACGCGCACACACAATTTAACATTTACCATATATCATATACCTTTTGAAGATGATATTGCAGCAGTGGAAGATTGAACATTCCCTAACTTGGTCAGTCGAGAAGCTAAGCCAGCCTTCTGCACTGCGCGAGTGTAGTTATCATACAACGTCTTTCCATACTGAGAAAATAAGCACATATATACTGAAAATTACCACCAATACCCCCTTCAAAGGAATAAAAGCACACTTTCCTGCTTCCTGATGTTTTGACTAATACAACCAATCCTCCACAGAGATACTCTCCAGTGACTGGTACTAGATCTGCCTACAGCATCTAGTATAAATGTCAGCACTATAAAACTACAGGTGCAAGGATTTGTTTAAACACATCAGAGCAGTAGGATGTCTAGAACCCAATACATTTGTAAAGTCATTTCCATTTGTTGGGTTCAGAGATCACCTACAGCCCATTCTATTAAGTACTGTATTTGGCAAGAGGCAATTTAAACCTTGAATCCCTAGGTTTACAATGGCTTAAATTCACACGCTGAATGAACTCACTTGTGGACCTAGCCCATCCTATTTTATTCTGCTTATGTAAGAATTCCAACCACGCTCTTCTGATGCTTCATTCAGGGTGGTTTACAACACTGATCGGAGGAGGCTGGTGCATTAGGCCAACCAGGACTTACCCCTACCACACAAAATGTCTTGCTATTACACTTCTGCACCTTACCAGAAATGTGGTGAAACGGGGGTGGTAACATCTGGCATGATCATACAGAAGACTGGCTTGCTGGGTGGTTGCACATCATGGTGCGTTAGCAAACTATTACCTGAATTCACCCATTGGCAGTACAGTCCATGCATGAGCTGATGCATGCTGCAAATTGGAAAAGCAACCTTCACCAGATAGGTATCCTGATCCACAGGTATAAACTATGTGTGAGCACATTACAATCTTTGTCTTGTTTTCCTTACTGCAGTTAGAACAGCTTATTCATAATTTTTCAGATGGCTGATGAGACTTCTCTGGCTCCCACAACCTAATTACATTTGCATCTGTATTATCTCACATTTACACAAATGTCTATCCATTGCGTGCCTGTATTTTACTTGGAAAGGAACAAGAGTTATTTTTGTTCGTTGTGAAAATCAACAAATTATACAACTTTTTTTTGTGTGTGTGTGTGTGTTTTAAAAAAACGACTGCACATCTTGCACTACATACCTTTGCAATTCTTATGCCAGTTACCCACTGATGTAGAGACTGCCGGTCATCACAGCACAAATATCTGATATACTGAGACTCCTTCTGTATCTGGGGATGCTAATAATAATAATCATAATAATAAATTTTATCATTAAAATAGATTGAAATTAAAATAAGTGGAAAGAAAGGGTGGTCAAAATGCTTAATAACAAAATGCTGCTTATTATAAACTCATTTGTAAGGAGATATTTGTTGGGTGGAAGCTTAGCTTGAAACGGCCTACTTTCAACATGACTTCCAGCCAAGTAAATGTGAGGCGTGTCACAGTTCTAAGCTTTGCATTCAGTGTGTAAATTGAGGTCTCCATTGAGGGTTGTCATCTGGCAGTTGTATAAGCTAGAAGATTAACATATCTGCAGTTTCCAAGAAGCAAGCAATTTTTTGGGGATGCTCCACATCCCCTAATTTAGGATTTCTGCGTCTCTGTTTAGGATCTGGTGTCAGCTTGCATACATATTTTTCCTGGTCCCAGTATTTTTTCTGCATATGTTAAAAAACAACAACAAATCCATCCCTGCCCCTCACCGCCTCCTTACTATGTGTGTTAATTTTTGAGGTTGTCATGCATTAACTTCAAAGTACAGTATTTTTCACCCTGTAGGACGCACTTTCCCCCCTCCAAATATGAAGGGGAAATGTGTGTGCATCCTATGGGGCAAATGCAGGCTTTCGCTGAAGCTTGGAGAGCGAGAGGGGTCGGTGCGCACCAACCCCTCTCGCTCTCCAGGCTTCAGGAGAGCCCCAGCGCCAGCCCCACAAGGTTGGGGGACAGTGGGGAGGCGGAACGCCGCCATCCCGCTGTCTCCCGATGTGGTTTGGAGGCTGACGGCGGGGAGACGCGTGCCTCTCCCCGCCGCCAGCCCCGCAAGCTCCGGGGCCAGCGGGGAGGCGCAGCGCGTCTTCCTGCTGGCCCCGGACTTGGTCTGAAGGCGGGCGGCGGGAAGAAGAGCACTTCACCCTGCTGCCGGCCCGCAAGCTCTGGGGACAGCAGGGAGGCGCAGCGCGTCTTCCCGCTGTCCCCGGACCTGGTCTGAAGGCGGGTGGCGGGGAGAAGAGCGCTTCTCCCCGCTGCCGGTCCCGCAAGCGCCTGGGGGAAAAATAATTCCCCCCCTTTATTTCCCCCCCAAAAAACTTGGTGCGTCCTATGGGGCGAAAAATACGGTATAACCTTGTTAGTGCTTAATTCAAAATCTGCTTAGTGCTTAATGGAAAATGCTTAATGGAAAAGCTGCATAAAATGTAGACTATAAAAAGACATCTGATCATGAAGTCCAATGTGTTCTGAGTTCCGTATTTCATTCATTTACTGTTTAGCTAATTTATGTGCCACCCTTTAACAAAAAATATCCTGGGGTGAGTTTCATGACAAACTTGTTCCACCTAATCACTAGTACATGGCAGCAAAGGTAAACACACAAAACCTTGACCCAATTTGGCCCATGACACCTACTCCTTTTATAGCATATGGCAAATGTTTACTGAATGCATAAATTGTTCAGACTGTGGCAGGAATCCACCCAATACTCAGGTGAAAATGTGGTGTGATCTTTTAGAATAATCAAGTGAAACTTTATTACATAGCATGACAAAAGTCTGTAATTTTATCAGGACACTGTTGTAACAATTGTTTTTTCAAAATGTATCTTCTGCACCATGAAAAATGTAGGGCAACTAAAATGTTCGCATGCTAAGTAGAATGTTCAGCTCAATGCTGATGAGTACTTCCATTCTAGAAATGATTCTTCAGTCTTCTGTTGGGTCAGAGAACTTGGAATTTTGATGCGTTGTAAGTATCAGTTAAATCCAGCAGATGGCATCAGATACTTTTCAATTTTTAAAGATCTCTTTTAAACAAAACAAACATTACCGTGACCCTAACCTTTGCCGGTCTTCCTTAATATTCCAGATAATATACTTCATTATTTTTAAGAGGCTCCATAAGGAAGCAATGCAGATTTTCTGAAGTATTTTTAAATTCAAATATCTTCACTTGAAACTCCCCTCATGAAGCAGCTTTTCTTTTTAAAGAAATAAAAAGGCTGGCAGGGTTTTTGACACCCTTGCTGACGTGTAATATTTAGTTATACCCTCCAGTTCCTTCCTCTTGTCTTCTCTCTGAAGCATTCTTATTAGTTATTAGTTGCCAATTACAACATGAGGCAGGGCTCCCCTGTCTTAAGGTCTGCAACTCAGTGGCTACATGGCTTAGCGTGAAAGCTTGAGTGTGTGAGAATTCCTGCCCCCTTACATTCTCCAGTTGCTTTGACCTAAGCCATAGTTTGGCTTAGCATGTCCTCCAAACCTGGGCTTACGGTTTGTCTCCTTCAGACAAACCACGAGCAGTAAACCTAAGAACAGGCTTCCTCAACCTTGGCCTTCCAGATGTTTTGAGACTACAATTCCCATCATCCCTGACCACTGGTCCTGCTAGCTAGGGTTCCTGGGAGTTGTAGGCCAAAAACATCTGGAGGGCTGAGGTTGAGGAAGCCTGCCCCAAAACAAAACCTTGGTTATAGATCATGGTTTGTTTGATGCAAGACAAACCATGAGACCCAAGTTTAGGTGACATGCTCAGCTAAACCACGGCATCTCTCTCAGAAGCTCTGAAGCAGTACCACCAAGATGTGGCTGGGATCTCCTCTTTGAGAAACTGCATATGTGTCTCAAGTGTATTCACTCTTAGCCATATGTACGAACTGGATTATTGTATGGAAGGGAGCGCTTTAGGAGAAGTAGCTATTTCCATTATAGCCTTTAAACTTTTACATTTCAAAGCAGAAGCCTGCAAACTCTTTGGTGCCTGATAGAAGCATTCTTATTTAGACAAACGTGCCCAGATGCTTAGAACGTTGGGGTAATTTTAATCTGTTTCGTTATTTTAGCTTTTGCATGTTTAAAGTCTGGTTGTGGGGGGGGGGCATTGATTTTGCTGTTTTATCTTTTGTAAATTGCTTTGAGGTGGTGGTGGTGTTTTTCACAATCAAGTTGTGTATGCTTTTTTGTGAAACAATAAATACAAACTACTGTCCTGGTCATAAGCACATGGTGGGCATGACCTCCCATTAACTTGGAACAGTTCTCATTGAATGTTGGAACAGCTCTCATTGTTTGAATGTGTGATTATATTATCACCAGTCAAATACCTCAGTTTGTTTCTTTGCATCACATCAACCAGTTTGCAAGGGGAAGCAGGCTGGGATGCAACAAGACAAACTCTGGATTTCAGCTTTATGCAGTTTTTGAGTTTATTACACTACGAAATATATGTACCAGATACATGGACTAGCCCTAGAAGGCCAACATTAAAGAACATGGCAACACAATTCTCAAAAGCACCATCTGAAAGATGTCTCTAAAGGTTATTACCAAAGCCCAGCTGGATAGGCTGCAATGGCAGGTACTAAGGCGTGGAAATAGGGTATGATGGTGCTATTGTGCCAGCTTGTTCCCAGGGCACCAATTCTTTCACCCTAGATTAATTCCACATTATGCACCATTACTCTCAGGTTACTCATGCAAAACCTGCGCCAATAAAGCATAATTAAATTCTCCTGGTATCAGACACAACAGACTGACTAAACGAGCCAATTTACATTTAGATTACCTTGCTACTGTCAACTGAATATATATTTTATTAAAAAAAAACCTTGGGGTTAAGATTTTATGCTAGTGACTCTTTGAATTTCCAAAAGTAATGCCATAGTGCTCATAACTTGAACTCAAAAGCAAATGCTCCTGACAAGGCGCTACCATACCCTAAGTTTTAGCAGGCTTTTCGGTGAAACATGGGGATGCAAACACCTAGTTGTTTGTTGGCAAAAAAGACAGACTACAAACGTACTTGGAAGTTCCATTAAAATAAATAGGACTTAGTTCATTGCAAAATCAGTGCAAATTGGGATTTATCATTCAAATATTTCAACAGTTCTGGAGTCTGCCAGGCTTTACAGCCAGACTAGACATGATGCAGGATATTCAGTTCAAAAGATCCTCTGCATTTTAAAAAAAGTGTTAATAGCATCTGGGAGCCTGGGAAACTGAAGAAACTTGGTGTGTAATGTGAAGTGTATCATAAGGAAAACTTTTATACTTCAATAATTTAAAACAGGATCATGGAGCTTGGGGAGGGACTTAGCATTCCCACCATGCCATTTTTCCAATCGACATTCATCTAAAACTCCATTTCACACTGTCATACCTAATTTGTGTTGCAATCCTGGAAGCCAAGACCCAGGTCTGGGGCAAGTACTGTTGGATTAGAAAACCCCAGCAGAGATTTAAAATCACAAAACATGAAGCAAAGAAAAGAAAAGCATGGAAATATAAGTTGTAAAAACTTAAAAATGTGCTCTTCTGTTCGAGTCCCCAAATGTCCCCTTTTAAAAGCTTTTCCCAAGCTAATCCACACCCCACAGCACAGAGATAGACCACACCTTTGGTAAGTCATAAAATGGTTTACCTACAAAAATCTTCAAAGGTCAGATTCATGTGCTTTCCCATGCAGCAGTCAGAAAAGATGCACAGGCAGCCATAATATGATTTAATTACAAAAGGTAAAAGCTTCTAAACTATTGGTAAAGAAAAAAACCACTAGTTTCAGACTCCGAACTGGTCGGAAACAAAAGAGGCTGGTTAAAGCCATGCAGAGCTCCTTACATATTGAGTCACATGGAAAAGAGGAATATTATAAAGGCTTGGTGACCTTTTCCTCTCAAGGTAGGAAGTGGCATAGGCTTAGTCCTGACAGGACAGCTTACTCTATGGTTTAAGGCCTTCATTGATTAGATTCAAACAGGCTAGAGTTATATGAGGTTGAAACCCTGCTATTTCCCTCTCTTACCTTTGCCCTCTAAAGATTGTTTATATCCAGAAACTCTAGAAATCTCACTTCCATTTCTAGGCTCTAACTAGAAGAGTTTTACAGAACAACAGGATTGCACTACAAATATGACACATGCTTACAACAGCCACTCCAGAATGCATGATCTTTTGTACCTACCTTTAAGACAAAACAGTGGTCTGTAGGGGCCTTATACTTTGCTTTGTACTGAACACCATAATAAACATTTACGTTCTCAAACTGTATGAAGCAAGCCAAATCCCGAGATGTCTACAAAATTAAAGCCAAACACACCATAAATTATTATAAGTAAAGGTAAAAGGTAAAAATTATATGAAATTACATTATCACACTAAACACGGTCGTCAGGTTAGTCTGATCCTGTTTCTTAATGCAAAGACTTTTAAGCATAACAACAGAGAGAATATCAGACTTGAGGCTTTTCCTGAGCTTTCAAGTTAAAAATGAGTAGCTGCACTAAGATCTACATCAGAAGCTGGTTTGTGTACTGATTTTCTGTGTAGCCTTTTTATTTCCTAATTCGGTACCATGAACTTTCCTAAATAGATTTTTTATCCACGTATTCTAACACAATCTGACTTTAGTTTCCTTTGCAGAAGGGTACGCAAGTTACTGTGATCCCCTGGAACCAATGTATCCTTAGATGTTTCTATAATGGCTGTGTAAACACAACACCTTTAAAACACATTCAAAGCACATTCTTCTGCTCAAATACTTAAGGGCACAGTCTGCATTGAGGCAACACCGGTTGTTGAAATTTTGCGCCCCTAATAATTTTGCACCAAGGGTAACCGCCCCTGTGGCCTCCACAATGCTAAAACACTGGGTGGATCATCACTTTTAGGGGTAAAATGCAATGCCCACATGTGCAAGAAAACCACATATATAATTCATGCTCACTGGAAAATGCCAGCATGGGTTCAAGCATCTTTATAAAATAATTATTTTTTCTCCAGTCACGTTCAAGGTTTATTTGTATACAAGTGCAAAGTTGATCTGTGATTCTGCTCCAGGCTGCATCAAAAGGGCAAATCTCCCTCTCGCCTCTAGTAGCCTTTTGTCTAGTGCTGTGAAATAGCCCTTGCTTGTTCTCAGCGGGTTGCCATGGCAACGAAGTTTTTCTTACTAGTGCAGTAGCGCACCCAATTTCCGAGCTAAGGAACTGTGAGTAAACGACATAACACAGGCATTCATGTGATGCTTCTCAGAATTCTTCCTGACTTCCTGGCTATGCTTTAAGCCAACTGATGACAAACTAGATGCGGCGTTAAATAGGTGTTTGCATTTAACATGCACATTTATAAAGACTGCAAATGGAAGCTCTGCTGGGGGGCGGGTCTGAATAGCCATGGCGACTGCAGCAAGAGTCCCTCCTCTGAAGTTCTTTGCAATTTTCTCAGCTCCGCAGCAAGGAAGCAAGGGTTAAACTCACCCTCCACACCTGATGCTATCCTGATAACTATCACAACCACACCTGTGCCTTCTATTTGTGTTTTAATACTGTTAACCCCCCCCCCCATCATGCACTCCAAATGGCTTCCTCCCAAACCAGCTTTTCCTGGACTGAGGATGGAGGAAAGGTGTGTTAGGAGTTCAGTTATGCCTAGCTGCAGGTAACCCGTCATTAGGACTCAAGAGAAAAGCATGCTTGTAGACCTTAAGGACACAAAGCTAGGAAGGGCAGGGCAAGTTGTCAGTGGGGGTGGGATTTCAGTGCCATGCACTGTTCATGACATCTTCCATAACTGAATTAAGCGGAGCCCTGTAAAAGGTGCAAATAGTGAATTCACATCTTTACAGGTCCCAGACTGTAAAATGCTCTGTGATGTTTTAAGTGAAGAATATATGCACACATGTTACTGGCAGAACAGAGATATGTCCCTCCAGCAGTGGATTGCTGTTCACTTTCCTTATGTATTTCTGGATGGCAATTCAAGGTGAATTTTCTGACGTGATACTGCCAGGCTGTGCCCATTCACTTCAACAAAATGTGTGTGAAAAGAACGGAAATGCCATAGTACAATACTGGATTGCACCCTCAGACTTGGATCCACGCAGCAGTGGATCCACCACAGGCCTTCTGCTCAAGTGAGGACCTCTCCCCACCCCCTCACCAATTTAAGCTGATTTCCACCCTTCCTCCAGCTATAGTCCCCTTTACTATCCCTTATGCATTTGTGGGAGGGGGCACATGGGTGGCAACCATAGGAAGCTCAAGCTTGTTAGTAATATACCAAAACCATAAATTCAGAGAATCCCTTTGCCTCGGGGGGGGGGGGACACACCAAAACCAAAGGAGAGAGAAAAGGGATTCATTGTCTCCCCTCAAAAGCTACATCCTAGGGACGCGGGTGGCGCTGTGGGTTAAACCACAGAGCCTAGGACTTGCCGATCAGAATGTCGGTGGTTCGAATCCCCGCAATGGGGTGAGCTCCCATTGCTCGGTCCCAGCTCCTGCCCACCTAGCAGTTCGAAAGAACGTCAAAGTGCAAGTAGATAAATAGGTACCACTCCGGCGGGAAGGTAAACGGCGTTTCTGTGCACTGCTCTGGTTCACCAGAAGTGGCTTAGTCATGCTGGCCACATGAGCTGTACGCCGGCTCCCTCGGCCAATAAAGCGAGATGAGCGCCGCAACCCAGGGTTGGTCACGACTGGACTGAACCCTTTATTATCCAGACAAAGAACAATATTTGGTAGAAAAAAATGCATGGCAGATATGCTAAAGGACGGAAGGAAGGAAAGAAGGGAAAGAAAGAAAGAAAGAAAGAAAGAAAGAAAGAAAGAAAGAAAGAGGCTATCAAAGCCAAATTTGATACTTTCTCTAACTTTCTCTTTAGCCTGCCTTGAACAATGGCAAGACTCTTCTGCTTGCCTTGTGCCAAAAGAAAACCCTGAGTGTTTGCAAACTGTTGAGATACGTTTCCATAGGGAACTAGACGAAAAGTAATGGCACCTTTTTACTTTGAATGGGCAACTGCAGATTTGGCCTTTTTGGTTTCCTTTCATGTCTGGGTTTTACAGAAACGAAATGTTTTTTTAATCTAACTGGAAAAACAAACATGGAGGGAGTGGGGGTGGGGGTAGCCCCAAAGGAGCTCAGCAACTCTATTCTAATATTTGCACAAGTGCTGCAGCCCAAAGAAGGACCCCTCTCAGGTGCACCAGATGCTGCCCTTAGAATGTCACCTCAGGATTTCTTTACTTTCACCTTCATGATTTGCTTTATTGCCTGAAAGGATTTCTTTGACTTGCCTGACCTTGGTCTTTCCTTTGGGTACGTAATAAATTCCAGAAGCTCGCAGGAGAAAATAACGTCTCTTCCAGGACTTCTTCCCGTCTTCTTTTAAATAAAGGGCCCCTTCAACTTCTGGTACAATGACAGATGTGCCACAGAAGCTTTCCTGTGGAGTGAAAATGGGGTTAGACAAAACAGAAGCGGAACGCAGGAAACGTCAGAGCCAGCTAGCTCAGTTCTGCCTGCACGGGCTGGTAGCCACTTTCCGGGGCTTCCAGACTGGAGTCCTTTGTAGCCCTACCTAAAGAGGCCAGGGGCTGAACCTAGTTATACATGCAAAACATGTGCCCTATCACCGAGCTATGGCCCTTTGTAGGTCGCAAAGGCTATTGAGATTATGTACACCAATGATTTGCGCACTCAAAAAAGCACTACACATAGGGGAACAGCACAACAGATGGGGATCTTTCAGAGCCTTTCCAGGGACTGAACTTCAGATGTTTCTGTAGGCAAAGCAAGTGTTCTGCCACTAAGCTACTGCCTGCCCACAAGCAGTCATGTTAGCTAGAGCAGCACACTGACCACAGGTTAGCAGGTTAACTATACAAAAATGATATCTACTAAGGCAGCCTTTCTCAAACTCCCACCATCCCTAACTACCAGGACCAGTGGTCAGGGATGATGGGAGTTGTAGTCCAAAAACATTTGGGGGCCCAAGTTTTAGAAAGGATGTCCTAATCCTTTGTTGTTGTTGTTCTTACCACCTTAAACAATCTGGTGTCATCAGCAAACTTGGCTTACCTCACTGCTTACCTTTAACTCTAAATCATTTGTGATTACAGTTACAAAGTCAATACTGATTCTTTGGGGACCTCACATCTCACACCCCTCCATTGTGAGAATTGTGCATTTAATCCTATTGTGCTAGAGCTTCCTGTTTTTGCTAAAACACGTCTATTGCTTTTGGGGTCTTAGGAAGACATCCATCCATTTCATAGCTAAATGCAGTGTTGCTTATCCCAAACTTTTGCTTACCTCCAGTAAAGCCTCTTTGCTTTTTTCATTCATTTCCTTGCTTTCATTTTTCCCTTTATTGGTCAAGTAGAAATTCTAATTAAAAATGCAAAGAAGGGTGATGATGATAAGGCAATGTCCATAAACTGGGAAGGTCACTATACCTAAAACAACAGGTGCAAATAGCAGGTGCTATACCTGTGTCTAACCAACTGCATTTCATGTCAAAGTCCCAGTAGCTGCCATAGTCCATATAAAGTTTCCAATCAGACAGCCAATCAGAGCTCTCAGGAGCAGTAGGTACCGCTGTGTGCCTGTCCATTTGCCTAGCAAGCAAGCAGGTGGTAGCAGGGAGGAGCTGGAGGAGCAGCTGGTGACAAATATGATGAAAAAGTGAGGGCCTTGGACAAGTCAGATAGCCAATCAGAGCTCTCAGGAAGGTGCAAAAAACAGATATTTTATTGCTAAGTTTTTTTTTAAAAAAACACCTGCATTCTATTGCACATTTTCTATGCAAAATAATTTTCGGTGTGTGTCTCCTCATTCATTAGAGTGGACTACTTGTATCCTATGATCACTACTTTCATTATACAGACTATGATCAGTGAAGGCTGGTGAGGAATTTGGCAAAGAAGCGCAAGAGGTGAGTTAAACATGGAAACAAATTTATGTGACTTCACATGACCATTTTGAATATGAGTCTCCCAATGGAAAGAGAGGGGAAGGTATTTCTGTACATAAACAGTATATTCATGATACATACAAAAGGCATTTACACTTCAATCCTGTGCCGACTTTCCCAGGAGTAAATCCCATACAACTATGCTGCCAAAGCCCAACCCTAATCACATTTACTTGGGAAAGTCCTTGAAATTTTAATGGGACTTAACTTCCAGGAAAGTACCATATACACAGAACAATCATGCTCTTCTTGGACACTGAGACTTGCACAGGAAACCAAAATTTCAGCGCGGCTTGCACAGAAAACACATGCATTGCACCTAATGTCCCCTTCAAAGACGACCAAAGCTGTTTGCATTTGTTTATGTTTGAATATGCACGAACAAACCCAATTCTCATCTTGCTATTGTCACCATGGAACAAACTCAAAACAGCTGCTCACAACCTTTTTTTCTTTTTTTAAGAACTTCCTCTGGCTACAAGCAATTTATATTTGAGCATCTGGTATTTATTTAAAGGGGAAACAGACCACCCTGTATCTTTAACTCAGTGCTATAGACTACATTTTGGTACTGGTAAACAAGAAAGATAATTGACAGGAGTTTTTGACAACAGCATATGACCTTGCTTGTCAAACCCATATTAATACAGATGTGGTTTTTTCCTGTGTCTCATTTTTCAGCATTGCTATGCATTGTTGCTTATTTGATACTCTTCCATTGCTAAAAAGGGAAAATGCTCGCCATTCACCATCCTTCAATAAGCAGGCTGGGCCAAAGGACGAGGCTGCATGTTATACAGGTGGATAAATTGTCATGTGATCTCCTATAGACTACAGCACCACTGAAGATGACCACACGTGTCTGAAAGAAGTCTGTGGTTCCTTTCTGAAAATACTACGAGGAGAAATAGTCTCTGACAAGGCAGACACTATATGCTGCTTAGTTCTGCTGCAAATTATACAACATAAAAATGCTGGTGAGCATTATATTGCATATACACGCACGCATGCAAAGGAGAGGCTATAGATTCTTGTAAGCCACCTTGTTATGAGATATACTAATGGAGAGGGTATAAATATATTAAATAAATAAATTGGTGTGAAAAGGCAGGTTGCTTAACAATTTTGTTTAATCTCCTGGGATTGTAACACAAACCTAAGTATTAGAAGTATAGCTTAAAAACTAACGTTTAGTTTCTCTTTTCTACCAGCTTTCCCATTTAACAATTGGTAGTTGTTGCTTGGGAGCAAAAGGGTCTCCGTTTCTGTGATTCCCATGGACAACTGTTTTTCGTTATATGAAAATGTGATTGTCAAAACATTGTGCATCGTGTTCTTACTTTAACTAGAGAATTGCTAGTGGCCCTCAGAGTTTATGCCAAGATGTAACGTTTTGGCACCAACAGAAAATCTACTTATTCACCCAGGATTTTGGTTGAATCTTTGCCACGGCACTTTGTAAAAAGCTATTTAACTGTACATGTGCTCTTGCATGTTTTACTGATGGGAATATTTTGTTGCATTTTATCAGTATTGTACCCCACTTCATTTGACTAAACTGCGGGAGGCAGTGGAAGACAGGAGTGCTTGGCGTGCTCTGGTCCATGGGGTCACGGAGAGTCGGACACGACTAAATGACTAAACAACAAAAACACCCCACTTCAAAATGTTATTGTAAAAAGCAGCAACAAAATTTATAAATAAATAAAACAATACATTTGTAAACCAATGCTTTATAGTGTTACTGATTATTGGTTAATTATCGGTTGTAGTCAACTAGCCTTTGCTCAGAGTAGATAGACCCACTGAAATTAATGGGCCTAAGTTGGTCACAGACATTCAATGGGCTTACTCTGAGTAAAAGTTAATTGAATACAAGTTTATATGATTTTTTTTTTTTCATTTTTATTGGCGTTGTACCCAGGTTTGGGATTATTTTAGAATGAAAAGCAGGCAATGAATTTTTTTTTTTTTTTTAAGCGGAATTTGATGTCCTTCTGCTGTTATTTTCCATTACGTGTCATGGCAAGCATAAATAAGCTAGCCCATTTACTTATTCCAGGTCATCCTTCACCCACCAGTACACAGGAAGGTTGGGGCATAGTGATTGAGGCAGCTGTGTAGTAATTATCTGTATTTTCATTGTTGAGTGACTGCACCTGGCTCTTCCTTATTAACCACACAACGTCCAGCTAATTAACTGAAAGAGGGGTGGATTCCTTGGTCCATTGCTCTGCATGCAGGCTGTACACCAAATGAAACTTTATCAAACACACACAATTAAGACTATGTTATCATAAGCAGCACGGGCTTCCAAGGTCACTACGCATCCCCCCCAAAATGGGGGTTGGGTGGTTTGGTTTTCTTATGCTTTCCAGGAATTTGAGTTTGCATCCTCATACAAAACCCCATGGACACCCCAGTTCTAAAGTGAAGATGCATTAACTGGGATGCACTGATAGAAATAATTACAGCAGCAGCAGCAGCAGCAGCAGCAGCAGCAGCAGCAGCAGCAGCAGCAGCTGGTGTGAGATAAGTTTATTCTGCAATGCTGCTAAGCCAGGTCTGGGAAACACTCCGGTCTTCTCGAAGAGCAGTCCATTTGTCATAGCAGTCACTTTACAAAGTGAGTTAAATTTCACGTTATAAAGATATTTTGAGGATGTGGAGTTGTACGTACTAACGATGCTGCAGCTTCTGACACAAGCTTGTGACCATCCATTTTAATGAGTCACTGGAGTAAAATGGAGCTAAGCCTTTTAACACGATTTCCCTGGGAAACTAAAACTAATTATCCCATGAACAGAGTGACTCCCAGAGCCCATGGCAAGCTGAATGAGTGAAGTGGGGCTCACTAAATGGATAAATCAAGAAATCCACCGAAATCTCCCTTTCTTTGTTGGATGCTAAAATGCACTTTGGTGTTACTTCAGTTTTGACCTTCAGTGACTATTCCCAAGAATGACTATTTAGTGTTTAGTAACCAATATTGTGCTCTGATACATAAGAAGCACAACTCAAGATCCCTTTGATATACCAAGACTGGACGCACCTTCAATCTTTGTTACTTGGGCTGCAGAGCAAATAAAATATCTAGTCATTACTGTATGAACTAAAATCTTACTATACACCAGCTTGCCTAAGTTATGTTACTTTACCTGTGGGTTTTTAAACACAGCGTATTTTTCCTTTCTTTCCAAAAACAGAATCTTATTCTCAGTGTCACGGGTCCAATGTGATAAGACTTCAATCACATTTTCATGGTCTTCAAAAAATCTTTCTAGGGAAACCCAAACCAGAAATGTTAAGACAGACAAATATATTACACACATGCTCCGTCATCAGTGCACATTCCTATATTTAAATGTAGTAAAATGGTTCAAAGGGATGTGGGTGGTGCTGTGGTCTAAACCACTGAGCCTCTTGGGCTTGCCAATCAGAAGGTCAGCCGTTCAAATCCCTGTGACGGGGTGAGCTCCTGTTGCTCGGTCCCTGCTCCTGCCAACCTAGCAGTTCAAAAGCACACCAAGTCCAAGTAGATAAATAGGTACTGCTCTGGCGGGAAGGTAAACAGGGTTTCCATGCCCTCCTCTGGTTTCGGTGTTCTGTTGCGCCAGAAGCGGCTTAGTCATGCTGGCCACATGACCTGGAAAAACTGTCTGCGGACAAACGCTGGCTCCCTCAGCCTGTAAAGCAAGAAAGCACCGCAACCCTAGAGTCGTCTGCGACTGGACTTAACTTTCAGGGGTCCTTTACCTTTACTTTTTAAAAATGGTTCAAAGCAATTGCTTATCCATAATATTCAGACCCCAAGAGCCATGACAGACTAGACCATATGAAAACATCTTTGCCAAAACAGAAAAACTTCCCAGATTTTCTTTTCTTTCAGTTTGTAAAAATTTGCAAAGGAATTCCCTAGATTTCACTAGGTACTTTGATGTTTCAGACTTTTTCTTTTAACACTCCCCTGCATGTATATATTTATATATCCTTACATATAATAAACATGTAAGGCTGTCGTCATGCAGGAGTTTGCTACCTACGGGTAGGTGGTGCTGTGAACTACAGCGTTATGACAAACTGGGCTCTTAGAACTGCTTGGGCACGGCACCAGCATTGGAGGGTGATAAGCAGGCAACCAGAGATTGAGGTGGGCAGACCCAGATGGGCAAGCAGGCAGACGGGTGGCCCAGGTGAAGTGTAAGGAAAGTGGGGAAGTGGGGTGGCCTTGGCAGGGAGTAAAGGGAGGGGGCAAAGGGAGGCACTGCCCCTAGTATGTGACACACACCATTAGTAGAGAGAAGACACACCAAAACTAGGAGCTCAGATCTATCAGAGACAAACAAGAACCCACCAAAACGAAGAGATGGGCGCTGGACGGCAACGGCAAAATGTTGCCTGATGTGGCATCACCAAAACGCTTTCTAGTAAAGCTCAAAAAATATAGCGTAAGAAGATCCAAAATCTTTGCAACGTACCTATTTGTAGCTCTGGGTATATTTCATAAAGGCACCAGTCCACATTACAGTCGCAGTGGGTTTTCTCAAAGAGATTGTCCAATACATCACGTGCCTCTTGCCGTTCATCCACCATCAGGGATTTTGTACTGTTATCATTCATGTGCACCTTGACAACAAGCTGCAGAGAGAATAATAGATGAGGCAGTTAATTTCAATGTGGACCAAAAGGCTGCTGTGGTCAAGAATCTGCCTGGGCTGATCAGAGAGATCATTGCCAATTCAAATCCATCATGTATCACAAAATTGGACCTGGGGGTGGGATGGGGGGGGACATAATATGTCTTGGGAACACTACCAAGTCAACAGCTCTACTTCCCTGCCTCTTTCCAAGACAGAATTCATGTTTTGAGTAAAGAGTAACTGAAATGTCATGTAAATATACAGATTGTTTCTCTAAAACATTATTAAACATACAGTTTGCATGATAGCAGAGTTGCCAACATTTTTACCAGCGCTTGCTCCTACATCTTTAACAGCATCAGCTTCAGCAAAAATTAGGAGGTTTTAATGCATATCTCCCTCTCGTTAAAAGCTCCTCTTCATGGTGGTAGAAAATCAGGCTACTATTAAAGATACAGAAGCCGGCTGCACTAGTTTTTCCACATCAGCTGGCAACATTATATAGTATCCCTGAAATTATTATTATTTTCTCTCATTCTCTGTGTGGTTTATTTTTAGAACCTTCTCAGAGGAGGCCATAATATTGGGTGGGTTAATATAAAATGAAGGAACAACAAACCCATCAGATCAGACCTAATCTAGAATCCAGTTATAACTGACTGGAAATTCAACACCTAATCTCATTTTATATTGACTTCGGGGATAAAAACATCCTACCAGATCTTCTGGTTTCTGCTTGAGAGATTCGTTAATTGGTGACTGTTTCTGATGACCCACATGGCTGACTACACAGGTCTAGGATTGGCATAGACTGTGCAGAAGAAAGGGCTATGTCTAAGAGAATATAGTACCTGCCTTTCACCAGGACAGAATCTCACTTGTATATTAAAGCATTCTGTCGGAAGAAATAGGAAGCCATTGTTTAGGTATGCACCAATTTAGGGGTAACTGACCCTTCTGCATTAGAGACACTGAACTTTTAATGGTTTTGCAGACATAGGAATTTGGGCACCTCCAGCTTTTCAAAGCCCTCCAATACTCTGCCACAAAAAGCTGCATTTCCTGAAATTCCTCCAGCTGCACAACAATGAAAGGAGCAGGTGTTCTAATGTGGTCTAGTGGTTAGAGTGTTAGCAATAAAGGTCTAAATCCTCATTCCGCTATGAAGCAAACTGGGCTATCCTGGACTAGTTATTCTCTCGCTCTCAGCCAGACCTACCTTTTGACTTTATAATAGCTACAAAGGCTGTGCATTCCCCCCCCCCCCATGTTAAACAATTTTTTTCACATGTTAAGCAACTGGCACATGTTGTTCATGTTTGCGTTTACTACCATCAGCTACAATGGTTCTCAATTATTACTGGGTCTTGGTAAAACAGAGGTTCCTATCTACTACTTCATTATCAAAACGCTTGTTTCCACAAAGTGAAAAGAGAAGTGTTCACTGGAAGGAGACTTCAGACTTCCTAAATAATCACAGTCCTACTATCTGTCTGCATCTAAGAAAATAAAAAAGTCAGTTCCTTGCCAGGAAATGTTACTTTAGTTCTGCTAATTCTAATTATAAGATATCTGCACGAACAGCTCTGGCAGTGCAGTGTTGAATTTTGCTCAAACTATGAAAAGCAAGTAGCGTTGAGAAACCAAGCTGTATTCTTTCCAAATACCTCCACTTTAGTAACTTGTACTTTGGTACTTGTGCAGGATATTTGTTTGTTTTGAATACACTATCATAATTCTTTGAGAAGAAAAGGTAAAGGGTAGTGGAAATAATGCCAGAGCAATATTTGGGATTGCCCAGAAATATGGTGATAGAATTTTTACATTCTACTCCAGAGGGTTGGGGGAACCCCTATAACAGATTTCGGGAGAATTGCGCAAGTGGAAATCTATTTAGTGTAGCACCTTGGTGCTACTCTAAATAAAACCCAAAGGCTTAAGACTCTCAATTACTCTTCTATTTAGCAAAAGCGTGTGTCTGTGCGGTACTGCTAACCTTCCCATCCACCTGCAGCCCTCACAGCATGGAAACCACTCACAAGGCTCCTCCAAACTTAGGAGCAGATTTTTGGGGGTGGGTGGGTGGGTGCACAGGGAGTTTTTGGAGAAATCGTGGGGCAAGTAGTGGGCCAGAGCTCTGGAGCCTGATATTGTTGCTGCTTTCCTGGACCAGAGTGGAGCAGGGCAGCGCAGCAAGAAGGTGTGCAGGCATGCTGGCTGAGTCAATTTGCTGTCCTGTCCTGTCCGTGAGCCCATGCAGCCCCAACCTCACTGCCACCAAGTCCCATACCTGCCTCATCCACTTAAACAGCAGCAATGCGGATGTCCGGCTCCATGGCTCTACTCGGCTACAAATGCCATTACAGCTGCAGAAGGAGGTTGACCATTCAGATTTCATAAACAGACTTCTCTGTTGTGTTCACTAAAGAGGCTAGGATCTAAACCAAGGTGACATATTTTTACACGTCATGGAAAGGGCAGCTATTTTTGTTTCTTTAAAAAGTCAGTAGCAGTCCTTAGGGCTACAGTTCCCATTTTACATGATAACACTCCTGTTCTAATGGATTGTTATCAGACACATCTATTTGTTTTTTTAATTGTTTTGTGTATATTTTATTGCTACTGTCCTTTAACTGTTCTGGAATAAATATTTATGAAGGGTGGCATAAAAAAAACGCCTTCAGTAAATAGAAGTGGAATATCCACAGCTTGGTGGAAAACAGGTATGACCCGAGTCTGGTTTGTGATCTGGACATCTTGGCAAATCATCCAATCAACTGGCAAACAAAATGGAGGGGAAAGTACATGAAATAAGCCAATACTTGACTGTATAAAATGGTTGTTTAAAATCATAAGGTTTGATTGTCAATACTTTTGCAAAAATAAAATAAAATAGAGAATGCTACCTTTTTAACTTTGGCTTCCTTCAGTTTTTCTAATGCAAGCTTAATCTTGTCAGCTTTTGCTTGCGCTTCTTGTTCTTCCTGAAAGAAGAAAGATTGTAAAGCCCCTTTTAAAGACACCACACCCCTGTAAGAAGCATTCTATCCCCTTTCCATTTCATGAACATTTTCATTTCTTCTCCCTTTTAAATTTTAATTTTGGGTGCTTTCTGCTCCAGGATGGGTTTGCACAGCATCCCATTATGTCAAATACCACTGTTCTAGTTGGTTGGTTTCTTCTTGTTTTGCGGACCGCCATAATTTCCAACATTAAGGCCATCACACAGGAACATAAGAAGAGACCAGCATCCTGTTCTCACAGTGCCCAACCAGATGCCTGTGGGAAACCAGCAAACAGCATTTGACCTCAAGAGCACTCTGCCCTTCTGTGAATTCCAGCAACTGGTGTTCAGAAGCAGGGCATGACCTTTGATAGCTTTCTCCTCCATCAATCTGTGTAATCCTCTTTCCAGGTTGGTGACCACCACAATCCAGCCTGGATAGCTCAGTTGGTTAGAGCAGGGTGCCGATGACACCAAGGCTGCAGGTGCAATCCTTGTAAGGGACTGCTGCAGATTCCTCCATTGCAAGGGGTTGGACTAAATGGTCTGTGGGTTCCTTCCAACTCTACAATTGTATGAGTTCCTTAGTTAAACGATGTGCTGCGTAAATAAGTACTGTAGTTTTCCGTGTATAAGACGATGTTTTTTATTCTAAAAGAATGTTAAAATTTGGGGGTCATCTTATACATGAATAGTGCAAAGGGTGGACGGGCAATTGGTTGTAGCCGCGAGCCAGAGATCGTCAGCAGCGATTTGGCATGTGATTGGTGGCTGCGACAAGGGCTGCTGTTGATTGGCTTCTGCTGCGGCAATTTTGCGGGCGACTGGTGGCTGGTGAGCGATTTTCGACAATCCCCCCCAGCCCCACGACTCTGGGCAAACTCCCCCCATTTCCTTAATTTGGAGTCCCCAAAAATAGGGGCCGTCTTATACATGGGGGCATGTTATAAACAGGAAAATACAGTTGTTGTTTTTTTTAATCTGTTCTGAGTCTTCCAACATTTGTTATGGCTATATGTTGCCTCCAATATCAGAGATGGTAGCTCTCTGAATAGGAGCAGGAAAGTACTATCCCACTCATGTCCTGCTGGACTCAATAGGTCTTTGGTCTGATTCAAGGATGATATGTTTTTACACCCATTCGTTGGAGTTTCTCGCCCTGCTGAAGGTACAAACTCAGTTTTCGCTTAACATTTCAATTTATACAGAAAAGTAGTCTGCCTCTTCAGCAGGAAAACTTCCATATTCTTCACCTCTCTGCTTCGTGATCTCAGGCAAAACCAGAAAGACAAAGGGGACGTAGTAGCTCTCTGGACTAAAGAACCACTATACTTCTCCACATGGGGCTGTCTCAACATGAAATACCTGATATTGTGCTTTCTGGCCAAGAGAAACTTTCGGGGTAGTTGGATTGTACTTGAGAAGGTCAGGAGAAAGTGATTTTGCTTCTAAAACAGAAGGGCTTTTCATTTTGCTATTCTAGGTTCTCTCTTTTGGTGCTACGGAAAACATCTACAGAATTGTTAAAACAGCCTTTGCTAACCTGGTGCCCTCCACCAGGTGACAACTCTCATTATAGGCTGGCTATGGCTGATGGAGGGTGGCGCTGTGGGTTAAACCACAGAGCCTAGGACTTGCTGATCAGAAGTTTGGCGGTTCGAATCCCTGCGACGGGGTGAGCTCCCGTTGTTCAGTCCCTGCTCCTGCCAACCTAGCAGTTCGAAAGCACGTCAAAGTGCAAGTAGATAAATAGGTACCGCTCCGGCGGGAAGGTAAATGGCGTTTCCATGTGCTGCTCTGGTTCACCAGAAGTGGCTTAGTCATGCTGGCCACATGACACGGAAGCTGTATGCCGGCTCCCTCGGCCAGTAAAGCGAGATGAGCGCCGCAACCCCAGAGTCGTCCGCAACTGGACCTAATGGTCAGGGGTCCCTTTACTTTATGGCTGATGGAACTTGCTGTCCAAAGTATATGGAGGACACCTGGCTGGTGAAGGGCTACATTAAAACAAGAGCCTAGCAGAGTTTTGAAATGAGATTCTGTCAGTGCTTGAAAAAGAAAAGGTTCTGACCTCCTTTGCCTGGTCCTCGGACCCAAGTTGGCACAAAGAGTCCTTGAGAAAGAGTACTTTGCAGAATGCTGCTTTTTTTCTTAAAAAAGTCTTCTCCAACCATGACCGACAGCTTTATATATATCAAACACAACCAGCTACCAACCAACCCACACCACATACAATCAATGACCACTCTATATATACAGGCATATGTAGGTGAAAGGTTGCGTGAGTCATGCTGGCTTTGCCAATTCATTGTAGGCAGCTGACTCATGCTGACTCAGTTCCTTTCGTATTAAAGAAATAGCGGCTAATTTTAAGCCGCGACAGATTCTGCTCACCTGAGTGCGTGGTTCAGGAGGCTGGGTTGGAGCAGGTGGAGGAGGAGGAGGAAAACCAAAGGCTAGTTCTGGAGGAGGTGGTGGCAATTCATCCTCATCCTGGGTAACGGCAATATTTGGGAAACTTGACTGGGCATAAGTGGCGACAGGAGCATTTGCTGGAGCCTGAGTCTTGGCAGCATGTTGGAAATGAGAGGCGTCTTTCTGTTCTTGGAATGTGGCTTTCTCCACTTCACTTATGTCTGCTACAAGATCAGACATTAAAGCATCCAAATCGGTATCTTCCAATGCGTTTAAGGATTCTGTTAAGGGGCGGGAAATACAAGATATCTCAGGCATCATTTCAGTACTGATCTTGTGCAACTTGCTCCGCTAGTGCGAGTAGATGCTGTTCCACAGATTATAATAAGGATGGCTTCTAGCCAAGGAGGTGACAGAGTCAAGTTTTTAAAAGAGCACCTGGGAATACTGTACTAGAGGAATTTACATCTGAGTATTAAAAGCCAGGCTAAGATTTGCATAGAGAAATGAAATATAATAACCTGAGTACCATAGTCAAAAGCAAATTATAGCTCTGGTAAAATTTACAGGATCGCTTTTTTGAAAGAAAGAGAAAATTTAACCTTTCATTGTTTCAAGAGTTAGACCGAAGTCATTTTACACATTCAAAATGAATGAATTGTTTCAGAAGAGAAAAGTGTCCATTTAGCTTTTTGCTAAATAGTGCTTGCCCCCTCCTCTGACAAACTGATCATAGTAATACAAAATACAAATACTCACCATTTAAATCTTTAAAACCAACTGCAAAACTAAATTCCTCATTGGCTGCTTTGCTGGGTGGAGGTGGGAGTGTTTCTACTCCCAAACTCTGATGAAGAAAGGGGGGAAATATCACTGTCACTGGCAAAAGTCATGGTAGAAAAGTTATTCAAGGTATCCTAAGACCAGAAACTTATCTTCTGGGCTGGTTATTCTCTATAGAAAGACGTTTGCTTTGTGATTGGAAGTGTAGTCTTAACATCCCTTTCTCCAGAATAACTTGCCCCACCTTTGACGTCAAACACATTTGAATGCTGCTTCATATGTCATGGGGGAAATGAGTTTTGAGTTGTTTATTTATCATGTATTCAGTGTGAACACCATAAGGGGGGCAGGAAACTTTTGACTACAAGCCATTCTCCCCCTCCCCGCTTCCACAGCTCTGTTCAACCATCCCCCCCAAATCCCCAAGTCACTAACAAAACACAAACAAGTGAAATGTCATGCATTTCACATACTATCTAGTTTGTCTTAAGGTAAAAAAATAAAAAATAGAAATGTAAGATCCATGATTGGACCTCCTGATGTTGATATATCTTTTTAAAAGCAACAGCTTAAGTTGCCAGGGCACTTGCAGGGTTTAAAAAATCCTTTCCCCTGTGCTGTTTCCCTGATTTAAACCACCTTCCACAAAAGAGCTGTTTGTTTCCCCAGCAAGATAAATAGCAGCTTAGAGGGCAGGTGGGGAGACAAAACTGGGGAAACAGTGATGGTGGCCACTATCACAAAGCAGACTCAGTGTCAATATCTACATGGAAAAGGTTATTTATTAGTTTTCAGGCTATTCTATTTTCTCATTTACACCTAATCCATTATTAAGAAGCCAGAAACTTAATACAGTGGTACCTCTGGTTACGTACTTAATTTGTTCCGGAGGTCCGTTCTTAACCTGAAACTGTTCTTAACCTGAAGCACCACTTTAGCTAATGGGGCCTCCTGCTGCTGCCACGCCACACGATTTCTGTTCTCACCCTGAAGTAAAGTTCTTAACCCGAGGTACTATTTCTGGGTTAGCGGAGTCTGTGACCTGAAGCATCTGTAACCTGAAGCGTATGTAACCCGAGGTACCACTGTAGTGAATTGGGATTACTGTTCTGATAGCCAGCACTGTGCCATTAAATCATAATGTTTGTGGGGTGCCTGGACTCCCCCTTCTAATTCTGGGGTGCTAGATATTTATTCTTGCATATTAAAATACAAGTCAGGATGAGTCATTAGCTGGGAAAATGGAAGTGGCTCAGTGCTGCCGTCCCTCCCAAAGGTCAGTTAGTTCGAAAGACAAAAGGGAAGTTTAGGATGGAGTTTTTGCAGTGATGTTGTTGTCTGGAAAAGATCAGCAAGCTGGAGAGGGGGGTCAGAGCTACATTTTGGAGCATGTTTGATTTTCTCTTTTGAATCCAGGAGTGTGCCTATGGGAGAATCAAGGCCCTTTTGGAGTGGCAATGATCTGAACCCCTCCATGGCAGGCTCAGGTTATATACCGTATATCTGTGTCCATAAACCCTATGCCATAAAGACACCACAGTCTCCCCTGTGCCTCATTTCCAAAGGAAACATGAACCTTGGGTAGGAGCCTGCAGCCCTGGAATTTTGCACTGCTGTGGAGGTTGGGGTGGTATGAACAATATTTTATTTTATTTTATTTTATTGGTTTGCAAGCTCCTTCCAGCAGAATTCCTAATCTACAGAGTAAAATACAACTGACGGAACCTATCTGAACACCATAAAAAAAATCAGAAATAAAGCTTTATGCCAAGGGACTCATATATAAAAACCGAAGTGGCAGGTTAAGTGCTTCAAGTTACACTTTCAAAATTTATGTAATTTGTGCCAGAGAGTCTTATTTTGCTACGTTGCCAGCATTCCGCTGAAGTCTAAAGGCCAACTTGACATTACAAAGGATATATGCGACCCATTTCCCAGAGGTTTCTTTTTCTAAAGGAAAAGCAGCCGCAGGACTCACCAATCAGAAGCAGAAGAGGTGGGCCAGGGAAGGAATTAAACTCCCCTACAGGAAGGAAAGTAGCTTGGCGGAGGGGCAGGAGAAGGGTTTAACAGACAAATGGCTGAAAATGAAAGACACAAGGTCCCCTGTATACGGGGTCTCCCCACCCCCCACAAGAGGGAAAGCAGAATTTAGTGAGCAAATATGTGCTCCAACGACATAGTAACCTGTTTCTGCTATAAAATCCGCCATTCCCACATAACACATGCAGGGATAGTTATACAGTTATACCTTGGAAGTCAAACAGAACCCATTCCAGAAGTCCAATTGACTTTCAAAATGTTCAAAAACCAAAGCATGGCTTCTGCTTGGCTTCAGGAAGCTCCTGCAGCCAATTATAAGCCGTGGAAGCCCTGTCGGACGTTCGGCTTGCAAAAATAGTTCACAAACTGGAACAGTCACTTCCGGGTTTGCGAAGTTCAGGAGCCAAAACGTTTGGGAACTAAGCTGTTTGACTTACAAGGTATGACTGTAGTGTCCTTTCTTTTAAAAAAATGTGGATAGGTGTGCTGCTGGTCTAGCACAACAGGCACTGTGATGTTTTGCTTCAGCTGCAAAAAGCCTCTTGCGACTGGTACTGGTTATTTCATGGGCAACGTGGGGGCAGAAGATGAGGAATCAATCTCGGTATGTTGAAATAATTATATTTAGTAAGAAAGAACAACGATGAATGGAGACAGGAAGGAGGATTCTTTATTCCTTCTTTTTTACTTTCTTTTACCAGTTCTCCAAATCAGCTAAGAAAGCATAACTTACCTGTGTCAGCAAATCCATTTCCCCCAATAAATCGCTGAACATCTGATCTATATCTTCACATGTTTCCTCCATCTGAAAAACAAAAATCAGGCAAGGGTGAGAGCAGTGAGCCTCAGTGCCTACCAAAAACGTCACAAACTTTTCTGCAACATAAAAGGGATGCCCTGGAGTTTCATTCTTTTACTACTAATTGTAGCTTTTCTCCTATTATTATTACTGAAATAAACCATTTCATTTTCAAAGCATTTTGATAAGACTAGTTGTTCTCAGATATAGCCCCCCTCTAAGGCTGGTCACTGATCACCTATACTGCTCTTGCAGTGTCATTTTCCTACTCCAAAGAAATAATATCCCACTTACTCAGCAGTCATCCTGATTTGTTCACACAAAGCTTACATCAAACCTAGATTTTATTTAGTCTTTATTGAACATTTGTTCTGATTTGTTTATAGAAAGGTTATAAATCAATGAGTGAGTGCTCATCCTAATTAGCATGTGGGGTGTTTATATGTCTTCCTTTAAATCATTCATTCATTCCACGCCTTTCAGTGTATTTCTTAGTCACTTTCCTAACAGCAAAAAAACCATTTATTTTTTAAAGTGGATTTGTTGCATGAAGGCAACAGATCACTCTAGTCCATTCTAATTGCACAAACCTAAATTTCCCAGTACGTTTGAACCCCTCCCACAAAATGCTGACAATCTGAAGGCACCCCAGCATCAGAGTTCAGTAAAGCATGTAGCCCTCTCCTTGAGATCCAACATGACTTCACTGGCCATTGAAGAAGTTTGATTCATTGGAGCCCACCACCCAAACAGTGTATGGAGAAATTTCCACAGAATATTCAATCTTTTCAATTCACCTCTGATGCTTACACAATTCTGTCAAAGAACTAAAAGTCAGCTTGCTGCCTGCTTTGTGGAGCGTACCCTTTCTAGCCAACATGCCTTGCTCAAAACAGTAACAAATGAGCAAAATTATCTCCTAGCAGGCAAGGAATACAGCAAAGGCTGCAGAATACTAAAGTACCGAAGAAAGCACACACCAGACACATGATTGTGATGGGGAAGATTGCATAAGTCATAACCTTGTTACTGTTACATGTGAGAATGACTCAATATACAGCAGGGTGGAAAATCGGTAGCAGGCAAAATCCCGCTGGAGCACGATTTCTGTTCTCATCCTGAAGCAAAGTTCTTAACCTGAAGCACGATTTCTGGGTTAGTGGAGTCTGTAACCTGAAGCGTATGTAACCTGAAGAGTATGTAACCTGAAGCGTATGTAGCCCGAGGTACCAGTGTCTGTCTGTGTGTGTGTGTGTGTGTGTGTGTGTGTGTGTGTGTGTGTATATATATAATTCTGTAGCAAAAAAGCACTCTCACTTTCTTTGTAAATAAGGTGCAGAAGTGGCCTGGTTCACACTTTACACAAGGTCAGACTGTGAACAAGCAAATGCACATTTCTGGGGACAGAATTGCAGGTGCTTTGCTCCTGACTCATTCCAGCACCTACCATGCTGCTTTGTAATCTAGCAGCCGTTACAGACTTGGCTTCCTGGTGTATCTGGCCACGCATGATACATGTGATCAAATGACAGTCAACTCTCATTATTTCACCCCCCTCCCCCATTGAAGACTTTGTAAAATGAAAAGAAAAAGAGGAAGTTAATGTCGGCATGCAAAATTCATAGAAAAATACCGTCAAACCTCAGCTCTGTTTTCAGCTCTGTTTTCAAACAATTCGGCTCCCGAACGCTGAAAACCCGGAAGTAAATGCTCCAGTTTAACATTTTTCGGAAGCCGAACATCTGATGCGACTTCCGCTGAGTGCAGGAAGCTCTTGCAACCAATCAGAAGCCATGATTCAGTTCTCCAAAGTTTTGGAAGCTGAACGGGCTTCTGGAATGAATTACGTTTGACACCCGAGGTTTGACTTTAGTTTTATCACCCATTCTTATTTATCATTAATCACACACACATTTCAGAAGTGTGGCTGAGTTGGTTTATTTAAAAAGAATTCAAAAAGTATCCAGGAAAACAAGTTCAGGCTTGAATCCCAAGTAAGTCCCTTCTGAAATCAAATGGACTTCAAAATAAACATGGATCAGGACAGGACTCAGAATAATTCCATGCTGCAAGGAAAAAACACCCCGACTTGATGAATGGTAGCTATTTATTCAACACTCTGCAATTGAGGATTCTAATTAGCTTCTCCTAGCCAACAGCTTTTTAACGCATTGCCAATTGTGAAGAAAAATTAACCAGTCTCTGATTAATAGGGAGCAGAATCACCCCGCTCTCTACTGGATAGAAACAACCTCAGCCATGAGTTTATGACTATTGCCCCTGTAACAAGAACGTTTTTGCAGCACAGCCCCCACAATGCCTCCGATTACCATAAATGAGCAGTAGGCGAAGGAACAGGCCAATGATCTGCGCTGATACGGTAATTGCTAGGGAGAGCAAGAGCCACCAAGGCCCCGCTAGGCATAGCTGACTAATGTGCAGTTCAAGCTGTTTAATATTTATGAGATAAATATGAGGTTATCAGTTGGGCAGCTCCGTTCTAAGAGGCCGCTTAAATTTAGAAGCATAACTGAAGTTTTGCACCACTGCGGCTAAAACGGCATCCTCCTCTTGCCAGCTAGGCTGCCCGTTGCCTGTCAGAATCAGTCACGTTTCACCGAAATCCCCCAAATTACCAGGAATATGATGCACTGCACGGTGTCTCAAAAATTGGCACAGAAACATTCAGCAAGCCTTTGGGACCGCCCCCCGTCTCTGTTTCTGTCTCTACTGGGTAGGTGTTCACAGGCTAATAAATTCCTGTTAGTACCAGAAATTGGGTCAAGTACTATAGCCACGCAAGAGAATGCACAGACTCTAAGCACTGCTGCTTGATTCCTATAAGCCAATAAAATGGCCCAATGCAGTAACTTGTGGAAACATGCTATAATCATATTCTTTAATGCACATATTAGGCTTGGCCTTGGTTTCTTTAATAGAATTTTCCCATTCTCCAAATCCACACTAGAGGAGACAGTCCTACCTCTGAACTACTACATCCCACACTTTTGTCTCTGCCTGGAAAGGTGTTTACAAAAAAAAAGACATACAGTGGTACCTTGGTTCTCAAACTTAATCCGTTCTGGAAGTCTGTTCCAAAACCAAAGCGTTCCAAAACCAAGGCATGCTTTCCCATAGAAAGTGATGCAAAATGGATTAATCTGTTCCATACTTTTTAAATCCCCTAAAACAACAATTTAACACGACTTATATTATCTAACAAGACCACTGATCCATAAAATGAAATCAATAAATAATGTGCAGTCACACAATCAATCAATCAGTAGCTGAACTGGGTTCCACACAGTCACCAAAAACAGATCTCAAAATCAATAGCAAAAACAGACAGACCTCAGCACAGAAGTGTGGTACTCAAAATGGAAGAGTGGCACTCAAATCAGAAGCATAACACTCAAAACGGAGCACGTTTGACTTCCAAGAAGAGTTTGCAAAACAGAACACTGGGTTTGTAGTGTTTGGGTTTCATGTTGTTTGAGTACCAAGGCGTTTGAGAACCAAGGTATACCACTGCAGATGCAGTCATACATGCTAAGGTACTAATGGTAGCAAAGTGCTGAGGAACTGATAGAACTGATAGAACTAACATTCTTCTTCTTCTTCTCCAAATGACCACAGCACTCCACAGCATGGCACACATACAGAATTTGCTTCTTGTACATATAGATCACCAATATTTTTTAAAATTCCTCCAGAATTTGGAGCATGGTGCTTGGCTCAATCTCATGCGATAGGACAGGAACCAACCGTGTTCCAAACCAGCCTTTGCCAACTTGGAAGGCTGGAATCCAGGTTGATGAAGGCTGTTTTAAACTGAAATGAGTTTTAAACAATGCGGGAGCATTTCCAGATAATCACACCATAGCATACTTAACCTAAAGGTTTGTTAAATCACTATGAATAATTAGTAGGATTACTGAAGTACAGAAAGTGCAGTACTATACATCTGAAAGCTAGCGTGAAAAATGCGTCTCCACTTTCTAACACCACTTCCAAGGTATTCATTGTTAAATTTATGCCAGGATATACTTTATGGCACTCGTGGGTGTGATTTAGTGAGACAAAAACAATTGATTTTATGATTTAGTGAGACAAAAAAAATGGTTTCATTTCATAAACATTCATCGCATTGATTCTTATCAAATAAACACCACTTATCACATAAGATAAATACAAAACAGATGGACCATCAGCAGCTGTAATTTCTGGCACACCAAAACTGATTAGCATGACATCAAATAAAAGCATGCCCTTCAGGCAGGTTGGTTTTATAGATATTTGGGGATTGTTATTTATATTAAATGGCAACATGAGCTTCGAAGTATATTTGTAATAGGGGAATTTGATAACGTGGCATGTTGCCCGCTTTCCTAGATCTTGTTTATTAATAACATGTAACAATGCCTTGAATTTGATATTGTTTTTACAAGACTAACGTTGTGGATGATGCCCCTGTTCCACTGAAGGAATTAGATAAATCTGCCGAACTGGAGCTGTGAAGCAGCAGCAGGTCGGGGCAGGGAACGAACATGGTACAGTACAGTTTCCTTTTTAATCTGCTTGATGGGAGACAAGATGCAAGAAAGCAAAGGTTCATCTAGGCAACAGCTCCCAGTCCTTCTGATCTGGCACCACGGCACACAGCAAAGAGTGTGGGAACAGAAAAGTACCTTGTCCCCAGAGAAGCCATGCTATTAGTATGGAGAGAGCCAAACAGCTAGTCCTGCTGCAGTCTTTATTAACAATGGTGATCATCAGCAACCATTATGGACTGAAGCATCCTGAATATTTACCCTGTGGGAGATCAGTAAGTGCTGAAGCCACTCTTGATCCTCAACATGAGGTCTCCCTGGATGAGCCCTTAGTAGTATTACTGAAGTACTCTTGTCTGCCATTACAATGGCTACATTAGCATGAATGCAAGTCTGTTTCTCAACAGCGAGCCACCCAATTTGTGCGATGCCATGGTCTATTACACACCCAATCTGCATTGTAGATGGGTGCAGTGGTGGTGGGGGGCTGTTTTTGTCTCATGTTGAGGTGCTGTTGACAATGAATAGGCATATGCCACATTTTCCTTCATTCGAGCTGGTTGCATTCTATTTCGAAATCTTTCACCCTCCAGCAGTGTTGATTCTACCACAGTACAGTTGGGGAAATGTGTGCCCATCCAGGCATTGTTGAATAGCTCCCACCATCCCTCATCGTTGGCCATGCTCACTAGGACTGATGGATGGAAGTTGCTGTTAGCTGGGAGGCTAGTCACTGCTGAATAGTAAGAACAGACTTGCTCTGTCCAGGTTCCAAATTCTGTTCAAAGAACTGGAAGTGGGAGTCATTTCAAGAAAAGGGGTGCAGAATTTCACACATACAGGAAGGAGGGTTTTTCTTCTTTCTGAAAATTACTGCCAGGAAGAATTATGGATTGTTGACAGAGCTAGAAAAATATTTCAAAATCTGAGGTGAGGTAATACCCAATGAGCAGCACTGGGAGTGGCAATTTCAAGAGTGATAGTTGAAACCTGACCACAGAACCACAATGTGTTCTATTAAAAACAAAAACCCATCTATTTATTTAACAGAATTTGTAGACTGTTTAATTCTAAAATGGAACATCTTTAAAGCAGTTTACATAAAATAGTGTGAATAGTTACGAAATTACAGATAAAATCAACAAATCAACACACACACACACACATATATAGACACACACAAACTTATAAAAAAAACATTAGTAATGCCACTAATATTAAAGTAATTTGAAAACAAATATGCATAAAATTGCATGTCTGGGTAGACTTGACAAAAGTGGTCAAGCAGGCACATCAGAGTCAAAGGTGAATCCAAGTAAACTGGGTCTCAAACTGTTGAGGTTTTTATATACCAATAACAACACTTTGAACCTGGACCCGTAACTGGTCAGCACCCAGTTCAGATCTCTGAGCAGAGGTGGAATATGTTGACAGAATCTGACTCTTGTCAGCAATTGTGCTGCAGCATTCTGCACTAGCTACAGTTTTCCGGCTCAAGCGCAAGGGAAGCCCCACATAGTATGCAATGCAGTACTGTAATCCATTCTTGAAGTTACCAATGCCTGATATAATGCAATCAAGCTATATCAGACCAGTAACAGTCGCAACTGCTGCTACAGCTGAAGCCGACACATTATTTCAGTAATGCGCCACAGTAAAGAAGTGTCTTTAAAAAAAGGAAGTGGTTCTCTACTAAGTATCTCAAGTTTCTGACTGTTAATGAGTAAACAGGCTTAAATCTTTGAACAATTCGTAACAGGAAAAACTAAAGGTCATTTTAAATTTTGACAGAAAGCCTGAAAAAACAGAGGAGGGGATACTTTTTCAAAATGAATAGAGGTGGTGTAGGAACAGTGCATATCAGACTGCTTTTATTTAAACAAAAGGGTATGAAAAAAGTAGTATTAATAATACAGCCACATCAAGGAAGATGCTTCTAATAGATGCAGAAAAGACGACTCTTTTCCACATTAACTTTTATCCCATAAGGGTGGGGAATACCTGGCCTGCTAGCCTAAATAAGTCCAGCATGGGTCCTATTTAGCCCGTGAGGCCATTTCCCCGCCTGCCCCACACCCTGATGTCATATGTGATATTAGGATTGGGGCAGCTAGGGACATGGCCTGTCAGTACAGAGGTGTCAACCTTGAAGTGTGCTCCAAATTGTGCAGTGGCAAGGGAAGCTTCCTGTCCTGCTAATCAGCTGACTGGCACAGAGCTGGGATTGGCTGAACAACTGGGGAACAGGAAGGACAATACAGCTGGCCCCTGCCCAAAGTGGGGATATGGCAAACTCCAATAGGCTAAACCTCCTATCACTTCAAGCCTTGTGGGGAACTTGGTCACACAGTGGATCCCTGCAGGAAGCAGGCTTGGAGTCACTTGCTATCAGCTGATAGGTGGCAATGTCAAGCCTTACTTGGCTAGGCTGTCCCTATGCACCACAGCTTGCAATGGTTCAAAGGAAAAACTGGTCCTCTGGTGCCATAGTAATATCAGGTGATTGACAGGCGATGGGGCACCACCCACCTGCGATGTGGCACACTGGGATTGGGGGAAACCAGGAGTCTAGCAATTCTTAAGAATAGGCAGATTCCTTCTTTTTCTTCTTCTTTGGCGATCACTCATAGCTGAGTAAGACTGTCTTCCATAAACACAGTTTTAACAATGAGTCCTTAAGTGACTGTGGAGGCCAATTCTGGAGCCACACGTCCTTCCACAGTGGGGACATTGGTTTCTGGGTAGGAGTTGATCTTGGTGTGGATTTGCCAAGTGTGCCTTCCTCTTAGCACGTTTCTCCCTTGTGTCCTGAGTTCGAGTGTCTTCAAAGCCCACGACACCTTTAGTAAAGGCTGTTCTCCAACTGGAGCGCTCGCAGGCCACTGTTTCCCAGTTGTCAGTGTTTATACTACATTTTTAAAGATTTGCCTTGAGACAGTCTTTAAACCTCTTTTGTTGACCACCAGCATTACGCTTTCCATTTTTAATTTCGGAATAGAGTAGGTGCTTTGGAAGACGATCATCAGACATCCGCACAACATGACCAGTCCAACAAAGTTGATGTTGAAGAATCATTGCTTCAACAATGGTGACCTTTGCTTCTTCCAGTACACTGATATTAGTTCGCCTGTCTTCCCAAGTGATGTGTAAAATTTTTCAGACACCCCGTTGATGGAATCTTTCAAGGAGTTGGAGATGGCGGTTATAAGTGGTCCATGTTTCACAAGCATATAGTAAGGTTGGTACTACCATAGCTTTGTAAACAAGCATTTTGGTTTCCCTGCGAATGTCCCAGTCCTCAAACACTGCACTTCAATCGGGAGAAAGCCGCACTCGCAGAGCTCTTCACCTTTAATAGGCAGATTCACAGCGCAGGTGAATGTTTATCGATACACAGTTTTATACTACAAATACAATTAATTGACACGGCCAAAGTTATGACCTATAGTTGTGAAGTGTTAAGGAGCAGGGAAAAAAGGGCTGCTCCCCTCACCTTCCACCCTACATGGACTTTGTCTCCATGTAAAAGCGGCGGGGGGGGGGGGGATCCAAAAGGAAACTTTGTACAACATTGCATTTGAAATGTGTTGCAAGAATTTATTTGAACACCAAAGCACATGGATGAAGCTGCTGCTCATGCAGTAACTGCCTGAACCTCATATTTCTCCCTACACACATTTAATTTATTATAGCAAGCAACATAAAAGAAAACCTTAGCCGACTTAAGATGAACAGACCAACATAAAGTGTAAGATATCCAGTTATCCAGCTTAGTAATGCTGCAAACTTATAAGCGCTTACAAAGGACTAAGTCCCACTGAACACAATGGGACTTACTTCTAAGTAAACATGCAGAGGATTGTGCTGTAAAGCAACTAATTTTAAAAGGGAGGCAGGGGGCTTAATTTAACTCCATGATTTAACTGCCAAGATTTACCAAATAGATTCATCCAATTTATTTTTTAAAAATCATAAAAGTTTTTGCATAGAATGAAATGGAAAGTGATGTCACTGGCTTAACAAAAAACAAATTATTAAAATGCCTACTGTTCAACAAGCAAAGCAAAGACTATCTGAATGGCCTTGCAGTAAATAACCCTTGGCTATATTCCCCACACATTAATAAGAATACAAACTATGAAACTTTTTAATGGGTACACAATTATTGATAATGCTCCCTAACAGATATACAGGAAGCCTCATTATCGAATATTGATTTTTCTTCCTTAACTGTTATTTAAGCACCAATAAATTAGCAAAACTATTCAATTCATTTGCAAATATCACCTGTGCCGAGGGGCTAACTACATGTCATGTGTTTTGCAGCTCCAAAGCCTTTTTTTTTTTTAAGGAAAGCAGCTGGCAAACTGAAAAGGAGAAAAAGGGAACAGAAAAAGGGTTAACAACCACTCCCCCTTAGTGCTTATCCACTCAAAATTACTGGCACCAAAGCTGTTTTCTTTTCAGATTACTCTATTATACCAGTTTACACATAACATGTAGTTAGCTCCTGATATTGCAGCTGCAGCTGCTTTGCCCCAGCAGGAACAGCACCGCAAAATTATTAATTAGCTTTACATGGGATTAACTGAGCAAAAAACCCCCTAAATCTTGTGATTCAGGAGGCCTGCACGTGACTGATAAGAGAGGCATGGGAGAGAATATTCAGCAGTTTCTGCCGTGAAATTTTGCCATATTCAACTATCTTAAAAGAACAGTTGTCTATAGTCTGGAGGGTATTCTAATTCAGAGCAGCGCAGCATACAATTGCAGCAGAAAGCACCTCTGCAGTCAGTGCTGTAAAACAACAGGTTTGCCCCAACATCTGTTTTAACGTTTCTGTGTGCTTCCTGTTCGATAGGGGTGGGGGAAGGACTGAAGGAACACCTTCAGTTAAGTTTAATTAGCAATAATTATATTTAAAACAAACCATACCTGTATAAATAAAGTAATTGAAAGAACAGTTCAGGCAGGAAACAATCACTCAGGAAGACAATGAATAGCTGTTTTTTAAAAAAAAACAGAAATCATGTAAGGCAGAAATAGCCTCCCAAACATTGTGGACTACAATTCCCATCATCCCTGACCATTGCCAGGTTGACTGGGGCTGATGGTAGTTGGAGTCCTAGTTGGAGTCCACAACATTTGGAAGGCAACTTATTTGCTGTTCCTTTATCCCTGCTCTCGCCCTCCATGTGTTCATAGGCTGCTGTAGTAACTTTCTTGCCATCTAAATGGTGTGCAAGTAAATGCCTACCCACTGTTTCCCTTATAGCTAATAACCTAGTAGTAGTAGTAGTAGTAGTAGTAGTAGTAGTAGTAGTATTTAAATCTATATACTGCCCTTCATCCTAAGCTCACAGGGTAGTTTACAGTATAAAGTTGTTTTAAAATACACTGCTTACGCACTCCCCCCACAATTTTAACCTATGGCAAATTTCAGTTTACCTCTTATCTGTGTAATCTAATCAAAGTGGAAGCAGATTAAGGGGTTGCCCCTTTAGGATTGCAGAGCTATGTGTTCAAAGCAATGTCCTTCCATCTGCCACTTCCCAGAGTTTGCTTCTAGCCCAAGGACTAAAGAAGGCAAACAAAAAACAAAAAAAAGTTTCTCCTTCTAAGATGTTTATCCTCTCCCTTTGAAGTAAAAGTTCACATTGTTGTTGTTTAACCATTAAAAAGTTATGCCTCTCTCTTTGATTGGTAGACAGGATCCTCCCACACCCCTCCTGTGGCTCACTGGATCAACGGTTAGTTAACTGCTCTCATCAGTTCTCCCTGCAGGGAGCCTCAAATCCTCACCGGTGCACTAAACAGTGCACAGTCTTATCTTGAAATGCAGCCTTTATTCCCTGAGATCTGACAGAAGGAAGGGGAGGGAGGGCAAAGCCAGCTTGGGGGGGGGGGTCCTTTTATGTAACTGTCCTTGCGTGAAAGTATAAAGCAC
Source organism: Podarcis liolepis (assembly GCF_965112155.1). Lineage (NCBI taxonomy): Eukaryota > Metazoa > Chordata > Lepidosauria > Squamata > Lacertidae > Podarcis > Podarcis liolepis. Next base: position 21,592,876 of record NC_139563.1, read on the forward strand.
ACATCCTCAGCATGACGAACTGCGAACTGCGTAGGGTTTTGCAGTCAGGAGGACTCACAATGACCGGTGATTACCGTATTTTTTGCACCATAACACTCACTTTTTTCCTCCTAAAAAGTAAGGGGAAATGTCTGTGCATGTTATGGAGGGAATGCCTACGGGTGGCATGCCTACAGATTTTCCTCCTCTAAAAACTACATGCGTGTTATGGTCGAGTGCGTGTTATAGAGCGAAAAATACGGTACCTTCATTAAAGCCACTTGTATCCATTCTACAGGAACACAAAATAAGTCAACTTTAGGCCCGTTTTACACAGTTGTTTTCTTTTTGGTTGTGCATGTGCCTAAAATTGCATCATACTGTGCAAACCAGAAGAACTTTGGCACTCCTTGTGCAGCACATCATTACTAATGGCTTTTAATTTATTTTGTATGTCTGTCGTTTTATTTTGTTGCTAAGTTGCTTTGAGACTTTTTTGTAATGAAGTGAATGACAAATGCAAATCACCATCACCAGTTGACCCACAACATCTCCCTTTGTGACTTATATTTAGGCAACACTCCCCAGCCTCAAAGTGTCCAAGGCACTTTTTAGAGCTGTGACAATCATGGAAATCTTGCTGGGGCGTCTGCTTTACAGGTCCCAGGGTCATCCCAAAGCATTTCCCATTAAAAAAGACTGGGTAGAAGGGGATAGCAAAGACCGTTGTCTAGTATCCTAGAAAGCTACACAATGCCAGGCGAGACAGACCAATAGAGTGACCCGGTATGAGGCAACTTCCTATGTGAAAGTTCACATCACATGTTTTTACTTGTGATGAGACACCCATGGACTGGTGAAAAAATAAAACAAAATTGCTGAATATAACCAAATGCACCACCCCTTATAAAACATGTCACAGAGAGATCTCTAGGACAGAAGATTCTCTCCACCTTAGTATACATGTTAACATATACTATATTATTGTTGGACATTCTACTTGAGAGATTCTTCAGAGGTAAGTCTGCTTTCAAGTGTAACCAACTTGTTCTCTTGCTTGGTCATGGGGCTACAGAAATAATGTCAAGCAATGTACAGTCCTTAGCAACCATTTTGGAACAGCTATTGCTAATGTATTCAGAACACGGAAAAATCTGGTTGCTTGGCTGATCATATGATGACTCTAAAAAATTGCAATGCTTTTCCATAGCATGACCTGTCAGTAGACCTCAGTGGTGATTTGTCTAAACTAGCATGACAGATTGAACTGGGGAGATTCTTATATTTCTGAGAAATTTCCTTGAAGAGAAAACTGAAGTTAGAAAAAAAAAGTTTAATTGATTAAGCGATATGAGACTCCTCAAAAATGTCCATCGGTTGCCACTGGGAGAACAGGAATAAGGTTCTATGTTTAGTTCACAGAAATTAGAAAATATTTTACCTGACACTAGGGAGGCAAGAACCGATTCAACCTCAGTCAAAATTCTATCACTGGGTTGCGGGGGGGGGGGGGGGGAAGCAAGGCGGTGGCAGGAAAAGTATGCAAACTAGAAATGGTAAGAAAATTTTAAAAAATCCAATCTGTTAAAGTCACTCTCAAATGACTATTCCCCATCCTATGCTGTGATCCACATGAACCTGCCATTTCACATTGTTGTACAAAAGATCAAAAATCCAAATATCTGAAAATGTTGGTACATATTCTGTAGGAAGTCATCCAGTACAGATTATAAGAACTGCACTGTTTTCCAATATGCATACATGTAGTTCCGGTTAACTTGTAAGGACATATGTTTCATGAGTGGAATTTAGTTCTTTAACTTCCCTGCCTCATCAAAACATTCGGGGAATGCAATCACCTGCCTTTAAACCCTAGAGTCTCATGTTACATAAGAAAAGCCTGCCTGGATCAGAACAAATGCCTATTTAGTCTAGCATAAGATTTCTTGCCGTTTCTAAACAGATGCCTAGGGGAAGCCCGCAAGCAGGACATGAAGGCAATAACAGCCATCTCTAGCTATTGTTTCCCATTAGTTAGCAAGCCGCCTCTGACCTTGGACAGCTACAGAGGCAGATTTAGGGCAGTGCAACCAGTTTCCCCCCATACAGGGCGCCAAGCCAAGGTGGGACCTTGCTGCCTCATTCCCAAAGCCTAGTAACCACTTGCAATGGGAAGGAGGAGTGAGGGTTCTGACAGGGTCCTATATAGCCCGCCCTCCTCCTACCCAAAGCCTAGTCAGCCCCTTCCCAGGAGGTGGGAGGGCTCTAGGACCTTGCCCGAGCCTTCACGCCTCCTTCCTTAAAGTCTGGCACCGCGCTTACCCGGCTTTGGGAAGGCAGTTGTTGGCTGGGAGGGGGCATCAAATTTGGGCCTTGCACAAGATACCCTATTACCAAGGTCCGCCCCTGACAGCTATTATGGTTAGTACTCGCTGATAGCCTTATCCTCCATGAATTTATTTAATCCTTCTTTAAAGCCATCTCCTGAAAGAAAACACACACAGCAAAGATCCCCTTGAGCAACTTCTCTTTAGGGTGCACTAATGTAGTAAAAATCAGTAAGTGCAGCTATTGCTGCAATTAATTATGAATTTATTACCTGCCCTCCCTACATTCCCAGCGCAGGTTAAAACACAACGTTAAAAACAGTTCTTTAAAACCTAAAACTTATACTCACAAAAATGGGGTGGGTCCTAGAAATATAAATGAGGGCCAGTTTAAAGATTGCACTTCTATGCCAAGGAAAAGTCATCTGTTAATTTCTGCACTTATTAAAGGTACAGAGGCTATGTCTATAGAATCTTCTTTTCCTCTTCTTTGGCGATCACTCATAGCCGAGTAAGATTGTCTTCCATAAACACGGTTTTAACAATGAGTCCGTAAGTGACTGTGGAGGCCAATTCTGGATCCACACGTCCTTCCACAGTGGGGACATTGGTTTCCGGGCGGGAATTGATCACGGTGTGGATTTGCCAAGCGTGCCTTCCTCCTAGCACATTTCTCCCTTGTGTCCTGAGTTTGAGTGTCTTCAAAGCCCATAACACATTTGGCAAAGGCTGTTCTCCAACTGGAGCGCTCAACAGGCCAGAGGACCAGTTTAAAGATTACACTTCCATGCCAAGGAAAAGTCATCTGTTGATTTCTGCACTTATTAAAGGTCTATAGAATATGGGCAAGCCAAGGTGGCGCAATTCGTTTTTAGTTGTATTTTCATATTGTGGTTGTATTTTCAGATTCGTGGTCATGTGCACTGTGAAATGGGATTTTACATTGAAGGAGACACATCAATGGTGCATATGACACACATACACAGGCTCTTCCATTGAATTATGGCCTTCTCCTAAGGATTGTAAGGTTATATTGTGTATTGCATACACAAATAATGTATATTGAAGCACCACACAATGCTATGATTTTTTATCTGAAGAGCCTTTCACTGACCTACGAAAACAATTGTGATAAAAATTTGTTGAAAGTGTCTGTTTGCTAAACAAATCATTGGACAATGGCCAGGATCAGGTGTTCTTGTGATTTAAGGAATGTAAGGGGTCAAATAGCTAAGCCAGCATACCAACCCCAAACCCAGTCTTTACTAGGCAATAAATACAAATTAAAAGCACATACCCCCCCAAAAGGTAACAGGAACAGGACAGTATTAAATTTTACTGCTCTGCCAAGAGAAAATGAAAGCAAGTGGATTTGTCAATTACATTGCAAATGCTGATTACAGAATATGAAAGGCCTGCTTGAATCGAATAATGAATGTAATAGAATAAAAACCTAAAAAGAAGCAATTCACACTAGAATATGGACATTACTGATATTATTCATAAGTAATGAAATTATTTCCCCCTAAATAATCATTCCTTATGATAAGAAGCTCCTTCTGCAAATTGATGCAACAAAGTATTTTTGCTTAATGCTGTCATAGGTTGAGAGTGAAGTCAATGCTAAAGTCATAACATTTTGAAATGTGGCCCATTTTATCTTTATTAATGGAAATTAACCTGCCACAGTATATGCTTAGCAGCAGAGGAAAGACAATCCAATTTACAACATACCATAGTTACAAGCTTTTTTTTAACTCAATAACTGTTCTGTGTATTAATGATTACATTTCTTAGCTGTACTAGAATATGGCCTTGTCTGTATCCGATGCAATATTCAGAAAATCAAGGTCAAACAAGTTGTCTCCTTTTGTTTTCTACATGTTTATATTTTTCTATATAGTTATTGCACCATTTCCATATCTTTTCAAGTTTGCTGTTCTGTCAGAAACACACACACAAACCGGAAATACATTCTGCCAAGCAAGACTCTTCCTTCCCCTAACGATAACCCACCTTTTAAATGTTTGTTGAGTTTTGCATGCAACTGAAATATCAAAAACCACTGGTGCATATCAAGATTTACATGTGAAAACGGAGCTTTTCACCTTACGGGAAAGGGTGTTGTTTTTAATTTTATTTTTGCTTGGAAGCACAGGAAAACATAAAAAAGCACAAAGGCTAAATTAGAAATTATATTGTTGTTGTTGTTAAAATATGTTTACCGCCCTTCACCTGTAGATCTCAGGGCAGTTCCCAACAGAAAACTACATGATAAAAAGCACAAAATATAAACAAGAACAAAACAAACCGCTAACCACCCCCTGGATCACCACTATCATCCTGTGGGTTTGTTTGAGGCATCAATAAGCCTCCCTAGAATCAGGTTCTCGGGGTAACTTGCAGCAAAAAATGGATTTTAAATGCATACAATAAAACACACGATAATGCAAAAGCAACATCAAACCAGTTTGCAGTTCTGAAACCTGATGAGGCTTTGTGCAAGACAGAGACAAAGAGTCTTCCCCTAATACCAGATTTTCTTGTTCAAAATGCATCAAGACATTAGAAGCCCCATGGTTTATTATTCTAGTTATTAGTGTGTTGACCTAAAAGGGATGGCTCAAGCTCACATGCCCACTGAGCTATGAAGTTCACTGGGTGGCCTCGGGCTAATCTCTATCTGTCAGACCAGCAGACCTCACAATATTGTTGTGAAATAAAATGTTGGGGGCGGGGAGGCTCTTTACATGACCCTGAGCTCTTTGGGGAGGAAGAGTGGACTAAAAACACAATGAACAGATAAATAAACAAATACTGCTTGATACAAGTAGCTCTGTTCATGGGTATAATAGTTTTTGAGAGTGCAGTTCTCAACATACTTTCCTGCACGCAGACATGCACAGGACTGCAGTGTAAGAAAGATAGCATTTAACACTGTAAACCTTGTCAAGTTTAATAAGAAAGGAGTGCACTGAATATACTTCAGTTCTACTTTCAACAAAGTAGTGAGTCTGAATTACCCCAAAGGCGCACTCTTCCATTGTTTTTTGAGACAGATGAATGCCAACACACAAAAATTAAGTTAGGTTCACGTATCTTAAGTCCTAAAAAATCCCCCACCTCATTCCTTTTTCTAAAGGTGAAAAGGGTGTGGGGTTATTTAAACTGGTTCCTCTGTCCCAATTCTAATAAGGAAGGAGGAACTGAAAAACACACAATTCTCCAGAAAAGTAAAATAAGGAAGGCATCCTCATACAAGCACCAGGTAGGCAATTATTTACCGTACTTTTTGCTCTATAAGACTCACTTTTTCCCTCCTAAAAAGTAAGGGGAAATGTGTGTGCGTCTTATGGAGCAAATGCAGGCTGCACAGCTATCCCAGAAGCCAGAACAGCAAGAGGGATTGCTGCTTTTGCTGTGCAGCGATCCCTCTTGCTGTTCTGGCTTCTGGGATTCAGAATATTTTTTTTCTTGTTTTCCTCCTCCAAAAACTTGGTGTGTCTTATAGAGCGAAAAATACGGTAATTCTATTTTGAACATCAATTTTCATCTCAGTATGCAAAGCAGCAACAACATTTATCTGGAATGCATAGAATACTGATCCTGGGCAATAATATTAACTGACTCAAGCTTCCTGCACTTCTGGTCCAAGGCTATGGTACACCATCAGGACTAGAACTAGAGGGGAAATTTGCGGGAAGAGAGAAGCAGGCATCTCTAGTCTGAGACAGTTCTTAGGAGCCATAAAGGTAAGCATAGACTGAAGAATGTGCACATTACATCTAGCCTGCAAAATGGAAGCTAGCTGTTTTGGACAAACTTCAGTATATATTCCCAGCAAGTGTGGTGAAACTTCTGCCTATTTGTCCTTAGTGTACTTTGTCTGTAACACGTTCTCAGTGCCTGATGGCTGCTCAGCTCTGAAAGCCTCCGGATGCAAGTGCAGTTTTTGAGAAAAATACAGAATCCAGCTTCTTTCTTTTCTGCTCCAGGATAATGTTCAACGCCGACAAAGCAGGAAATAAGCAATCAAGGTTTTGCAATCTCTTTACTCAATTGTACTGAGGCCACAAGTGTGCTTAGGCTTTTCCATTCTAAATCCAATACAATCCATGCCTCGTGGAAAAGGAGTATGAACATATTTTTCTTTGGAGTCAGCAATCTTATAGAAAAATACCAAGGTGCTAAAAGCCAGGTTCTGCAAATTTCATAGAATCATAGAATCATAGAGTTGGAAGAGACCACAAGGGCCATCGAGTCCAACCCCCTGCCAAGCAGGAAACACCATCAGAGCACTCCTGACATATGGTTGTCAAGCCTCTGCTTAAAGACCTCCAAAGGAGGAGACTCCACCACACTCCTTGGCAGCAAATTCCACTGTCGAACAGCTCTTACTGTCAGGAAGTTCTTCCTAATGTTTAGGTGGAATCTTCTTTCTTGTAGTTTGGATCCATTGCTCTGTGTCCGCTTCTCTGGAGCAGCAGAAAACAACCTTTCTCCCTCCTCTATGTGACATCCTTTTATATATTTGAACATGGCTATCATATCACCCCTTAACCTCCTCTTCTCCAGACTAAACATGCCCAGCTCCCTTAGCCGTTCCTCATAAGGCATCGTTTCCAGGCCTTTGACCATTTTGGTTGCCCTCCTCTGGACACGTTCCAGTTTGTCAGTGTCCTTCTTGAACTGTGGTGCCCAGAACTGGACACAGTACTCCAGGTGAGGTCTGACCAGAGCAGAATACAGTGGCACTATTACTTCCCTTGATCTAGATGCTATACTCCTTTTGATGCAGCCCAGAATTGCATTGGCTTTTTTAGCTGCCGCGTCACACTGTTGGCTCATGTCAAGTTTGTGGTCAACCAAGACTCCTAGATCCTTTTCACATGTACTGCTCTCAAGCCAGGTGTCACCCATCTTGTATTTGTGCCTCTCATTTTTTTTGCCCAAGTGCAATACTTTACATTTCTCCCTGTTAAAGTTCATCTTGTTTGTTTTGGCCCAGTTCTCTAATCTGTCAAGGTCGTTTTGAAGTGTGATCCTGTCCTCTGGGGTGTTAGCCACCCCTCCACTTTTGTGTCTCTCTCACACACAGTACATGACTGGTGAACTGAACTGAGTCCAGCTTCATGGGTCAGCGACAGGCCACATGCTTTGCTTGCAGAAGGTCTTAAATTCAATCCCTGACACCTCCACTTTTTTAACAGAAGGAGGTGGACAATGTATGCTAGATGGACAGTCTTTCTATATGCCTATGACTTTTAGATACCAGTCCAGGAAACCTCTATGCAGATGTGCCTCATAGCTGAATGGTTTTTCCAGGTCTTCAATACAGGTAGTTCCAATTGTGTACTTTCACAAAAGGGGGGGGGAAACATTGTTTGTTACCTAGATGCTCTGCTTGAACTTCAATTGGCTTAACTGGTTGTTATTACAATATACATATGATCTGTGAACAGTCATACACATGAGGTAGTTGTGTGTGTGTTTGTGTGTGATGTTTATATGTGTGTAGCATGTGTTTTGTAAACCATCAAGAGGTATTATTACAATCAAGCAGCATATACATTTTCTTAGATAGACAGATCGCTACATAAATAATGGGAACAGGGTAGAGAAGAAGTAGTTGTTCTCTTGAATACAGTGTTTCTGTGGTGATCTGAAATAAGAGAATAACTCTTATGTTCTCATAGGAAAAGGGGCAGTCCCCTTTTTATTTTTATGTCCAAATACATACATAAGTATATAAACCACATGTCTGAAATAGTACAGGAGAGCAATCCTGTAGCCATTTTGACTCTTCCAGTGACCTCAAATATTCTCTGCAGTGAGGAAGGAAATGGGAAAAGCCTCCCCACTGTCTCTTTGCTCACAAATCCTGTCTTAAGGGTGTATTTGTGCATGAATAGGGTGAGTCTGTGACCTGGATTTAGGAACTATTTAGCATCTCAAAAGGAATGGCCAGGCTGCCCAGGGAAAGCAATCAAGTGACCACTACAGTGGTACCTCAGGTTACAGACGCTTCAGGTTATGCGATTTCAGGTTGCGCACCGCGCTGAAACTGGAAATACTGAAACGGGTTACTTCCGGGTTTCAGTGCTCACGCATGCGCAGAAGCACTAAATTGCACTTTGCGCACAAACGCCAAATTGCGACCCGCACGTGCGCAAATGCAACAGGTTGTGAACGTGCCTCCCGCACGGATCACATTCGCAACCTGAGGTTCCACTGTATCAGTATCTTGCCAGACAGCATTTCTGTTGTAGACCGCCCCCGTGATGTATTTCTGCTGTAGCCGGCCTCCTGTGATGTAGGTATGATGTTTTGGGGGGTGGTCTTGAGCTAGAGGGTGGGCAATTTCAAAAGTCGATACTTGCACACCATTGTTCTGGGTCCCTCCTGCCTCCTGTGTGTGGTTGTGAGCACCCTGTTGCAACAGTTAATAAAGATCAGGGTTACTAATTGCCTTGCTTCTCAAGATTCTCCGGATGGCCTCCTTCCGATAGGCACTCTATATGGGCACATCGATACCCCATAAGGTAAAATGAGCAGTATTTTTCTTATAACACTTTATAATAAGAAAACTCTGCTTGTTCTTTTTTACACAGCTTTTTTTAAAAGAAACTTTAGGTGTGGTAAGTCAACACTGTGGTTCTTCCCCCTGTGTTGCAAGAAGGTATGCTATTCCGGCCTCTACCAGCGATTGCAAGTTTCTGTGGCAGGAAGTTTTGCAGAGCTGGCAAAACCACTGTAGAGAACTGAGAATGCTGAGAAGGGGGTAGAGAAACGAGCATACAAAATCTTTACAAACCAGCCACAGAAGAGAGGTTGTTATGAGGAAACTGAGCCTCCTTTTCAACCCTTCTCCACCTATATACCCAAACAACTTTCAAATTAGATTCTTAAGCAGAACTCAATTTTTAAAATCAGAGACGCTTAGCGATGCTGATCGAAAGCCAATTATCAGAGTTTGCAGGAGGCGGGGGGGGGTAGGAAAAAGGAGGGGTAAAGAAAAACTGTTTCATGTACACTTGAGGAAAAACACCCAAGACATGTCCTGAAATCTATTTGTTTAAAATATGTTATGCAGCCTGTGCCAAGCCTCAAAAGGTGATCTGCAATGCCCAGTAAGGCCCTTCCAAATCAATGAAAATCCACCCGACCACACAATGCCATAAAAGAAAATAGCAGCTGCATACTGTTACTGATATTATTTATATTCTCTGGACACAGTACCTATAAGACAGAGATAAAAAGTAATTTCTATCCTACTATAAATTTTCTTTAGTGGACCTAGGGAAAGGAGCGGACTTTTTAAAGACTGTCCTTGCTTTTGGTGTGTATTTTTCATATATACGGTATTCAATTTTTTTAAAAAAATAGCATGATGGTTGTTGAGTGAATGGTCTAGAATGATCCTGGAAAATGCTCGTTTTCATCTCTAGCCAAGGATGAGGGAGAGAAAATCACCCTCGGAGCATTACGTTGTATATGAACCCCTGTTCCCCAAAAGGAAAGGTGGAAACCCACAGGGTGCTGGAGACAGCCATGAACTCTTTCTGACTTTTAATTTCCTGCTCCTCCTCATTCAAATCCTTTTTTCTGGCGAAGGAAAGAGCCTCTCTACCTATTAGGTCCAGCTGCCTTTAGGGCCATGGTTTCCAACGGGGTGTGTGTGTGTGTTTGATTTTTAAGGGGGGAAATTTGAGAATGAGTTATTAACCGTTAATGGCCTTTTAGGCTTTCTCCACGTGAATTGGAGTTTACCTTTTGAATAATAAGAATTACATGTCACAGTAAAGGTAAAGGTAAAGGGACCCCTGACCAATAGGTCCAGTCGCGGACAACTCTGGAGTTGCAGTGCTCATCTCGCTTAATTGGCAGAGGGAGCCAACATACAGCTTCCAGGTCATATGGCCAGCATGACTAAGCTGCTTCTGGCGAACCAGAGAAACGCCGTTTACCTTCCCACCGGAGCGGTACCAATTTATCTACTTGCACTTTGACATGCTTTTGAACTGCTAGGTTGGCAGGAGCAGGGACTGAGCAACGGGAGCTCACCTGGTCACAGGGATTCGAACTGCCAACCTTCTGATCCCCAAGGCCTAGGTTCTGTGGTTTAACCCACAGCACCACCCGTGTCCCCATGTCACAGTAGTAATAATAATAATAGTAATAATTTGTTTGTTTGTTTGTTTGTACATACATACATACATACATACATACCCTGCCCATCTGGCTGGGTTTCCCCAGCCACTCTGGGTGGCTTCCAACAAAATATTTAAAATACAATACAGTGGTACCTCAGGTTAAGTACTTAATTCGTTCTGGAGGTCCATTCTTAATCTGAAACTGTTCTTAACCTGAAGCACCACTTTAACTACTGGTGCCTCCAGCTCCCGTGTGCAATTTCTGTTCTCATCCTGAAGCAAATTCTTAACCCGAGGTACTATTTCTGGGTTAGTGGAGTCTGCAACCCGAAGCATCTGTAACCCAAGGTACCACTGTACAATAAAACGGGGGTGGGGGGAGAATCAAGATTTTAGAGGTGCTTAGGTGGGGCATGGCCAAAAAAGGGTTGGGAACCATTGCTTTAGGGACAAGTCTTCTCATCTTCGCCCTTGACCCCACGACTAATAAAATGTAGGTCCCCCTCCTAATAAGGGGCTTACCCCCCCAAAACCCAATCCACCCCGCTCTGCTGCGATAGGAGGAAGGGGAAATGCAGTTCCAGTCTATGCGCCCCACAGAAGCCCAACAAGATCCCGGAGGCTTACCTTGGCTGCTGGCCTTGGCCTGCCCGGCGTCCAGGCGAGGCGAGAGGGGTCAAGGAAGTGCGCACAGGGACTACACGGGGGGCTCAGGCAGGCAAGGCAAGCAGGCAACCCGTGGGGCGAGCCGGCCTCTGCTCAGCTCCCGCGAGCTCCTCTCCGGCGAAGGAAGTGGCTCCGGGGAGGCCAAGTGGGCGCTGCTGGGCCTCTCACAAGCACGAGGCTGAGAGGAAGGGCTGGGCTCCGAGGTGAAGGGAAATTTCCCCGGGCGTAACTCGTCGAACGAAAGGAGGGGAAAGGAGCCCTCTCTAAATTTAAAGAAGAAGGGAGGGAAGGAGGAACCTTCTCAGGAAGCAAGCAGCAGTCACCCTTAAAAACAAAAACCACTACTGTTAAGACTCAGCGGTGTTTTATTCTTGCTCGCTTCCTGGATGTCAGACGTTCAAAAGGGCTCACGGGTGCATGTGGATTGTGAGGGCGAAGCGCTCTTCTCAACCACCATACATTCCTCCTGGGTGAAAAGTAACCTTCGCCCAAATAACTCCATGCCTGGCTGCTTGTAACTTGTGGCCCAATTCTGTTTTCTCTCTCCCTGTTTTGTTTGAATTCTACCTGCTCTCCTCATGAATGGATTGCTGAAAGAGGCAAGCATAGTGGGTGGGGGTCTGGAAGATGTCTTAAGCATCATTTTAGCTGTTTTGAGATGTTTGCACAGGATCTAGTCACACAACCCATTTTTAGCATAAACCCAGTATTTAGGTTTAACTTCTATCCTGGACCCCCCAAAAATTAAACATCTGAGTGGGAATATAGATATATATTCCAGTGCACATTGATATAAGTTCATTCAAGTTGCAACTCTTACTAACACTACAGCCAGCTCCACTGCAAGACTAAACATTCCATTAATTTTTATAAGGCAACCAGCCAATTTACAATCTATAGTTGAGGGAGAAGAACCAGCAGCCATATATTGGGGTGGGGTGATGTGCAGGCAGGGGAGTTAGTTATTCTTACATCACCTGCTCTGTTAGAATAAGTGATGCAAATACCCAGTTTCCATCTGCAAAATGCTGGAGGGAATGCTACTTTCCACTCGCAATGCACCATACGTCTCTAGTCTTCCATCTCCATATCTCTCCCTCTATCACAGGCTTCCTCAACCTCGGCCCTCCAGATGTTTTGGGACTACAATTCCCATCATTCTGAACCACTGGTCCTGCTAGCTAGGGATCATGGGAGTTGTATCATATACAGTCATACACACACCTCTGCCTGTCCGAAGGAGAAGCAGCATTTGACCTATGGGGAGAACTACCCCGATTTCTTTTTCTTTTTTAGCATTTTTAATATCTCAGATGTGTTCCAGTAACATAAACATAAATCTGGAGGGATTTTTTTTGTTCTCTAAAGGGGATTCCCCATGCATGTGGGTGTGGGAAACTTACAAACTCTTACATTTCAAAGTGGGTGTTGTTTCTTACACTTGTAGTGTATTAGGTTGCAACTGTGAGGTGACCCCGGCCATGGATTATTTGTGAACACAAGCATGGGCTGATAGTGGTCCACTTTAAATGTCATGCCACCCTCTGCACAGATAAGTTTCCTTTTACATTCAGCTCTGCTTTTTAATCCAGTGAAGCAGGCAATAGCAGATTTATAAAAAGAGAAGTGCTGGGCTGAGCTTAAGCTTCCCTGGAAACTGCGTTTTCTAACATGGAAGTATTGAAAACATTCCAGATGAAAACAATGAGTTGCAGTTACACAGTGGGAAGGGGAAATAGACCCTAAGCATATTCAAAGGAACTTCCTCTTAACATCACATGGCTCAAATTAAACTCTGCCAACTGGCTTTCATTCATCCAACCTTACTACAAAAACTTTCGGGGGGCTTGCCTCTGGAAATTAAGGTATGCAGAACACCTCCTACAGTGCTTCCAGACAGAGGTTTATTGTGGAATTGGTACTGCTCATGCACCCAAATATTTCACACTGTCCACATGATGTTATACCTATACTTTTTGTTACTGTACACTTAAAGCAGATTTCCTCTTACCATGGAAAATCCATTAACTAAAAATAACTTGTTATACATTCATAGTCACTGCAGCTGTGGAAGCTCATTGGCACATTTTTTGGTGTGTGTGTGTTTGTGTGATGATGTTTCGGTGAGTGGTCCCTATCATTGCACTCCTACTTTCGCTTGCTCCCCACTCCCCTAGCACAACCTAGCCATTTTGTTTCCAGCTGCTCAAACAATGCAAGTGTTCCTATTTGCACAGATTGCTACATGCTGAAGGTCCATTTTTCAACAGCCCAGTTCAGAGGAATTATGCGGCAAGGGTAAGGATAGCATAGCAGACACCAGAGTAGGCATGCCTAGACACACAATATCAACTCACCCTCAACTCACTGATAGTTAGAAAGACAAAGGCCAGAGTGGAGGGTTGAGTTATATGAGCTAGAAGCTGGAAGCCTGATTTCTACTTGAATCCAAGGTTGTAGCTATGGGAGAAGCAAGATCATCTTGGGGTGTTAATGCTGTGAACTCCTCCATCATAGGCTCCAGTTGTATATCTGTGTAAATAAACCATTTATCATAAGGACACTACAGTCTCTGCTGTACCTCATTCCGGGTAAGCAACTGTAACCCCTGGAATTTTGCACCGCTCGGAGCTTGGAGTGGCGGGAAACAATATCCTCATATGAGGTTAGGGGGGAGAGTATTGGGGAGAGAAAAAAGGGGGTAATGATATTTCATTCTTTTGCTTAGTGTATGTGCAGAGGTTTTGCTTCAACTTCATGAGGATAGGTTCTTTATTTGTCTGTTTGTTTTTGACATCAATGTCTCACACCAAATGTAACCGACCTGTAGAAAGGACTCTTGGAGTTGAAATCAGAGACATTGTATGTACCCTTGCTATTCATGAAATTATTTCAATAAAAACATTTTAAAAAACACCAGTAGCATCAGATGACTTATTTTTTTCAAATCAGATCAAAGTTGGTTTGAGGGAAGATGCATCACAAGGCAGTATTTCACAGGAGAGATGTGATTTGTGCCTAGCATCACATGTGCAGCGGTAGGAGCACAATGGATGCAGGGAAAATGGGAGTTTTGTATACAGCCTGCTTTCAAACTGTGATGCAAATGGAAAGCACCAATAAAGGAACACCACCTGCAAAAGTGGAACAAAGTCACAATGGCTGTTAGCAAATTACTTAACTCGGATTAATTGGATTGAACAAACAAATAAATGTTAATACATCTTCTGGGGGTGTTATAAAAAAGGCACATGGGGAAGTAAAGCTGAGAGATATACCACTGGGACAAACTTATTCAAAATGCTTTATTGCCCTCTTTTAGAAAAATAGTCCCCTTGCCAGTTTACTATTATTTCTCTTTCCAGAGGCCAAACCAAACAATCTCCCAGCTGAACTATCTGATTAGAAAAATATATCTAGAAGAGAAGGAGAATAACTGCTTTTTGGCTTATTCCCAAAATCATCTGGAGTATTTGCAGTGAATGATATGCAATTATTGCCAGGACTTTCTAGCCTGCATATAAATTATATAAAGAAAAAGCTTTTGATTGCTTAAAGTCAATCACTGAAATTCTAATCTGTTTTTAGCGTGACCAAAATAATGTCCTGGAGTCTCATGCTAGGATGGAAACCACACTAAAACAATAAACCCTGAACCATAAATACCACACAGCTTGGAGCAAAGATAAATGTAAACTGTTTACAGAGGGTCTTTGAGAGCCCATCAGATTATGGAGCATGTCTCCTTGCAGTGGAAGCCTTTAAATTCTTGCAGATTTTTTCATTAGCAACCAAAGAAGCGGAATCTCTCACAGAGCACAGAATGACAAACGGGGGAAAGGTATTTTTCTTTATGATGTTTTGGTCCAATAAAGGGTATCACTTTACCTGGTGCATGTTTTTTGTTTTTTTTGAAATGTCTGACAGTCATTTGAAAGAAGTTAATATGAAACATCTTGGATGCAATCACATTTACATGAATTTACATAGGTCATCTAAGTATTATCCAGTGAATGCAATTTGAACGAGACTTGGAAGCCCCAGATCAAGCCAATTCAGCACTGGGATCTGAACCACTGAATAAGTTCAAAGCTAGATTTAACCTGGCTGCAATCTGCCAAGCAAACTCCATTCAGCACCATGGAACTTGCATCTGGGTACACAGGCACAGCATTGTGTTGTAACATTTGGACGCCCCCGGGGCTGCTAACTGCTACCCCTTTTCATTTTTCTTTTGTCCTTACTGCCTTACCGTCCCCCACTCCCTGCCCTAGTCTGTCACCACGGCCATCTAAAATACATGTTGCATGTGTCCAAGATACAGGGTTTGAGATAAAAAAAAATGTCACCCCTTGACGGGATTAGCACAGAAACAGGGAATCTTGATCTCAAAGCTTTATAGACAAGATTCCAAAAGGTTCAGTGCAATAAAACCACTCAACAAAATCTTTATCTAACAATTAAAATCCTGTTGTATAACATTCATGAATTCACATTTTGTGTTGCAGAAACCTGGCTGCTGTCTCCATCTTTTTAAAAAATATTTTTTATTTGATTTTACATATAAAAAGTTATCACATTACCAAATATATAACCATATGTAGAGTTTTCTCTGAATCCCTTGACTTCCCACCATCCCCTCCATGGGTCCCATTCTCAGCATTTTCAGCTGCGTATTATTACCTAATCCATATTTTATATCTTTCCACGCTATCCATTGTATTTGTTACATTACAAGTGATGTTAAAATCCTGATAATGTTTTCATCTGCTTACAGTGGTCTCCTAAATAAATCATAAATTTTCCCCATTCTTTCTTAAAGTTATTGTCTTCTCGGTTCCTGAGCTTTCTGGTCAGTTTTGCCATTTCGGCATAGTCCAACAGCTTAGTTTGCCATTCCTCTCTCGTGGGGACTTTGCCTTCTTTCCATCTTTGGGCTAGTAGCATCCGTGAGACTGTTGTCGCATACATAAAAAGTCTTTCCTGCTCCTTTAGGATGTCGGTACCTGCAATTCCTAATAGAAAAGCTTCTGTTTTTTGTTTTTTTTAATGAAAGTTATTTTAAACATCACCCCCAATTCATTATATATCATTTCCCAGAAAGCTTTCATTACCTTACATGACCACCACATATGATAAAAGGTACCTTCTTTCTCTTTACATTTCCAGCAGGTATTTGTACTTGTCTTATAAATTTTTGGAAGGAACATGGGTGGCGCTGTGGGTTAAACCACATAGCCTAGGACTTGCTGATCAGAAGGTTGGCAGTTCGAATCCCCACGACGGGGTGAGCTCCCATTGCTCGGTCCCTGCTCCTGCCAACCTAGCAGTTCGAAAGCATGTCAAAGTGCAAGTAGATAAATAGGTACCACTCCAGTGGGAAGGTAAATGGCGTTTCCGTGCGCTGCTCTGGTTCGCCAGAAGTGGCTTAGTCATGCTGGCCACATGACCCGGAAGCTGTATGCCGGCTCCCTTGGCCAATAAAGTGAGATGAGCACCGCAACCCCAGAGTCAGCCACAACTGGACCTAATGGTCAGGGGGTCCCTTTACCATTAACTTTTATAAATTTTTGCTAACTTGCTGGGAGTCAAATACCACTGACATCTTTACAGTGGTACCTCGGGTTACAGATGCTTCAGGTTACAGACTCCATTAACCCAGAAATAGTACCTCAAGTTAAGAACTTTGCTTCAGGATGAGAACAGAAATCAGACTCCAGTGGTGCGGCGGCAGTGGGAGGCTCCATTAGCTAAAGTGGTGCTTCAGGTTAAGAACAGTTTCAGGTTAAGAACGGACCTCTGGAACAAATTAAGTTCTTAACCCGAGGTACCACTGTATCTCCATCCTGGGCAGACATTAGGAAGGCTGACTTACATTCATCCGACTGCTGGTGATAGGAAAACCTCTGACCTGGGGGCAGATTGTGGTCCTCTGTCTGACCCTAGGGCTCTCTCACCAAGCTATGCTCCCTCTCCAGACCACACCAGCATCAGCCCTGTTCTTCTAACCTCAAGTGCTTTCACTTGGTGTGAATGTGTGCCCTAGACCAGGGATAACGCCTGTGGCTTACCTTGATAGTAAGATGGGAGAGGGAGTAGACTATGCCAAAATCTCGGGCTTCTAGCATAGCTGAAATGTAGCCTACGGTACACAGCTGAGAATCACATTGTGTCCCACCCACTTTTGCCTCTCGCTCCCTTCACCTGTGGGATGTGGTCCCCAGAAGGTTACTTCCAAGGGAATTTGGTCCTCAGGTTGAAAAACATTCCCTACCCCTTGGATTAGGAGCTGGAGCTAGTTCTGAACTGCAGTTTAGGAGAAATCTGGCAAACAATGGGTGGGATTTGTTGGGGCCACAAGCTGAATGTGAAACCGACCCTTAATTAATTAATTAATTAATTAAACCCCACCCATCTGGCTGAGTTTCCCCAGCTACTCTGGGCGGCTCCCAATCAAGTGTTTAAAACAATACAGCATTAAATATTAAAAACTTCCCTAAACAGGGCTGCCTTCAGATGTCTTTTAAAGATAAGATAGCTGCTTATTTCCTTCACATCTGAAGGGAGGGCGTTCCACAGGGCGGGCGCCACTACCGAGAAGGCCCTCTGTCTGGTTCCCTGTAACCTCACTTCTCGCAATGAGAACCGCCAGAAGGCCCTCGGCGCTGGATCTCAGTGTCTGGGCTGAACGATGGGGGTGGAGACGCTCCTTCAGGTATACAGGACCGAGGCCGTTTAGGGCTTTAAAAGTCAGCACCAACACTTTGAATTGTGCTTGGAAACGTACTGGGAGCCAATGCAGATCTCTCAGGACCAGTGTTATGTGGTCCCAGCGGCCACTCCCAGTCACCAGTATAGGCCCTGATGACTTTCTTGATCTTTACTGGTCAAATGGTAGTTCTATTAATTGATCTTCAAAGATTTTGGTGACAGTAATGCAGAAAGTCAAAATAAATTTAAGGAAAGAACTCCTGGGCAGCAAGTTCTTTTCATGTAATTGACATCACTTAACTTTCCCATGCTGCCACCACCTCAAAGGCTCTGCTCCTCCCTGCCCGGAATATATGTGTGTTTGTATGTACCTTGCAGATAAGGGGGAGGGGATAAATTAAGAGCATGAGACTCTTAATCTCAGAGTCCTGGGTTCGAGCCCCACCTTAGGCAAAAGATTCCTGCTTTGCAGGGGCTGGACTAAATGACTCTTGTGGCCCCTTCCATCTCTACTATTCTATGACATTACCTCTCCACATGCTTGTATATCAGTGTCATAGTATCAGTTGTGCAGTAGATCTGAAGAGGTCCTCATTCAGAAGGAATGGGGGCTACTTGCTCATGATAAATAGTCTAATGCGCTGTGCAACATGCATGCATATTTCAAATTGGCATGTACTAAAGGCTGTGTGAATTTGCTCTCAAGTGGTTTGTGATTAGCTGCCTTTTTTATTATTATTTTGCAAAGCAGGTATACCACCACATGGAGTCACTGCTTCACTGATTTTTCTTAGTTCCTCATCCCAGCACAAACAGCTGCCGAAAAAGGTGACAGGCAGCCTCAAGAGATATTGTGACATATCATTTTGCAAGTCGTAAAACCATTAGTATACTGTAATGAATAAAGTGGGGGTGGGGGAGAGAAGTAGGAAATATATATCCTAGACATTTTGAAACTGTGGAGAACAATGGTTCTGTTGAAAAAACCTCATTCATCAAGAAGCAATAAATTTGCTGACTAGAAAGTACCATTCTGTTGTCTCACTCTAATGAGGTCTTAGTTACGTTACATTGTAAAATGGCTCTGTAGAAATAAATATTAAAGAATAAGATGAAAGGGGAGGATTAAAGATGAGGAATGTTGACTTCTGTAATAGGAATAAAGCATGGAAATATAGGCTGTTAGACCTTTAATACACACCCTTCCAAGTCCCTTCCAAAGTTTCCCCCTTCCCCCAGCCTAGGAAAAGGCCACATATTTATTACGTTAAAAATGGCTTTAGTTAAAAACTCTTCAAAGGTCTGGGTCATGTGCTTTCCCCTACATAAGTCAGAAAAGTTGCACAGGCAGTGAAACTTAGCTTAGTTAAAAGGCAAAGGTAAAGGGACCCCTGACCATTAGGTCCAGTCGTGACCGACTCTGGGGTTGCCACGCTCATCTCACTTTACTGGCCGAGAGAGCTAGTGTACAGCTTCCGGGTCATGTGGCCAGCATGACTAAGCCGCTTCTGGCAAACCAGAGCAGCGCACGGAAACGCCGGAGCGTTTATCTACTTGCTCTTTGACGTGCTTTTGAACTGCTAGGTTGGCAGGAGCAGGGACTGAGCAACGGGAGCTCACCCCATCACGGGGATTTGAACCGCCAACCTTCTGATCAGCAAGTCCTAGGCTCTGTGGTTTAACCCACAGCGCCACTCGTGTCCTAAACCATAAAAGTTCCTAGATTATTGGTATAGGAACTCAAAAGTGGCTGGTAAGAGCCATGAAGCTGAGCTGGAGAAAACAGCTTAAACCTCTTCACACACTGAGCTTCTCAAATAGACTAGTGGGGTGAACAATAGGCTTGCTCACCTATTTCTTCCAACAGTTTCTGGTATCAACCCCTTAATTTGTTGATTAGATTTAAGCATGTTGGTTATATGAGGCTGGTTATCCCAAAGCTTCAGGGAAAGAAACATGAGTCTCATGGGTAAGTAGTAAAAGGTGTGACAAATGCTGACCTTTGGCAACCCTTAGTGCTCTGTCCCACAGCACAGCATGGCTAATATTGGGATAACTGGGTCAATTACCTATTGAAACCCTTTTTTATGCAGAGTAAGCAATATTTGGCTAGTGAATCTTGTTTAGAGAGTAGGCTTTACCTGTTGCATCCACAAACACAGAGATGGTTGTAGGTATGGGAATAATAAGGTTGTTTATTGTATTATAGAAATTGTAGAAAAGTTTCTAGTTCTAGTTTAACTAGACTAGAGAAGCACAAGGCAGCCATGCTTGTGCCTTTGTTCTCTCACAGGATACTCATCTTGAGGTCCAAGAGAGAGAGAAGAGTAAGGAGGAGGAGTAAGTTGTAAACAAGACGCAAAATCAAAGATGCAAAGCCCAAATCAGTATTAGCAGGCTCTGAGTTGGGGGTGAAAGGGGTCTGATGGAAAGAGGCTGCTGCACCATTTGCCATCAGTTTTCTTCTAAAAATCATCCTCTCACTGTTGACTTTTCACCTTGTGTTATACAGTGGTACCTCACGTTACATACGCTTCAGGTTACAGACTCCGCTAACCCAGAAATATTGCTTCAGGTTAAGAACTTTGCTTTAGGATGAGAACAGAAATCATGCTCTGGCAGTGCAGCGGCAGCAGGAGGCCCCATTAGCTAAAGTGGTGCTTCAGGTTAAGAACAGTTTCAGGTTAAGAACAGGCCTCCAGAACGAATTAAGTACGTAACCAGAGGTACCACTGTATAAGTGTATGTGGCTGTGTACACCCTCTCCTTCACTCTGCATCTAGTGTGCACCCACCGCTGGTGTGGGAAGTGATGTATGCACAACACCAGCCACAATCCATATCTATCTTGTGTCTTTCCTGTTGTTGCTGCTATGACATCCCGTGCTTTTATTGCATTCCCACCACTAACCAGCTTCTATCTAAACTGAGAAAAATAACAAGCTAGTTGATTTTTAAGGCAGCAATGGGTTACATAGCATGTGTCCATTATTAATTAATTTATATACAATTTACTTGCCAAAATGGCTTCCAAGCAGTTTACAAGTGTCAAACCGATTATAAATACATATCCACACATTGTTAAAATAAAACAGCTTCACTGAAACATTTAAATATCCATAATTATTGAAGTGTAGGTGGGTTCCATGAGGAAAGACACAGTGATAACAGCAAGAACCTTTATTGAACTAACAGAGCTGGACAACAGGGGCAAAGCCACTGCTTATTTACATTTCTGAAAGCCTGGGCCACTCCCACTCCAAACGTGATTGGCTGCCTAAACTTCCAAGCTGTGAATCATGACTCAGAGTTTAAGGGCCAATGGCAGAGGCCCAAATCTTGAAATGTTCTGTGACTGGATATCATGTATTCAATCAGAAAAACAGGGGTTCAGAATCCTTAGTCCAGACTCAAGCTCAGGCAAACACAGACCACTGAATAAATAACAATTACCATGTACAATAAAGCGAAGGCCATTAAGACAGCATAACAATTATGTACCAGGAACATAAGACACTGCTTCGTAAGGAACTAGACATTGATCTACCTCGCTCAGGACTCAGCCACACCTCTGCTTGCCCCGCTGCTTTCTGCTGTGGAAACCTGTGATTTAGCACTGAACTGGAACAAACAGCAAGCGAGTTTCCCATGAATTGCTGTTTCTTCTGATTTGACACTAAAGAGCAGGTTTCCCCAAGGGAAAGCAGTGGGGTAGAGGCAAAACCTCTCAGACCCATGGCTAGAAAGCATGGGAGAAGCAGGAAACCACTCAGGCCCCCCATGCATTCTAGACACAGGGCAAGCCCTCAGCATTGCCTACAGTGTAGACCATTTGGTAGACCAGACTTGGGTCTCCAGCTGTTTTTGGACTACAGTTCCCATCTTCCCTGACCACTGGTCCTGCTAGCTAGGGGTGATGGGAGTTGTAGTCCAAAAACAGCTGGAGACCCATGTTTGGGAAACCCTGGTGTAGACTCTACACTGACTGCCAACAGGATTTCAGACAGGGGTCTATCTCAGACCTGCTTGCAGTTATTGGGGATTGAACCTGGAAAAAAACATGTGTTCTGCCACTGAGATCCAGATTTCCCCCAGTGTGTGTGTATGATGGCTTCTGAAGCCTCCTTGAGTGATCGTTTCTCATCCCCTGAGGAAAGAGAGATGGAAGATATAGGGTCCCTGTATCTTTTCCACCATCAATGAAAGATCAGCTTGCAGTGGATGATTTATTTTTCAGCTATAAATCTTCCTCCCCATCCTGCTCTATGCTGTTTACATGCGAAGACCAACCCCATCAGGTTGTGATTTGGGGTGGAGGAAGGATGTTTGGACAGAAGCTGATTAATGCCTACCACTTTGATTATTCAGCCTCTCTCCAACCAGCCTTCCTCCATGGAGATAAAAAACAATCCAACTCTACCATTCAAACTCCTGTACACTAGTATACATCCCAGTTTGTGCAGATATGATCTATGATTAATCATACATACATATTTGCACAATGAGAACTGTCCTAATACTAATAATAATTGTTGGTTCTGAGTTGGTGCTCTTCTTTTCCTTTCCTTTTTTGCCTAGGTTATCTTGAGCCTATATTCAGTTCTTAAATGCGACATTCCTCTAGGGAAACTGGGATCTCAGCCCAGACTTTGCTATTCATATGGAGTCAATACACGCCCAAATGATTGGAACCAAGTTCAAAAATAATTACGTTGCGTATATGAAAGTCATTTTGTACAAGCATATGGAAGCAAGATGAGAAGGAAAATCTAGACTGGAGGAAAAATATAAAGAGAATAGTGCATTTCATCCAGGAGTAGGATATCTGGGTTTTAGTGGCAAGTCAACTAAGAAATAGTTGATCATGGGTGGGAACTTCTACGATTCTGGCTTTGCACGTGAGTCTGCTGGTATCAACCAGCTTATTCCAAACAAAACGCCAATACTGGAATGGCTCCAACTCATATCTAAAGCAAGAGACTTCTTTTGTTCCCTTTGAAGTTGAAACTGTAATGCAAGTGAGGTGTTCCAACTCCCTAAATGCGTGAGCAAGTAGCTTCAGATGATCAAGGCTGCAATCCTAAACTCACTCGCTAGAGAGCAAGTGCAACTGATTGAACTTTGTGGTACTTATTTCTGCGCAGAGGACAGCACTTTCTAGCTAACAAAAGTGTTGCCTTTCCTCCTTATCTGATTTCAAAGTTGAGGAAAATCAGCGGCTGGTGGCAATTTGTGTGTAATCAGTGCTATTTTTCTAGAAAAAGAAGTGTTAGAACTCACCGTCAACACCACCCTCATGCTCTTAGAATGGCAATGGAGCCCAGCTAAGAGGTGCCCAAACTGAGTTCGGCTGAGTTCCCACTGTGTGTAATGCTCACCTCACTGGTAGTAGTAAGATGTTCCAAGGACACAGCATTGGTATTGGTAATTGGTTTCTTTCAGAAGCCTGAATGAAAACTTATCACTTTGGGGGGAAAAAATATTTTTTAGTTTTTGGTATCACAAATGGAATGCAGAATGTATAGGAAAATATCTGACATTAGGTATAGAGTCAGACTAAAATGACTTAAGTGCATTGATTTCAGTGGCTCTGAGTATGACTAACGTTTAATATCACCCCTATGAGTACAAAAAAATATATAACTTATACAAATGTGAGCTGCAAAATGTGAGAGAAATCATTGAAACATAAACCTTTTGTTGAAATTGAGGCTGACGATGTCCAGAGCAGCTTTTGTGTCACTTTAGGGGAACGGCTGAGAACTAAAACATGTCTAGCTTTTGAATATAACACTTTGCTAGCAAAAATGAAACACCAACTTCACATTTAACAGACAGAGAATAAAACAATGCATTTGCAGAGCTAACTCTGCACGGCCAATAAAAGTATAGTGTTATGATTCAAACGCTGAATAAAATATAGACCAGATGGCTCCCTACAGTAGATCAACTACAAATCTCTCAGAGATTTAAATCGGAGTCGGGATTGCAAAACTGCCTATCTATCTCTAGGAATCTTTCAAGTTTGTTTTCAGTTAAATTATAAATGGTAGCAACACACTTCTTCTATTACGTACTCTTTTATGTACTTCAGTAGGGCAGAATGTTGGATGTTGTAGCATTCTACTGTTTTGTTTTATTCATGTACTGTCATGTACTGAACCATCTACTTTTTTGTACAATTGATTTGAACATAAAAAAATAATCCAATATATACAAATACTAGAGAGAAACTGAAAAGATGGAATTAAGTTTCACACTGGCACATGGATTTAAATACGCAAATATCTGAGGACAGAGCAATCACAGTACAGCAAAGATTCATGCATGCTTTTGCAAATACCATAACCTAGTACAGTCTTACCTACTCTAACTGGTAGCATCTCATCAGGGTCTCAGGTAAAGGTCTTTCAAAGCCACCTGATCTTTCAGTGCAGGATGTGAAACCTGTGGCCCTCCAGATATTGCTGGGACTAAAAACTCCCATCAGCCCCAGCCCACACAGCCAATTGTGAGGGCGGATAGGAGGAAGCCCACCTTCAAACAACACCAATCTCAATGCTTTCCCACTATAAATTTGGGGTTACCTTATATAGGGATAATTCTACAAACTGGGGAAAATCAGGCTCCAAACTGCTTCACTTGGGGTTGTAGATTATTTGTTTTGGTGTGGGTGGGTCAATTGTTACTTTCTCCTCCTCCTCCTCCTCCTCCTCACCATTCCATTTACAGTTATACCTCGGGTTACAAACACTTTGGGTTACAGACTGCGTTAACGCGGAAGTAGTACCTCGGGTTAAGAACTTTACCTCAGGATGAGAACAGAAATCGAGCGCTAAAGTGGTACCTCGGGTTAAGAACGGTTTCAGGTTAAGAACAGACCTCCAGAACGAATTAAGTTCGTAACCAGAGGTACCACTGTACAGTATATCCTCAGTGCTTTCATTTCCTTAGTACTTGTAACTATGTAGTACTTGTAACTATTTATGGCACTCAAGCACATAAATATTTTTGATCCCTCAGATTTGCACAAAACCAGAAAACTGCACCAGCAAATCATATTAAAAAAAAAAAGATCGCACTAGATATTGAGCAGCAACATGAATCTGAAGTGTATGCTAAGAATTGCAATTCATGTCATTTCATTTCCAGAGGTGCTGGTAAGTATTTCTGATGCAGGAGCATAAATAGATTCCTGCATAGCTAGCTAGCTATTGATTCCTCAGATTTGCAGAACTGCACAGGTAACCCACACTGAAAAGTGTGCTGAGGATTTATAATTGGCTGACTGTGTCCTTTTGAACACTACCTGCACAGTGAGCTTAAAAATTAAAACAAACAAGATGCACACTCCCCTGTCTCCACGCATGCCCTGTTGGTACTGAATCTGCATAATAGGGAACAAAATACAAAAGGGAACACCTACTGGTGGGAACAGAAAAATCCAGAGTGCTTCCTGATATATAGATTCCTATTATGTGCGTGTGTGGTCTTTTCTTTTAAACCGAAGGAAGTGGCTTAACAGCCAAATAATGCGCAACTGTGGACAAGTCCCATTTGCCTCTGGAAGGCCGCAGGTTCTCAACCCTGTCTCAGAGGGAGAAACCAATGGCTAAATTTGGGTTCTTTAACTTGCAGAGCAACATTGCACGCAGGGCCAGATTTAGGTTTGATGAGGCCCTAAGCTACTGAAGGTAATGGGGCCCTTTCTATGTCCAGCTGTCCTTTGTCAACAACAAATTGTCGCTGTTTTCTGTGTTGAATATATGCTATATGGTAATTTATGGAGCTAATAGGTATCTAAAGCCATTTGCACAGGTTGCCATGCAACCAGTCCATGCAGAATGTAGGTACCCTATATATGGAAATGAGCAAACCAGTGATATTTTAGGGAGCGGGCTAGCAGGCGGGGCCCATTACTGTGAACTTCCGTGAAGATTCTTTCCCACAGCTAGCCACACTGTTGCTGTATGTAGGTTTTATTTTATTTGCTTTTTATCTTATATTTGGAAATGCACATCCAGGTTTTTTTTCCTCTTTAATTTTTTTTGGGGGGTCCCCAAGAGAGTGGGGCCCTAAGTTATAACTTGTTCAGCCAATACGTAAATTCAGCACTGGTTGCACATATTGTTAGACAGGGGTCAGAGTGGCCGGCCGAGGCGGGCTGAGTCCCTTCCTGATGCTGATTGGCTTTGACGCTAATACCGGCGTCACTTTTTGTTTTGACTCGGGGGTGACAGGAGGAGCCTTTCATCTTCGCCCAAACGCGGTTCTTCGCCCTCTCCCTGCGGTCAAGACCTGCGCGCTCAGTTAATTCCGTAACCAGATTCCCAGTGTTGCTCTGTCTTCTTCCTCCTCCTCCTGAAGCTGCAGCAACCAGGGAGACTAAATCAATCGCAACTCACCTCTGAACGGCGGAGCCTCCTCCTCCCCTCCTTGAACCTTTTCCTGCCTCTGCGGCAGCGCGGGATTTAAAGAGTTAAAGGGAGGGTCCCGGGAAACCCGATGCTAATGATGCCTAAAAGAATTGTTGCACTTTAAGATTCCCTTCCAGGGTTTCGGAGGAGGAGGTCAGTTTCCCGCCGTGGAGGCAAAACAAACTTTGCCTTCTTCACGCGATCATTGATTCATCTCAGTCCAGATCCAAAAGAGCAGAACATTGGATCTCCCCAAAGCTACTGGTTTCCGCTCCATCTGCTCCTCTTTTTTTTTTTTTAAAGGTAAGCAGCTCGTTTGCTCCCGTAAGAGTGGTTGGATCATGCTCTTTTTTTAAAAAGAGTGTTTTAACAGTCAGTTAAAAGTTCATAGGCGAATGTGCCCAGCCAGGGAGTGGGGTGTGTGTGTGTGTGTGTCTATATTGTAAGGAGAAAGCCTTTTACTGCAGCTTTGCTTCTCCAAATGGGGATAGATCTGCCAGAATAAAGTTATTTTCCCTGAATTCAACGAAGTTGTGCTAAGGGAACCCTTTTAGAGCTTTCTTGAAAGGTTGATGGGACAGGTAGTTAGGATAATAGAATAAAAAGAACAACAATTAGAAAAATTGCTGGGTATTAGAACCTAACTAGAATTCTTCTTGCAGATGGGCTATTCTCAGATCTGCTGCATCTGATATTTACTGTTTTTCTAAGGCAGATGAATAGAAAAGTGTGATATCCTACTAAGTATAGGAATGTGAGGCCTGTAGTAATCAGTGGGGCTTAACTTCCAAGGAACATGTTTGGGATGCGGTTGGTTGGCTGGGAGGAAGTTCCTTCGCTGCTGTGGTTGTTGATTTTGTTTCAACATTTGCGAGACTCCCTTTGGGTTTTATGTTTCACTCTGCCTGTAATGCAAATTTAAAACATTCACGGTCTAAAATGTATGTTTGATTCCCCCCCCCCCGCCCCACCTTAACACCAGAAGAGAGGGTTGAGCCTCTCAGAAGGGGTATCTTGGAATACTGTCAATTGATCAACAGTTTGCTTCTGGGCACAGAGGTGCTGCTTCTCATCTTTAAATTCCGTTCCAGGATCAAGATTTAAAAGGCTGTCTTCTTCCATCCAAACCTGATTGTTGTTAGTGAAATCCACTAAGGCAGGGATACAGAACCTGTTGAACTGCAGTTCCCATCATCCCTGACCACATTAGCCATGATGCCTGGGTACATGATGGGAGCTGAGTACTACTGAAGGGACATAAAGGTCACCCATCCCTGGAGTAAGGTCCTTTTCTGGATTTTCCTGTTAGGATCTTGAGGGGTGAGGGCCTTCTCTGTGGTGGCACCCTTGTGTGGAGCTCCCTCTCTAAGGAAGTTTGTCAGTTGCAATTGCAGACGTAATCCTTGGGGGAAAGACCATAGCTCAGTGGTAGAGCATCTGACTTGCATGCTGAAGGTTCTGGGTTCAATTCCCAGTGTTCTCCAGGCTGAAACAATGCGGAGATGCTGTCAGTTAGTGTTGACAGTGTAGACCAATGGTCTGACTCCATATAAGGCAACCTCCTATGTTCCTATCTGGACCCTTTTCCACTAACAACAATAGCTTTCCTAACATTTTATGCTTTGCTGTTTTGTTGTTGTTCTCCATTTTTAATATCAGTATTGTTAATGGATATTTCTCTCCTCAGGATAAATATGGTATGTCCAATATCCCCTCCTCTATTCTAAGAATCTGGATTTTGTTTTAGGGCATCTGTAAACATTGACCAACCTCTGCTCATCAGCCTAGTTAATATTGTTTCAGAAATCACTGCTAAGACGGGAGAAATGGTTGTTTTGCCCCTAGCAAGCACAGCTATCGCATCTTGGGCTGGGGTAGGAACAGCAGTTGTTCTAGACACACACTTCAATTGGACAGTGACCCTGTGACGTCACTGCTGGTGTGGCATAAAGCCCTCTAACCACTATGACACAGTGACTTCTACCATTTTTCCCATGGGCCTTTGCAATAATCCTGAGAGGTAGTAGAGATAACAATGGTTGCCTGTCCCACTGGGATTTGCACTTGGTCCATCCAGACCGAGGATTCTGTCTTAACACACCACGGCTTTCTAGTTTCTAACAGACAGCGTCTTTTTTAAAAGCTGTTGTTTTTCTTTCTTTGATCCGATATGCATGTAATGCTAAACGAAAATATGCCTTAGCATGAACGACCAAACATGCAGGTTCATAGCTGCTGTATTCCTCACCAGTTCCTGCTGCTTCCATGATTGAGGTTTGTATTGCTTTGGGGGAAAACCAAAAGTTATAACCAGGGTTTGCTTTTCATTTACCACCTGTGGTTTTTCTGGGGGAGACGAACGTAAGCCTGAGTTTGAACATAAAGCTAAACCAAATCATGGCTTAGACCTGAGTAGACTTGCAGCAGTCAGACTGAGTAAGGGGCTCAGTACTGGTGATCTTTACTCCAGGAATCCGCACACTTGCTGGTTCATATTAAGGCAGAGTGCTACCTGCAAATTGGACCTGTATGCCAATACCCTAAAAACACAGACTTGGTCTCTCTTTCCTTGCCCCAGTGCTTTCCTTGCCCCTCTGCTTTCCTTCCCCTTGCCCAAGAGAGCCAGTGTAGTGGTTAAGAGCGGTGGACTCGTAATCTGGTGAACCGTCCCCGCTCCTCCACCTGGGTGACCCTGGGCTAGTCACACTTCTCTGAAGTCTCTCAGCCTCACCCACCTCACAGAGTGTCTGTTGTGGGGGAAGAGAAAGGAGAATGTTAGCTGCTTTGAGACTCCTTTGGGTAGTGACAAAGCGGGATATCAAATCCAAACTCTTCTTCTTCTTCTTGCCCCAGGGACTGCCAAGGTCTCTCTTCCTCTTGCAGGTGACGCTGGAGATGCTGGCGAGACAGTTCCATTGGGCTTTCTGTTGCTGGCTAGGGGTTTGCCTGTGGCTTCTGGCTGGCGAAAGAGGATGCATCAGCGCTGCGCACTGCCGGAGCCCCCCGTGCAGCAGGAGCAGCGACAGCGAACATCAGCCCAGCAGACAACACTGCCAGGGCCCCCACTGCTCAGGAAGGGCAAGGCACCCTTCTCGTGCCTTTGTCCACTCCACCACACCTGTGCAAGGGCAGCTGCAGGAGCCTCTAGGGGGCAGCAACCTGGGACATGCTGCCTTGGCCGCCACGAGGGGTGCAGAAGAGAGTTGCTCTGGAGGAGGAGACTGCAGCGCTGGCGCTCCCAATGGCACCGTTCGGGACTGCAAAGGCATTGAGTGCAGGCTGCCTCTGCACATCCGCCAGAAGTCCAGGCCAGCTACCCAGACCATCCCATGCCCTCCAAACCAGGGGGAAGGTTGCCGTGAGCCCACCTTGGTCAGAGCAACTGAGAGGGCAGCCCAGTTCATTGGGGAAGACCTTGCCTACACAGCTTCAGATCTAGGCGGTGCTGCCCTGGGCGTTCAGCTGACCTGTGATGTCAAACCAGGTAGGTGTGGTGTCTTAACTAGGCCACTTCTAAAATGGAAAACGAGCGAGGTCCCAACTAAAGAGGAATGTCAACTTAAGCTGATGGAATATGTGCAGCATGCGGACTTAACATATAGAATAAGAGAACAAGAAGAACATGCGTTTATACAAGATTGGAAAATGTTTATGGAATATATGGGGGAAACTTGTGTACACTTGAAAGTGTTGTCAGAATTAAGATAAATTCAACAGTGTAAATAAATTTGGATGGACGTAATAATGGAATACTGAATGGTTTAGTTTATGTAAAATATGCAGAGACTTATGATATGCAAAATGAACCATGGAAAGAGACGAAGGGAAGTCATTGATAGTGCCTGATGAAGACTTCTGGGTATTTCCCCTTATGGATTACAAACACACACACACACACACACACACACACACACACACACACACCCCACACACACACCCGGCTTTGCTTTATTTCTGCCCTTGAATGCTATTTGCTTGCACACAGCTGAATGCTTCAGCAAGGCCTGTCACACATTCTGGTGACCTCGTTTGATGATGTTTTGAGAAATACCACCAAGGATTTATGTTTTAATGCCAGGTTGTTTGTATTTTAGGGGAAAATGAGGTTCCGTCTGAGGATGCGCTTGTGCTGCAACTTCAGCTTACGAAAGGACAAGAGAAATTTGTCGACTTGCTGAAAAGCCAGCAGGCGGTGATTGTGGATTTACAGCAAAAACTTGCAGAGCAGCAGAGCATGTTGGTGGCTCAGCAGCGGGAAATCGTAGAGCAACACAGGAAGATGTATGAACAAATGGACCTGATCAAGGTCCAGTATGGCATGCTTTTTGACACGGTGAAGCAAATGTCGTTTCAGAGTTTGCAAGAGGATATTCAACATTATTTCGAAGCCAATCTCCAAGGCCTTCAGAACCAAGTCAGAAGCCATCTCCAGAAGTCCTACTCCATGCATAAAGTAGAAGTCGATGCCAAAGTGATTGATGTTGGGGAACCTTTAATGGACTGTGGCCTTTGTGAAAGTGACGAATTTTGTAATTTCCAAAAGACACCCTCGCAGTGTGAAAAATGCACCTTATGCCCTGCTGGCTTTTTCCAGCTGTCTGAGTGCTCGACAAATGCTGATCGGATATGCCAGGTGAAAGATCATTGTGCTCGGAATCTTAACAGTACTTGTTCCCCCAAACAGGGACAGCCTCACGGAAAGGTCACAGGCAGACCAACTAAAGTTAAAGTACAAATACCTCTGGTTACAAACTTAATTCGTTCCGGAGGTCCGTTCTTAACCTGAAACCGTTCTTAACCTGAGGTACCACTTTACCTAATGGGGCCTCCCGCTGCCGCCACGCGATTTCTGTTCTCATCCTGAGGTAAAGTTCTTAACCTGAGGTACTACTTCCGGGTTAGCGGAGTCTGTAACCCAAAGTGTTTGTAACCCGAGGTGTTTGTAACCTGAGGTACCACTGTACCCATGTTTCAGTATTATATACTTTGGATTTCGTTGCATTATTCTTTGTGTAAACGACGTTTATTATGCCTGTAGTCTTATCACTTTTGCCTGTATGCTCCAGCACAAATTACACATTTAACATAGAAAGTTGCCTTACGCCGAGTCCATTTAGCTCCATATTGTCCACACCGATTAGCAGCAGCTCTCCTGGATTTCAGGAAGGATTATTTCCAGTTCTACCTGGAGATGCCATTAGGGATTGACTCTGGGACCTTCTGCATGCAAGGCAGATAGATGCTCTACCACTGAGCTACGGCCCTTCACACGATTTATATCTCACTTCCGTTAAGCTCTGTAATCAGGTCCAGATCTAAGTTTGATGGGCCCCTGGGCAAAGTGTCCTGCGTTGGTCTCCCTCCTCGGTCAATGGACCCTTACCTGGCCATACTGGCTGTGCTCCAAGTAGCACGATGCCCCAGAGCAATGCTAAGTATTTGAACTTGACTCTGTTATCTGTTACTCATAGGATAGAGATGAGTGCATTGAATCACCAAACATCTGTGGAGAAAGGATAAAGTGCCTGAACACTCCAGGTAAGTTGCTTCATTTCTGTGAATGAAGCCATTCATGAAGGCAGGAATGTTCCCTCATGGTGCAGTTTCAAGTGGAAATTGTGGAGTTGGGCTGAAGAATAAGAGCTTTTAGGACTCTTTGTTAGAAAAAAAAATATCACTTTTATGTTGCAATGCATTATTTCAATTCAATATGATTTCTTTACAAGTGCTGCATTTATAGAATTATTGCAAATAATTTAGTGGCAGCCATACTTAGTCATGAAATATATACTGGGGAACCCCTCCCAATTTAGTTTGATGATACACAAGTTTTCAGTTACATATACCGTATATCCCACTCCCTGAACATCCCCTTCAAGCCATTTCAATAGGACTCACTACACCCTCTATTTTTTTTCTTTCATTTTTGGACTCCAATCAGCTCCAGCCAACGTGCTCCAGAATTATTGCATGCAAACTAAAAATTGGGTCTATCAGTTATATTTGTATGTAAGTAATGGCAATAGTTCAATAGAAACTCATGCAATTTAATCAACACAGAAGCATAGAGTGGTAGAGTTGGGTCATCTAGTCCAACCCCCTGCAATGCGGTCCCCCATCTAATTTGAAGCCACGCCAGCCCCTGCTTAGCTTTGCAAATGTGCTAGCAGTTTTAGAAGGTGAGAAATGTTTTTAAAATCAGAGACAGCCCTCTTGGGGTATATATTGCCTCTGCAACATTACATTTTTATTCTATGGTGCCCTAAGAGCATGGACAGACAGGATATAAATATTTTCAGCAACCAGTTGTATGTTGCTTTGGGTGTCAAAAAAGGTTATTTATGCATGCCACTACTGCAGCCCGTGTTTCGTTAGCCCCCAAATGGAAAACGAGCGAGGTCCCAATTAAAGAAGAATGGCAACTTGACAGAATATGCACAACTCACAGTCTTAACATATAGAATGAGAGAACAAGAAAAACATACGTTTAAAGATGATTGGAAAACGTTTATGGATTATATGGGAAATAATTGTGTACAGCTGAAAATGCTAGCAGCATCAAGATAAATTCAACAGTGTAAATAAGTTCTGATGGATGCAGTGATGGAATACTAAATGTTTCTGTAAAATATGCAGGGATTTATTATATGTAAAATGAACCATTGACAGAGAAGAAGGGAAGTCACTGATAACTTAAGGATGTAAAATGAGTATCTTAAATTGTAAAACAGAAAACCTAGTAAGTTGCTTTGGGTCACTTTGTGTAAAAGGGAAAAAACAGCATGACTAATAAGTGCAAATAATAATAATACTAATAATAATACTAATAATAACAATAATGGTAGAGTAATAATAATCCAGCATGGGCCTGCGACTGAAACTGTATTTCCCTGTGTGTGAACAGGAGGATTCCGATGCCTTGGAATTGCAGCAAAAGAAGCTGCCTTGGGATTGTGCGGAGAAGAGTATTTCTTTAACAAAGAGCTGCAAGAGTGCCAGGCTTGCTTAATGTGTGAAGACAGGGCGGTTGTTCTCCCCTGCTCCACTGTCAGCGACACCGTTTGCTCAACAGCCAGTGAGAACAAGCTGTCCGAGTCCTGGACTGCAAACGCCATTTTACCCATGGCAAATTCAGGCGCTTCTCAAATTTATCCTGGCGTTACCTTGAAGATAAAGGGGAAGCACGAGTGGGACATCGTCGCGGTGGAAGAGAACAGCCTGGTCTTCAAGCAGCACGGCCTAATGTGGGCCGACTTCAATTTTGCCGTGAAACACAACTGCAGGAATTTCCTCCAGCTTGCCTTGAAATTCAGCAGCCAGGAGGAGGAAGGCTGCGAGCTGAGCGCGGTCCGCATCGAGCAGCCGGAAGGCAAAATCTTCCAGAGCGTCAGTGTGAGCGGCGCGGCGGAAGTAGAGCCAGGCCAAGCTCTCTGGCTGTTTTTGAAGAGCCCCAATCAATTCTGCAACCAAAGTAAAGACTTCAACGTTTACGACCTCAACACGCCTCTCAGTTTGCTTTGGTTATCCCACGATACGGGGGCGGTAGCCATGACTGCGCAATTGTCCACCGCGATGCACTACCAAACGAACTACCGGCCAACTTTCAGATTGGTTTCCCTTTCCGACCCTTACATGCTAACCTTGTCCCACGATGGCAGAGCCGTCAAGTTTACGGAAAGGGGCGTGGTGAAGTTCGTTTTGCACCAAGCCCTGTACTCCATGGGCCCCACCTGCATCCACGAAGGCCTTTCCCTGGTGTCTTATCTCAACCGAAACGGCACTAACGTAGAACTAATGACGGTGCACAAGTCTGGCGTCAATTATCGAGACACGTCAATATCTGCCTCCGGGGCCACCAAAGTTGAAGCCGGGGATCTGATTAGCTTTGAGGTCCTTTCGCCAGCACAATGCAACATTCGTTATTTTGGAGACAGCTCTGGAATTAGTACGCTGAGCCTCATCTGGATCCCATCTGCAGTTTCCACTGCTCTCTCAGCCTCGGTCTCCGTTAAGGGGCTGCCCACAGGAGCTGTCAGAAACAAATTACTGGATTTCACTCAGGTTTCCTCCATTGAGAAGCAGATCTGTTTGGTTTCTACTGGGCAACTTGCTCAGAAATACTTTATCTTTACCGAAAGGGGAGTCGCCAGTGTTGTGTTTTCAATAAAGCTGATCCACTCGTGTAATATGCTCCGGGTGACTCTAAATCAGCTCCACGGTGATCATGGGCAGCCTCAATCAATTGCGCAGCAGGTTGGAGGGCAAATGCCAGAAGGAAGTATCTGGACCAGCGTTGCGCTTCGCTCCTCCTTTGAAGTTCGT
This sequence comes from Podarcis liolepis, assembly GCF_965112155.1. Lineage (NCBI taxonomy): Eukaryota > Metazoa > Chordata > Lepidosauria > Squamata > Lacertidae > Podarcis > Podarcis liolepis. Next base: position 21,627,450 of record NC_139563.1, read on the forward strand.
AATGGTACAATGATATCTGTTTCTCTGGACTGTGTGCGTGGCAGGGTCAACCACGTTGCACATCAGCATGGAACCAGCTTGTCCATTTTATGGGTTTCCTCTATCCCAGGAGGAAACTGACAGTTAATAAAAAGTACAGAAGGAATCGGGAAAGGTGATTGGTAAGCCCATGTTGGGCGTTTTCTCCTTTCTCCAGCTGCAGTTGAATGGCACAGAACTCGCTAAGAGAACAGGTTAGACAAAACGCAGAATACAGGGATGGGGAACCATTGTTCCTTATCGTTGGCTGAGCTGATGGGAGCTGGAGTCTGAGAACACCCAGAGGGCAGTTTGTTGGCTGCCTCTGCTCTGTTGGTGAACTTTTCTAGGGCGTTCAATCAGCTGACTTTCAATAGGACTAATATCTAGCTGAGACATAGCAATGCCTTGGATGTGCAGTTGCCCATTCAAATATTAATAGAGTGATGCTGAAGCCACTTTGCCATGATTTTGAGTGTTACGAAAGCCAGCAAACTGTAAGATCTTCAGTTTATTATTATTGTATTTTGACGGCTGGGATGGATATTGGTACTCTGAGTTGGGGCAGGCATCAAATTGTCTTGGGCCAACCCTGCATGTAAGTCCATACAATCACCCTGGGAGCCATGCTTCATATAATCATTGAAATGTAAGAATTAGGAAGAGCTTTGTAGATGTCCAGTCCAAGGCTAGGGACTCCATCTCCCATCTGCTGTAGCCAGCATGGCCAGTGTTCAGGAATGATGGGAATTGTAGTCCAATGACATAGGGAAGCTCCACAGGTTCCCTACTCCTGATGTAATCCAACCTCTTGCAGTGGTGGACCTCGCATTCTCAAATATCAGTGGCACCCTGTGCAATGCCAAAGTTCCCCCACCCCCACCCCTCACGCTCCATTCCAGACCATAGTTGTGGCACCCCCAAGGCTCGGCACCCAGTGTACCAAACTGGTCATGCTCCCTAAAACCCTCCTCTGCCCCTTGCTTGATGCAGGAAATAAGAAGAGACTTGCAGAATCAGGCCAAAGTAGATGCTTACTGGAAGACCACAAACAGGACCCAAGTTCATCAGCACTCTCCCCACTTGCGATTCCCAGCTTCTTTGATTTCTTATGTTGTTGCATTGTTTCAAAATCTGTATACTATGGAATTCGACGCAATAAAACACAACATGTAAGAAATAAAAGAAGCAATTAAAATGCATTTTAAAAATCACAATGGATCTAGCCCAGTGCATTGCAATTGCTACAAAAGGCAGGGAAATCGCTAAGGTGTCTGCTAAGACTCTCAGCAATTCTCAAGTAGTCTGTGGGGGCAGTTTGGGAACCACTAGTCTAAGTAACAAGTCCTGTTATCAAATCCTCCTTATGATCAAGACATTTCTTCTGGTGTTTATTGGGTCCTAGCCGTACCAAAGCAATCCCTCTGCAACCACACAGGCTGCAGTAGGGACAGTTGTGACCATTAAAAAAGGCAACCCACACACACAAATCTTCTCTGCTTGCTTAATTCTCCTCTCAGACTTTGGAGGGTCTGCCAGGAATTGTATGCGGAATAACAGAGAGGTTTGATTTATATCCAGTCGCCATTTTATAAAAGGTATAATATTAATCCTCTAATTACTTGTTCCACATTTTACAGATTTTATTGGGATACCTTTTCTATGCTTTAAGACAATTTTATATATTGGCTAAAGTGTGCCGACATGGGGGCTTTTTCTAGTATATGAATTTAAAGTATGCAAACTGTGACTGTTGTTTTCTTGGTTTTGTGCTTTGTGCTGGGCATTTATGCAGAATATGGAAGATTCTGAAAACTATATTTATGTTTGTTTTTATAGCCAAATATCACTTTAATTATTCTAAAAGCAAAAGCACAGCTCTTGATCTGTGTGTGTGTATACTCGCCTGAAGATGACGAGTGAGACCTCGTCGAAACGTCGCCTAGACACCCCAACTCTTACACGGGAAGACACCCGAAGACACCAAAACCTGCATTCCTGTACCCGTGAAAATCTACGAAAGCATATATATATATATATATATATATATATATATATATATATATATATATTGCATTGAGGGAATTGAATTCAAATAAAAGATTTTTAACTTTACTTACTGTCTAATGGCTTGATATGAAGAAGTTGTCTGTAGAGTTGTCCTATCAAGATACACCAATCCTGTGTTCTCCTGCCTATTGTTGGACCAATAGGGATGGCCAGTAGGGATGATAGGAGCTGTGGATGAACAATTTCTGGAAGGCACTAGGTTGGGGAAGTATTGTACACACTTGCTTGGAAATAAGCTCCATGGAAAACAGGGAGACTTTCTTCTGAATGGAAGTGTGCAGAATTATGCTGTAACCTTATGCAACCTGGAACTGAGCCTCATTGGACTCAATGGGATCACAGCCAAAGGATTCATCACTGCTGTTCTTGTAAGTACTTATAGCCCAACAAGACATAGGGACCTTACATCCCTTGACCTGCATTCTGATTATCTGCTGATTATCCCACAAGCATGCTTTCTGGATGGGAATTGTGTAACACTTGGAAGCATCCTTGCTGGTATGGCATTTCCTTAACACAGGTGCATTGCCTGTGCCACTATTTAAGGGTGACTTTCACCTGCTTGCTTCATTGCTGCAAACGAGTCTAGCTAAAGACACCCCTGTGATGTATGCAGAGGAGCTTTCATCTAATCACTTCAAAGCAAATAGGGCCCATCTAGTGATTTAAGCCGGTAATCGCATCTGAATTGCATGACTGCGGCCCTCGCCTGAGAGCAGCAAAAGCCTTCTGGGAATATTAATAGATGGAAAGCAGGTGGCGTCAGAAGAGAGTTACAGATGCTTTGCATCAGACACAAATAAAACTCCTTTTGGGAGGCCAAAACTGGACAAGGATTTAGTATATACTATAAAATGTTTTGTTTGGTCAAGGAAATGTTTTGTTGGTTTTATTAAGAAAGAAAGGAGAACGGGGAGGGAGAGGAAACACATTTATCTTGTGCCAAGTGGTTACAAGTACCTGAAGCAAATGTGTTTTATTTTCATGCTTGGAAGAGCATTAAAATTCTTGGGAGGCAATTTCATTCAGACTTCTGAGTTAATTTATTTTATTCGCTGGATTCGGCTTATTATGCATTGCCAACGATTAAATATTTTGCGTGACAGGAATTATAATTTTTCCTCTTCGGTTGGAGGTGTTGGAGCTCACAAAATAATTTTAAGCTGAGAAAAAGGGAAAAAAACAAACTAATTTACAAGGGCTGTCAACGAGTAGTTTCATAATTTCCATGTACTGTAAATCTATACAGGTCTACTCAGAAGCAAGCCCTATTGAGTTTTGTGTCTGTAGGAAAATGTGTACAGGAATGCAGCAGTAACTAAACCCACCGGGACTGCAAGTCTCTGCCCAGATTCTTACTTGTAAACTCACTGAACTTGATGGGACTTCCTTCTGAGTAAACGCGTACAGGACTGTACTATTACTGTGGTTCAAGCCCTACCAAATACTGTGGAACTTCCTTCTAAGTAAACGTGCATAGGATTGCATGGAAAGATTCACTAGAAATCTCCCTTCCTTCCTTTCCAGTCTTTCAACAGTTTCCCAGCTTAGCTACCCAGCTAAACAATTACTTGCCTGATTACTTTTTACCTAGGCTTCTATATAGTTAAAACTCTTCTAGTTATTTTGTAAAGGTAAAAGGGACATGGATGGCGCTGTGGTCTAAACCACTGAGCCTCTTGGGCTTGCTGATCAGAAGGTTGGTGGTTCGAACCCACGCGACGGGGTGAGCTCCCATTGCCCCAACTCCTGCCAACCTAGCAGTTCGAAAGCATGCCAGTGCAGGTAGATAAATAGGTACCGCTGTGGCGGGAAGGTAAACAGCGTTTCTGTGCGCTCTGGCTTCTGTCATGGTGTTCCGTTGTGCCAGAAGCAGTTTAGTCATGCTGGCCACATGACCCAGAAAGCTGTCTGTGGACAAACGCTGGCTCCCTCAGCCTGAAAAGCAAGATGAGCGCTGCAACCCCATAGTCGCCTTTGACTAGACTTAACCGTCCAGGGGTCCTTTACCTTTATCCTTCTACCTAGTTATTTTGTATAGTCTCAATATGAACAGCTTGAGAACAAGAAACCCACCCTTTAAAGTTATAAACCATTTCACTTAGAAATCTCTTAAGAGGTGTACATAAAGCAGTAATATACTTATGAGATTTAAGAATTAAGAAAGAAGTACATATAACTAAATTAAATGTGCGCTCTGGCTTGCTAAAGTAAGTTTTTAGTTATAACTCCATACTTAGTCCCCCGTTTTGCCTGGGGCTGATTGATAGAATATATTTTAATTAATTTTGTTGGTTTGTCAGAATTTATCTGAGAATGAATAAGTGTTGGAAGCACAGTCACTGACATTTTAAATGGGATCTGTATTGTTTCCTTGACCATGTTTCAGCATATCTATTGCGTGTGTCTGTATGTATGCAAACAGCTTAGACAAGAACGGCAAGGAGAGACTGCAGGAAAGGCCTTGAATACATTTTAGGAGGAGGCCCTTAGAAAGCCTCATGTCTGGTTCACTAAGTATATACGATGGCTGCAAAAAAAGAGAAAACTTGATGAGGTTTTGTGCTTGGTGGAGGATTTCATGACTTCACTATATCTTGGGGAAATTATGTCGTGGGGGAAGGAAAAATAAGGTAAAGGAAACTGAATGGGGCTGCAAAACTGGCTTTCGCTAATGTGGTTCCCTCCAGCTGTACTGGCTAGGGCTGATGGGAGTGGGACTGCAAAACATCTGGAGGGCACCAGGTTGCCTGGGGCTGTGCTAGAGACAGACCCTGTCCTTGTTTCTTCGGAATATTCCTACCTGGCTGGTTTCATCTAGGAAGGTGTGTTTTTAGTGAGAAGGAAAGTTGGGGTTGGACAGCAGGAGCCTCAGGTCCCCTAGGCCTGTGCCATGATTTTCTTTCCCATGGTGGCTTGTCGGCACCAACTGGAAATAATCTGCAACCCTTTTCTGACTAGCGTTAAAACGTGGCTTTCGGAAAAGCCTCACGTCTGCTTCCCTAGTTTGCCCTTGAGAAAATTAGAACAATATGAATTCCTTGAACAACAATTAGCATTGCCATCTGTTATTGCCAGCAGATGGATGTGATAGCCTTGTGATCTTTGCCTTAGGATTAGACTGTTGTGTTGCTTTCATCTATGCCATACGCACATAAAACCACCCCAACCCCGTCTTTAAAATAATCATAGTGCTTGGGAGAAATGTACACAGCAAAACATCGCAGGAATCCTTTTGCAGTTTCCATGTGAACTGTGATTCCATCACTTTTCCTGCCCTTTCTCAAGTTTTTCTACAATAAGTCCCACAGGAGACAATGGAACAACTCAGCTAAATAAAATGCTTGCATTTTTATGTATGCTGTGAGCTTAACATGTAAAGCATGTTCTCAAAAAGTGGATTATGAGTCCTTTGAATGACTGGGTGATAGTTGGGAGCATATTGAATGCTAATGTTAAGCAAAGTATTTTGGAATTGCTCAACCAGCTTCCATAAATGCATCTGTCCAGATCAGCCCTGTCCAACCTTGGTTGGACTACAACTCCCATGCTGGTTGGGGCTGATGGGAGTTGTAGTCGAACAATGCTTGGAGGATGCCAGGTTGGCAAAGGCTGGTCCAGAACCTTGAATAAGAACAAGAATATCAGCAGCAGTAATAATTATATTTTGACTTCACCCCCAAAGGTCTACTCCTCTGTGGTCTCCCGAGACAGGTCGATGCCAACAATAAATTGTATTGCAAAGACATAAGAAGAAAAGGGCATCTCTTTAATATGGGGCATTAATAAAAGAAAAGAAAAGAAGAATATAACCGTGTCTTATTTTCATTGGTTCTTTGTTGGTGGTAATTTACTGAATGATCCCTAATAACTTTAGAAAGTTACTAGATTGAGAATTAGCACCCAAATACTCAAAACTGGACCAGACAGCATCTTGGACCCCATTTCCCCCAGCTGCATACATCTCCCCAGGGAAAACTGTCTTTTGCTTAAAGGCCCCTGGACACAGGAGATGGAATTAGTCTCAGGTACAGTGACAAACTGTTTTCACATTGCATATGAAAAGTTCCAGATTCAGTCACTGGCATTTCCAAGGCTGGGAGAAACAGAAATTCCAGAAAACCAATAACCTGTGTAGACAATATTGGACTAAGTGGGCTAATATTCTGACTCAGAATAATAAGGCAACTTCCTTCTTTCCTGGTGTAACTTTGGGTGAAATAAAAATTCTACTTCTTCATCAATAAACGGACCACTATGTTCCATTCAGTTTTGCTGTAGGTTGTTCTCAGCTGCAAAATGCTGGGCTGCAATGTTGTGCTAGATTGTGGAGTGGAGGGGGAATATCAGTGAACAGAATGGGGGAGGGAGTATAGTTTAAGAAACTGGCTGTTATTTGAGGTTGAGATGAAAGATGAATCAAACGATATGTGAGTGGGCAAAACTGGATTCCTTTGAAGAGCATCGGTTCCTTCCAATGTCTACACACAAACGTAACATTACCCTTCCTGCACTTTGGGTGCCAGCAATTTCGCCTTGCATTATACAGATGTTTAACATCTGTGAATACCTCCCAATGCTAGAAGAGCTTCAAATTCTTTGCCAAAAGCTGTAGTCTGGAAATGTGCTCCTGTCTCCCTGGAATTTTGCATCTGATAGTGAAAAACCTCTCCGTTTCCAAATTCAACACATCTTTTCCAGCCATGCCAAGAACATTGGCATTAAGAACTGCATTTGGTTTGATTTTTCTTCCATGGGGAAACAGCAAAACATTATTTTGAGAGGCTGGAATAGGTGCATGATACCAATTTTCTATGCTTGAGGCCTGCTAATTCTGTCCTGCATTTCATGACCCTTGGAGCTGAACGCAGCCCAGCTTCACAGCTCAATGCAAGATATGCTGGCATTCCAGTGGCAGCCAATAATTCTTTTAAAAATGTCAATATTTTGTCATTTAAGGCACAATAGCAACATCTCCTGAATGAGATGAATAAGATCACCTTGTCTAATGGATGAATAGCTGGTACAGGGCTGTTTTATATTAACTTCCTTCTTTTGTTGTCCTACAAAACAGCCAGGTGAGTGAAAGAAAACACACTTTCTCCAGCTTGCCCTGTAAGGTAGGACAGGCTAGGGGCACTGTCTCTTGTAAGAAACTTCCTCCAACAAGTTTTATCCCCTAAATTTGAACTGGGAGGAAGATTTGACATTGTTTGCATTTTCAAGGGAGGCTAAGTAAAGGTAAAGTCCAATCATGGCCGACTCTGGGGTTGCGGCGCTCATCTCGTTTTATTGGCCAAGGAAGCCGGTGTACAGCTTCCGGGTCATGTGGCCAGCGTGACTAAGCTGCTTCTGGCGAACCAGAGCAGCACACGGAAACACTGTTTACCTTCCCGCTGGAGCGGTACCTATTTGTCTACTTGCACTTTGACGTGCTTTCGAACTGCTAGGTTGGCAGGAGCAGGGATCGAGCAATGGGAGCTCACCCCGTCGCGGGGATTTGAACTGCCGACCTTCTGATTGGCAAGTCCTAGGCTTTGTGGTTTAACCCACAGTGCCACCCGCGTCCCTTCAAGGGAGGCTACCTTGGACTAATATGCAAACCAAAGCATAGCTATTGTTGGAAATATGCACGTCTCTGAATCTTCTGGCGCAGCCCTCCAGCCAATGAATGTTTACAAAAATGCATTATATTGGCAAAGTTGCTTGCACCAAAAAAAAAAAAGGATCCATGACTAGTGTCGCTCCAGGGCACTGTGTGAAATTTCAAACGGCAGCTTGCCAGCCTAGCTTCTGCCACCAATCAAGTTTGCAGCTGGAACCAGTCATGGAATGCATGCTTTCATTAGTGCAGGGATGGGGAACTTGTGGCCTTCCAGATGTTGTTGGACTACCATTCCCATCATCCCTGACCACCAGCTCATGGGAATTGTAGTCCCACAACATCTAGGAGGCCACCGTTTTCTCATCCCTGCTTTAGTGTATCCTCCAAGATGCTTTTATATTCAGTGGGTGACGTTTAGCTAGATTAAAACACCAATTTTCTCAATTTCACCTATGTGTCCTCCAGGTTTTTAAGCAGACTTGATGAAGCTCTGTTTTGCTGAATCAATAGTAACCAATTTATTTTCTCCGGTACAAGGCTACATTTACTACCTTTATCAATGCTGGAATCTCCTCCTCCGTCTCCCTGAGCTTTCTGTAGTAGCAATGTGCACGATACAGGTCATTACCCAGAGATTGGGGTCAGTTCCTCAAATATCATGTTACTTATCATTGGCTCCTTCTGGGATCTTTTGTCCCATGCCTGAAAAAGGTTTAGCTGTGTCTTTAACCAAGGTCATCCTGTTTATTAGGACTGAGAATTCCTGTGCCTCTTGACAGTGAAATCCTTTGACTGGCAGCAGAATGACTAAGCATGATTTCAAGTCTAAGGGACTTGTCTTGGTGTGCACAGGCTCCAAGACATTCCTTTTATCTGTATCTGTGCTTTTTAGAAATTCTGATCTGTTTCTGAGTTCCTCTGTGCTCTCTCTGCTTTGATTAGTGCTCCCAATTCATGATAACACATACTCTCAAAACGTTTATAGCGTTTCCTTCTGGCTAAAGTGGATGAAATGTACACACTGAGGAGTCCCTCCGTAGTGGATTAAGTCTGCCAAATATTTTCAGGGGATTTGGGGGGTGGGGGCAAGTAAAAGGAATTCACTTTTACCAGAAGCCTTTTTATTGGGTATAGTGGGTGAAGAGATACCAAGGGAGGATAAAAGACTGTTTATGTATGCAGCAACTGTGGCAAAAATTCTTTTAGCCCCAAAATGGAAACAACAAGAAGCACTAACGAAAGAAGAGCGGCAAATGAAGATGATGGGCTTTGCAGAACTGGCGAAGCTGACAGGAAAAATCCGAAACCAGCAAGATCAAGCATTCCAAAAGGACTGGAGTAAATTTATGCGATATCTGAAAGATTATTGTAAGTAATAAACATCACTAGCAGGGTTGTTTGAAGACTTGTAATGAGAAATTCTCTACCTTTCTATATTTTTAGTTAAATTTTGAGCTATTTCGTAATGTGTGTAATTAGAATTGGAAAACGTACAAAATGCAATGACAAAAAAGGTTAATTTTGAAAGCCATGAGGCGGGAGGGACATAAAGTGGAGTGTTATGATGTGAACGTATATTATAAATTGGAATATATATATATATATATATATATATATATATATATATATATATGGGATTCTCTATAATTCCTTGAGGGGGCAGGGTAGTAGATAAGAGTATTGGACTAAGATTTAAACCCCCACTCAGTAATGAAGCTCATTGGGTGATCTCAATCTAAACTACCTCACAGGATTGTTGGAAGTTTTGAATGTTTGACATTTTATTATTTTGCTGGAAGCCGCCCAGAGTGGCTGGGGGAAACCAGCCAGGTGGGTGGGGGTATAAATAATAACATTATTGTTCTTATTATTATTATAAAATGGGAAAGAGGAGAACTATGTGTGCCACATTGAGCTTCTTGGAGGCAGGGCCGGATTTAGGTTTGATGAGGCCCTAAGCGACTGAAGGCAATGGGGCCCTTTCTATGTCCAGCTGTCCTTTGTCAACAACAAATTACCACTGTTTCTTGTGTGGAATATATGCTATATGGTAATTTATGGACCTCATAGGTATCTAAAGCATAGATGTCAACGTTTCCCTTTTTTAAAGGGAAATTCCCTTATTCCGAATAGGATTCCTCGCAAGAAAAGGGAAAAGTTTACAGCTATGATCTAAAGCCATTTGCACATGTTTCCATGCAACCAGTCCAAGCAGAATGTAGGCACCCTATATATGGAAATGAGCAAACCAGTGATATTTTAGGGAGCAGGCTAGCAGGCGGGGCCCTTTACTTACATCATAGGAGCCTACACAACACAAAACACTGTTGCTGTATGTAGGTTTTATTTTATTTGTTTTTTATCTCATATTTTGAAAATGTACATTTCTTTATTTTTTGGGGGGCCCCCACAAGAGTGGGGCCCTAAGCTATAGCTTTTGTTTAGCTTATATGTAAATCTGGCACTGCTTGGAGGGAAGATGAGATATATAAATGCAATCAATCAATCAATCAATCAATCAATCAGAGGTGACTGTCAAATCTTGCTTGTCAATTTTTGAAAAAAGTTTACAGTTTCAGAGCAGTCTCCTTTTCAGTTCTGTGCATGCCCTGTAGGCATATGTTTTTGCTCCCCTCCCTGTTGACAAATGATAGAAACCAAGCACACAATCTTTACCAATTACAATAAAGTTGTGTCAAGTTTAGTGCTGCAGTAGCATTTTTGGGATTGCCACTGACAGCTAGGCACTTACGCAGTATACAGGGCAAGCAACCCACTTACCTCTTATGATTGGGAGTGACAGCATTAAAAACCTATTAGTTCATTCTCATTAAACTTATTGGAATGGCAACTTTATTAGCATTGCTGCTGCAGGAGGCTTCCCACAGTAGTACAGGCAGCCGTTTGTGGATTATGTATCTCAGGGATGGGTGTTAAAATGGCCCTTACCACAGTCAACTCAGCTTTAGAGGTCAAGTTGCAGAATGAATGACAAAGCATAGCCCTGGGGCTTGCTGAGATCTGCAGAATATTTCCTTTGTCTCTTAAAGTGACATTGACAAAGAGGGAGAGAAATGCACCTTGAAAAATGAGGAACCACAGGCTCTTTTCTCAGGCATTTAAGAATGGGAATATGTGCCCCTAATTTCAGGATTGTGCCCACTTCGGTGAATTTGATGAAAAACTGATGAGATTTTAATGTCTCTTTGGTCCAAATTTAACCACTACCACCACACTAATGTCTAGATGGCAATTTGTACACACCTGAAAACATGCTTGAAATCACTGGTCAAATGGTTCTGTGCCTGGGCAGTTGTAAGGTGCCTTGAGAAGACCACCCCACTGCCAACCCTTTGGGGTAACAGGGGCCTTGCTGGGAGGATGCCATTCCCCCCCCCCGCTTCATTCATTCCTAGGGTCCATGCTCTTTTTTTGGCATGATGAACTTCTGACCTTCCAAATTTGGCCTGCACCCATTTCCCAGATTCCAGCCCCTGCAATTTATCCCTCACAGAGTTACAGTTTCCCTGCAACTGATAGCTCAGTCAGTACAGCATTAGACTTTTAATCTCAGGGTTGCGGCTTCGAGTCCCACATTGGGCAAAAGATTTCTGCTCTGCGCGCGGGGGGGGGGGGGTTTGGACTAGATGACCCTCGGAGTCCCTTCTAGTTCTGTAATTCTAGGATACAGTGCTCAGAATTCTCTGAGGGCAAGAATGCGCTTCAAATGCACTTTAAAAGTTCAGCATAGATCAGCCAAAAGGCTCACCTACATTTTTTGTGTGCCAGGCTGTTGTCAAACGCATAGAAGGTACATATCCTTGAAACCTACAAAAAAAAGATGGTGACCTAGGAAGCCAAGTCTAATGCAGTCCCAGAATACTGGACTCATTTGGGCTCTTGAGCTGCAGGGGGAAGTAACCTGTCCTGTGTGGTGTATACCTTGTTCCTTTATTTTCATGATATACAATGGTACCTTATATTAACTTAATTCGTTCCGGAAGTCCATTCCAAAACCAAAGTGTTCCAAAACCAAGGCGTGCTTTCCCATAGAAAGTAATGCAAACTGGATTACGGTAATCTGTTCGACTTTTAAAAACAACCCCAAAAATAGCAGTTTAATATTTTTTTTTTAAAAAAAAGATTTTTATTAAAGTTTCAAAGATTTTATAAAAACAAGACAAAACAATAATACAAACAGACAAAAAACCAAAAACAAGTATAATTTCAATCCCCTATTTTCTTGTAACTTACTTCCCCGACTTCCTCATACCTCCCCTTTCTGTATTCCAATTTCCAATTATTAATTCAGCAAATCCTCTCCCTTATTTTCCATTTCAATTTTTAACCTTTCTTTTCCTTTTACTTAATCATTACAGCTAGAAACCACATAATTTCTAAACCAACATCATTCTAGCATTCAATAATTTTGCAATGTTTCCTAAGATAGTCCTTAAATTTCTTCCAATCTTCCAATCCAATAGCAGTTTAATATGAATTTTACTATCTAACGAGACCATTGATCCATAAGATGAAAGCAAAAATCAAGGTGCTGCACTATAAAATAAATGACAGTATTGTAGATGACGAAAATTAAAATTATTATTTTTTCTTACCTGCACTGATGATAGTCATTGTTTGCATGGGGGGCTTTTATCCATTTCCGCAGTCACACAATCAACCAGTAGCTGAAGTGGGTTCCACACAGTCACAAAAACAAATTAAACGAGAAAGCCTCAAAAACAAAAAACGCAAAATAAATAGCAAAAACAAAAGCGCCAAACTTAATCAGTTCCGAAAGTCCGTTTGACTTCTGAAATGTTCAAAAAACAAGGCACAGCTTTTGATTGATGCAGGCGCCCCGGAAACAATAGCCGACAGCCACATTGGATGTTCAGCTCAAAAACTGGAACACTTACTTCTGTGTTTTCGGCAGTGGCGTAGCGTGGGGGGTGCAGGGGGGGCCGGCTGCACCGGGCGCAACATCTGGGGGTTAGGGTTAGGGGGCGCAAATCCACGGGTTAGGGGGCGCAAATTACTTGCCTTGCCCCGGGTGCTGACAACCCACGCTACGCCACTGGTTTTTGGTGTTTGGGAACCAAGGCGTTTGAGAACCAAGATGCCAGTGTACTTGTAAAACACTGGTTAATGCCAGAAATCCCAGGAGGGATTATTTCCCAGCTCTCCCCCTCCCCTGACCCTGTTTAATGTCTTTGTCACTCTGAAGTGTTAATAGCTCTGATGGAGGTGTAAATGGCTTCTAACTGGGCCTTTTTGGCACCTGGCACAGTCATTGTTACATGTTTTAGACCATATGGGATTGTTCCTTTGAGGGGGAACACCTTGATCTCCCACAGTCTCTCTAGCTTTACGCAAGGAGAGACTGTTGCTATAAACAATTAAACGGGCCTGTGATTTTATTAACATATTTTATTCTTCTTGCAATCACTTCAAGACTTTTGTTTTTGGAAGCAACTCAAGAAATGCAGTAGGTGATGCTCTTCCTGCCATGCATGTGGATATGCTGTGGTGGTGAAACTTTAACAGCTGCATGTCAGGTAAAAATTAAACTAGTAAAGTTACAGGAGCCTTGCCAAGGGAAAAGGTGACAAACACCCACTAAAGGATGAAGCCTTTAGCCGTGACATATGAATATTTGCATTTCTGCCAGTTCAGCCATTAACAGAGTGAAGAAATCCTGATCACAAATTACTTGCCTTGTATTATGGGGAATTCAGTATGGTCAAACAAGCCTCAAAAGAAAGTATGGATTATCTGAAGCACAAACCGTGCGCAAGATAAAGGGTTTGCATCAACTTGCACTCCATTTTTTTACAGGTTATTGCTTTTATTATTGATAATAATATTTATATAAATTTGTTGAGTTTTTTGGGGAGGATAAAGTTCATATTTATTTATTTTAGCTTATATACAAACAATTATAACAACAGACAAAATAAGGTGATTTTTTTAAATAATGGTATTTCCAAAACAAGCTAAATGTGTTTTGAAATCTTATGTCCACAATATTAATATATTAGCCAAAGTTTTTAAGGTGCTCACAAGCCACTCTGAAGTGGTGTGAGTCGCTGGCAGGGAAGCTGGAGAGAAGGAAGCAGGAGGAATACCAGCTAGAGCATGGAAGGGTACCCATATTGTCAGCGGCTTCATAATTCATCTCTGCCTGAGGTTCTGTACAAGGACAGAATGAGACGTGGAGTCACTTGCCATTTTTTGTAAGTGCTATGATTTATCATCTACCTGTCAGGGAATAATTTGTGAGGCTGTTTAAGCTATCGTGTGGTCTAGACTCTCAGAGAACACACACACACACACACACACACACACACACACACACAGCATTTCCAGTTCAGAATTATTGTAGAAAATACCAACGACATGTTGCTCTCTGTTAGTCTTTCTCCTGCCTGTGTCCTCCTATTGCCCAAAGGTGTGATGGTTCTTATTGGATTAGGAGCACAATAAACACACAGATGGGGCGAAGGCTAAATTTTTTATTAAATAGCCCAAAGAAATAGCCCATTGTCCTGCAAACCTTCTGTCTTTGGCTTCTGGGAACCCTATTAGCAACAGTTTTGACCCCTGAAGATGGATCAGGAACTCTGGCCAGTGCACAACACTTTCTGTGGCCTAGAGATTCTTACTGGTAAATGTGTTTGGGAGGCTTATATACCCTTAGGGTACATTCTTCATTTAGGAGGTTGTTTATGCTTTCTCTGAAAGCATGGTCTGCAGACACCTGATGCTGTAAGATTGCTGAATTGAAAAGTCTGGTCAATGCACAGGCCTGATCCAAGACATTTCTTTTCCTGAAGGGAAGGATACCCACCTCCCCAGTTCCACATACAGATGCCAACCAAAGTTGTTGAATATTTCTTCAACATTGGGAATGGAACAATGTCCTCCAGCGCACCTGAGGGTGTCAGACTTGCTTAGGGGGTCTAGGACTGGCCACATGGCACCATTTTCATAGACTGTGTTACTATTCCCCATTCCTCCCTATAGCTGCCCATGGAGGTGCTAAAAAGTATGGCAAGCTGTCTCCCTATCTGGTTTGGGGGTAGCCCCTGGTTCTGGTACAGGTCAAATAAATGCACCTCTGCCTCCCTCGTTCTCTTGTTGTTGCTGCTGTTTAGTTGTTTAGTCGTGTCCAACTCTTCATGACCCATGGACCAGAGCACGCCAGGCACTCCTGTCTTCCACTGCCTCGCGCAGTTAGGTCAAACACATACTGGTAGCTTCAAGAACACTGTCCAACCATCTTGTCCTCTGTCGTCCCCTTCGCCTTGTGCCCTCCATCTTTCCCAACAGCAGGTTCTTTTCCAGGGAGTCTTCTCTTCTCATGAGGTGGCCAAAGTATTGGAGTCTCAGCTTCAGGCAAACAGCTAGGGCAGCTTGGAAGGGCCCTCATGCAAACACAGACGCATGCAACGGTTGAGGTCTAGCTGGAAAGATTAAAGCCTGCTTCACGGGAGATGGATGGAAGTAAAGGAAATGTGAGTTGACCCTGCCCATAGCTTGACCGATCGTGGCTAGGAACAGCTAGGAGCTAGGTGGAGTTTTGACTTGAAATGTTCATTTGGGGCTTCTCAGAAGTACGTAAGGGCAAAAAGTGGGCAGGGGGAGGGCCTGCCTGCAATGGTGGCAACCTGAGAGGTGCCGGAACTGCACTCTGGCACTCTCCAGCTGAAAAAAGCACTGGTTAAGAGGCATACTGCATGCACACCTATCTAGATAGGGGCAAGGCTGAGATGATGATACCTGGTTACCCATTTTTAAACAGATGATCTGATGATGCAGATTGAGATAAAAGGAGATCCTACAGGTTGTCCCACATGCTGCAGTACCCCTGTGCTTGCTCTTGGTGGTCAACATTGCTTTGTTTTCCTTCCTCTTTATTGTACTTGGCAGCTGGAGAATTTGGGAGAAGGGAGAGCAAACAGATGGTGAGCTTTGAAGATTGAATGCTGTGAGTCAGTGCTCAGCTAATGTTTCCATTTATATACTTCTCGATCCCCCTCCCTCTTTCCTCCTAGCCATTTCAAACCAGCTGTAACGATTCCTACCCATTTATCCTGAAGGGTGCTAATTAAGGCTGTGCACACACTTTGGAGAATAGCATTGGAATTGGCTTAATTTGGGCACAGAATCCAAGCCTTTGCATCTGCTTTAAAACAAAAACCCGACTCAGATTTTTGAAAGCTAGCTTCCCCAGCTGCTTTACCAACCATTTTTAATATTGGGATATTTACAGCTAGGAGATGGGAGAGGCATTCATGCAGCTCACATTTCCATATGGTTTTAGAATCACAGATTTCCTGCACCCGACCACATAAACCTGACCACAAGGCTAAGCGGTAGGAGATATGCCATGCATGCAGAAGACCCCACGTTCAGTCCCCAGCATCTCCAGATAGGACTGAGCAAGACCCCTGCCTGAAACCCTTGAGAGTCACTGCCAAGCAGTGTGGACAGTACTGAGATAGATGGGCCAACGGTCTTAGTATAAGGCAGATTCCTATGTTCCTAGCCCTCATGGTGAACACTGAACAGGGATGCTGGCAGGGCTGGAGTCAGATGCAGGTCAGCACGTAGAAGCAGAGTCAGTTGTCAGTGAAGTTAACTATTCAAGGAAACAGCATATAACTCAGCAACACGTCCCAGTCGGTCTTGCCCCTATAGAGCAGTTTCCAGGACTGAAGGTCCCTGCCTTCTACCCATTCTAAGGCTCCTCCTCTCCAGGATATCTCCCAAGCAGCCTCAAGCCTCTCTGACCTCTGTTCCACTCTCCTCACTATCCTGCGTGTTCTTGGAAACCGGGGGGGGGGGGGACCTTGTTGCAGCAGGAGAGGGGGACTCCCTGGATTCTTCAGCAGCTTCTTGATTCCCCTCTGCTTCAGCCTCAGAGTCTGAACTGCTCCCTGTCACAGGTTCTACCTGCTCACTAAACCCTGTTGCCCCTTCAGCATCAGGTACCTCCTCCCAATCTTCTTCCTCTGACTTCTCCTCAGTGTCCCACCACCAATCCCCAGGCTCTGGGCCTTCCTCCTCTGGTGTTTTCCTCGGGTATCCCCCTGGCTGGTACCTCCCACCACTTCTCTTTGTCCAGCCAGTCCTTGACACAGTGGCAACCGTGCAGACAAGCATTAAAATGGGGAAAAGGTTTTCAGTGGGTCCATTACAATGAATGAGCTGAAGGCATATGGAACCTTGCTGGAGATTGCTGTGGACCAAATGGGAGACTGGCTAGAAGGAGAAGAGGAAGAAGAGGAGGAAGAGGAAGAAGAGTTTGGATTTGATATCCCGCTTTATGACTACCCTAAGGAGTCTCAAAGCGGCTAACAATATCCTTTTTCCCTTCCTCCCCCACAACAAACACTCTGTGAGGTGAGTGGGGCTGAGAGACTTCAGAAAAGTGTGACTGGCCCAAGGTCACCCAGCAGCTGCATGTGGAGGAGCGGGGAAGTGAACCCAGTTCACCAGATTATGTGTCCACCGATAGTGGAAGAAAGAAAGGCAATAAGAGGAAGGGAGGAAGGAAGGAAGGGAGGGAGGGAGGGAGGAAGGAAGGAAGGAAGGAAGGAAGGAAGGAAGGAAAAGAAAGAAAGAAAGAAAGAAAGAAAGAAAGAAAGAAAGAAAGAAAGAAAGAAAGAAGAGAGAGAAAGAGATTGCTTGTTAAAAGGAACATAAGTTGCCAAATGAGCTACAGGTTTTCCTCTCCTTTACAAAAAACACATTTTCTTTTATTTGTGATCCCACACCCCTTATAAGATAATGAAACAGGTAAACCACTTTATGTATATAAAGATAAGAGGGGAATCAAGAGCCTGTGACAGTGTCCCATTATTTCTGTGCTTATCACATTTAATAGAAAATGTGCTGAAGCAGCAACCTGACAACGGGTGACAGCTGCAATAAAGCTCCCTAGTCCTCCTGACCTTTGGTGAGAGATGGCACAAAAGATGTTCCTGCTTCTTGCGATCTCCCAGGTCGGTAATGAAAAGGGAGGGAGGGGTGTGTGGAAACCCCGCAGAGACATGTCAGCCACATTTTTACACTTTTTATTTGGGTTCTGAGTGACATCACAGATAAAATACTTTAATCAAATACAAGAAGAACAGGTTGCCATGTAGTTCTCCCCCCCCCCCCGCCCCCCTTCAGATGCAACAAACAGAGTTAACATGGAAAAGAAAATCCTGCTGGTGATTATCCACATGAAAACACCAGTTGAAGATCTCAGATCGGCACACACAAGTAATATCTACACGGACCGTAATTAGCTTTATTAAGCAAAGCAAACAAATGATTTTTTTTAAAAAAAAAATCACATGCAAGATGTAACCCAGGCCTATAAATCCTCTTTGCCTTTGCTCCCTGTACCTTCCCTGCCCCTGGGGCAACAGGAACATTTGGCTGGTGTGTTGCAAACTAGCTGTTACCCCAAGTTTGACTGCCATGCAACTGTCCATTTCATTCAGTGGAAGCCGCAGTAGCACCAACTAAATGGAGATTACACAGCAGCAGAGTTTGCTGGGTGGTCCTCAAATGTCCTGATTCATGGAGATCCTCTGGCTGCCCCCTCCCCCCAATCCTGCGGCTGTTCTCCAATGAAGTGAATGGAAGGAAGAAGCCATTATGCACAGAGGCCTCTATAGTCTCTGCTGTTATCTGAGTAGGGATCTCATTGGCAGAGCTGTTCACTTTCCAACTCTTAAGCATTAAATGTCTAGAGTTAAACATCATTTCACAGGAATCAGCTTAGGGTGGAAGAGATTGTGATCCGAAGCAGGTGAGCAATAGGGAAACTAGAACGGATGCAGTTCTTACAATATCAAGGTTCAATACCGCTACCACACAATTAAGGACGGCTCAGTTAATATATTGTACAAGCTTATACAGCGATACATGTTTGATTGGCAACACTGTACAGTTTTAAGTCTAAAGTGCACAGCCTCAGTCCGAGGTGACAAAAAATAAAAATAAAACCTTGTTATCAATATAATTTAAAAGGCAACACAAATTACAGACACAGCTTCATCTCCTTGCTCTTCTATTTTGCAATGCTACAATGAGCCAGTACCAAAAAATTTAAGTATTTTCAATCAATTCTGACGACATCGCACTGGTTTACTTCAAGTATTTTGAGAGAGCGTAAAACAATATTGCTTTACAAACCCACGTGGCCATGTTGATCCTAGTTAAAGCTAAAACCCAAAACTTGGCCAGTGTTATAAGTAGAGACAACTCCAAGATGTGAAATTCAGGTAGATGGAATTTTCCTCCCTCCTTCCCACCCCCACCCTGCCTGCTTGCAACATGGCCTAACTTGCAAGTGTAAAGTCTTGGTGGGCCTTCAATATGCCATAAAAATGGTCCTCATAATCAGAAGAGGTGCCTGAAACTGCAGAGAGGTAAAGCTAAAGTGCTTTATGTGTATTCGAAGGTATTTCCTTCATATCTTGCAACCCTCCATCTCTGCATAAGTGCAGAGAGTGGCTTGAAGGAGGACCAACAGCCCAGTCCAAGATCTTTTGTTGCCCGAGGCAAAGGAGCTGATGCTTCTCCAACCCCATGTTAGTGTCAAGGTGCATAGGACCCATGACTGGTGAAGTTATTTTGGTACCTGAGGCAGAAAAAACCCCAAATTCTCTCTTGCCTCCCTGGTTGGGGAAAAATGCAACCATAATAAATTAAACAACAAACCAAATTGCTGCCCTTTCATGGCACTGGAAACTGGCTGCCTCACTCTGCCTAATGGTAGGGCAAAAATTATAGGGGCTTCTGCAGCTATGTCACCTCACGTTGATCTTTGTATAGAGGTTGGATTGCACAAAGGAATTCTGGTTGGCTGCTTTGGTGAATTTTGGCCACATGGTTCCAAGATTTACTCCACCCCATAGCTGTCAACCCAGCAATTTGGCTCCCTCACTGGTAAGCCCTATGGTTTGGTCTACTTATGTTAAGAAGTTTTAGGCTTCCTTTACCTGCAGCTCATTAAAATGCTGATGGCACAAGCAACTAATCTGAACTTTGACCTTTTAATTATTATTATTGAGAAGACTCCAAATACAACGCCATGTTAAGTCGTGGGTAGCACTTTCTATGATGATTGTGCGTCTGCTTAGATAGGCCACTTGAGAAACATCATAAAGATTTTATAATTTCACTGTCATTGATCTTGTGTTGTTGTTGAAGAGCTGCAGTAATCTCTTGAGGTTTTTGTAGTACTAAACTCTGGAGATGTAAAGTGACAAGCAGAACAGAGACATTTCTGTTGGATAATTTATGTGGGCTTCTGTCTCAAAATAAGCATTCAATGCAATTTCTCTGAAGGAAAATAAAGGATCTTAATATCTACTATTACTATTTTTTGCCCCTGCAGTCTTCATAACCCATAGAAAATAAAAATCTATATTTTACAAAATAGGATCTTTTTAATATATATAATATATATATATATTTCTTTTGTAAAATTATATGTAGTTAAATACATCTGAAATGTATGGAAATTAGAAATTCTGTTCTAATATACCAAGACAAAAAAGGCAACATTTCTTTATTTGAAAGCATTTTTTGTTTTATGCTTTACAATGCCCCTCACTGTGTTCTGTGACTGTCTGGGGGCAAATTTGGCTACGTTTAATGCAAACTATCACTTTTACTAACTGCACTAAAATTTGGAGGGTGGAATCATGAGCATTTCATTATTCTGGATTTGTTTGAATGCAGCCTTTTTATATTTTCTAATTGGGAAATATTCACAAACTCAACGGGGAGGGGGAAAAATACTTTTAAAGAGGAGCAATGTTCTTAAGTGTTAAATTGTACTCTACTTTGACGGCACAATATAGAAATAGATTCACTTTGGAACAAACTACAAATACATTCACCACAGTTTGTGACAAGTTAATTGTCTACCTAGAGAGACATTTCAGAAGGGTCTGGAAGACCACACAATTATAAATCTTGCCCAAGGCGCTCTATTTCCTCAATCAGGAAATCAATGTCTTGGTGAGCTGCTGCTGGATTGGAGATCACCATGCGGAAAAAGTTGACCTTGTCTCCCAGGGGCTGATAGCTGACCATTGTGGTCCCATACTCCATCATTCGGGCTTTAATAACTGGAGCCACCTTCACAGACACAGTATGAAAAACAAAATTAATATTCTACTGCCTCTGTTCTGAGCATATTCTTAGGGGCAAGCTAGACATGCGGTCCTCTCCCTATAGCATCCAGCAGAACTCACCTGTATCACAACATTCTGTTGCTCTCCCTTCCCCTGCCACATCATTGGCTGACCTGTGTTCTGATGTCACAACATTCCGTGTATCTCCCCTCCCACTCAACATTATTGGGTGACCTGTGTTCTGATATATGACCACATTCTATGTCTCTCCCTTCATTGGCTACCACTTCTTGGGTTTACACCAGTGTAGCGTTTGTCCTACTTGGCTCAGCAACCAACCCAAGCTCCCATAAACTGTGCAGCCTTGTGCAATAACTGCATCAGGGACGCTCTTCAGTTGCAAGGGATCTGAGTTCATGCTGGACATCTGGCCACCAATGCCGTTTAGGGATTGTCCGCATTGGAGATTATTGTGTGTTTGCAGCTGTTTGCGTTCCCATTTAATTTGTGCAGTCCACATGATATTAACCCCAAACAACACCAGTCTCAGTGCTTTTTGCCTGTAAATTGAGTTTCCCTGATACAGAGATACTGAGCCAACAAATTAGAAAGCAGGGGCAAACACAGAAGGGATGGGAAAGACCGAAACTGCTGCTCATATGCAAATTCATATACCGTATTTTTTGCTCTATAAGACACACTTTTTCCCTTCTAAAAAGTAAGGGGAGATGTGTGTGCGTCTTATGGAGCGAATGCAGGCTGCGCAGCTATCCCAGAAGCCAGAACCGCAAGAGGGATTGCTGCTTTCACTGCGCAGCGATCCCTCTTGCTGTTCTGGCTTCTGAGATTCAGAATATTTTTTTTCTTGTTTTCCTCCTCCAAAAACTAGGTGCGTCTTGTGGCCTGGTGTGTCTTATAGAGCGAAAATGTGCAGGTGTGGACTAGTCTGGTCTCATTTGAAAAGGGGGAAAGTGCATTCTGTAATAGAAATGGGCACATTGTCTTCTTCTTTTTACCTTTGAAAGACGGTTCATTCTTTCTTCATTATCCTCCATATTTCGTAAACTGGGAGGCACATACCAGAAGCAAACGTTTGTGTGCTGAGGCTAATGGAAAGAAAATAACATCTTAGATTGCACGAGCAACTCAATTGCCACAAGGTCCATGCGTTCCCCTTTCCCACACACAGCTCTTCCTATGACACTAGATCAAAAACAAAAAACCAACAACCCCAAGCTTGAGCAGGGTGCTGTTTCTCAACCTTTTTGAACCTCAGCTCCTCCACTAATAAATTTAGGCTGCAGTCTCCAGTAGAAATTCCTAGGGAATAAGCCCCATTAAACCCAGTGAGAAGTGCTTCTCAGTAAACATGCATGGGGTTGTGCTGTTTACTTACCTTCTGCACTCAGCAGTAGCAACAGGTTGGATTCAGAATATGCTAGTTAAACTTGTTTCCCATTGAAATGAATGGGTATTCACATAGCCATGACTAACTTTGATTTTGAAATGTTCCAAGTTTCAGGTTTTGAAACTTGTAGATTTCAATGGGACCTAAGTGCAACTCAAGTATGTTGGATCCAACCTAACGTGGCAGCGATAATAGATACTGGGAGAAGGTGATGGGTGCATATGCTTTGAACACACAATGTCTGAGCTTTAGTCCCTGGCGTCTTCACTTAAAAAGATCTGGCATCAAGGGTAGGAAAGATCTCTTCTTGGAGCCCTGGAGGGCCACTGCCAGTTAGAGGAGACTGAGATATAGTAGGGTTTCAAGAGCAGATTTGATTTTTCCTATGGATTCCTTTAATTCCCTTGGTGTCCATAGTTTGACATCAATTAGATCTACAGTCAAACCTCAGAACTTGAACATAATCCATTCCAGCTGACCGTTTGACTTCCGAAACGTTCGAGTTCCAAGGCGTGGCTTCTGATTGGTTGACAGCTAGGTTTTTGCATAGCGGAAGCCACGTTGGATGTTCAAGTTCTGAGGAACGTTCAAAAACCGTAACACTCACTTCTGGGTTTTCGGCATCCAGGAACTGAAACATTTGGCAACGGAGCTGTTTGAGTTCTGAGGTTTGACTGTATCACTTGTGGTGCCTGTACTCAGAAGGTCAGCAGTTTGAATCCATGCAACGGGGTGAGCTCACATTGCTCTGTCCCAGCTCCTGCCAACCTAGCAGTTCGAAAGCACACTAGTGCAAGTAGATAAAAAGGTACCGCTGCGGCGGGAAGGTAAATGGTGTTTCTGTGTGCTCTGGTTTCTGTCACGGTGTTCCGTTGCACCAGAAGCAGTTTAGTCATGCTGGTCACATGACGCGGAAAGCTGTCTGTGGACAAACGCCGGCTCCCTTGGCCTCAAAGCGAGATGAGCGCCACAACCCCATAGTCACCTTTGACTGGACTAAACTGTCCAGGGGTCCTTTACATTTTTAATGTAACAGGGAATACACATATGTATTCACTGGGTTAGATTTACAACCTAAGAGCATAATACGAGCTGGCTGGATTAGGCCAATGGCACAGTGCCAACCAGTTGCCTATGGGAAGCCTGCACTCTTGTCTTCCTGCTAGGCAGCAAGGCTGATTGATGTTCTGGTCAATTCAGGTGCTCTCTGGGCTCCTTACACTGATCTTGCAACTGATTCATAAATCAGCATGGTAATCATTCTGCTAGTGCTTACGTCGATTCCTTCTAGCACACTGGGTGGGAAGATTACTTGACAAACAGTCCCTTGGTCTGATCTCTATGATTAGCAAGTACAGGGCAGACTTTTAAATTAATAAAATCCCCAATCTATAAAATGGTGTAGTAATAGATGTTCTGGAGCAGTGCAATCCCAATGTACTTTTACTTGGAAGTCTGCCTTTCTGCGATTGGTGATGCTTACTCTTAGGTAAGTGTGGAGGGATTTGCTTTTCAAAGCTATGTTAAAATAAACACACACACCTTTCCCTCAATCACCAGCTCAAAGCCTTCTCTGTTCTTTATTTTGTTGTACAGGTATTCTGCAAGTTCCAAGCATTTGTCAATGTGTGCTTCAAATCCTACAGTGCCCTTTGGAACAAAGGAAGAAAGAGAGAGGAACGGAGGATTAGGTTTGTTAAATGTATATATCGCTTGGCTACAAGAACCCCTGAAGAAATTTACAATCAGAAGAGAACAAAATATTTTTATTTTTTCTGATTTTGGAGGATGCACTAAAAAAAAAAAAAAGCATCACAGCAGGCACTGCCTTGTTCAAATCCTTATGCAACAGACCAGCATATGACCTGAAGGGTGCTGCTTCTCTAATATACAGCAATCTATTAGCAGGGGATGCTGGAGGTCTCTGAATTGTATGGGAATCAGAAATAGGCTACCAAACTGAAGATCACAAATGGGAGGGTATCTGCACAACTTCCCACCTTAAAACCCTCTCTGCTCACTTACAGGAGGCCTCGCTCAAGGTCCTCCTTAAAAAGTAGCAAAAGCAGCAGGCTGCATATTGTATTTATTATTGCTCAAGCTCCTGGAAAGCTCTGGGGAAAGTTTTCCAATTGAATCCAGTAGGGTTTCCTTCTGAGTAGGCATAGTTAGAATGCATCCTTTTGTGTTCTTACTTATGTACACAGATCACAGAACATAAACCCTTAATTCCACAATTCGAGAAATACTGTATTTTTCGCTCTATAGGACGCACCCAACCATAGGACGCACCTTGTTTTACAGGGGGAGAACAAGAAAAAATAATCTCCCCCTCTCTGCAAAGCGCCCCTTCAGCGAAGTGGCAGGAGAAACAGAGCCCCTTTCATTTCTCCTCCCGCTTAGCTGAAGGGGCACTGCGCCTTAGCTGAAGGGGCACCTACCCTTCAGCGAAAGGAACCCGAAGCCTCCGGAGGCTTCAGGCAGCTATCTTTGAAGCCTGGAGAGTGAGAGGGGTCGGTGCGCACCAACCCCTCTCGCTCTCCAGGCTTCAGCGAAGGCAACGTGAAGCCTCCGGAGCGCGGCGGGAGTGCTCCCACTGCACTTCGGAGGCTTCGCATTGCTATCGCTGAAGCCAAGGAGCCTGCATTCGCTCCATAAGACGCACAAACATCCCCCCTTAATTTTTGGAAGGGAAAATGTGCGTCTTATTGTGCTGGTCCCGAGGGTTAACCATGCAGCGAGGTCCGAGTCCAGTCTGAGGTCGAGGGTGCGGTATGGAGGCTGTCTGTCAAAGCTGAAGCGGGGACCAAGGCAGGGAGTCGGGTGAGGTGAGGAACTCTGGCAGGAGGGCAGGACAGGATGCAGGCAGGAACAGGCTACAAACAATGTTGCTCCCGCAACCTGGGACTGGGACTGGCTGGCTTTTATCTGCCCTGAGGCATAGGGCAGCCCCGATCCTCTGGTGATCTGGCTCTCCTGGCCCTGGAGGTGAGCACTCCTCCTGCGGGAACTTAGTTCCCTCCGCCTCTCTGCCCTGAGCCTCTGCAGCTCAGGAGAGACTGGAGGGTTACCGGACCCAGAGGCAACCTCAGCTTCCCCTGACATGGCTGTGAGTGGAGCACCTGCAGGCAATGGGTCCTCCCTCACCTCAGGAGCCAGAGCAGACTCAGCTGGTGCCTGTACCTGAGGATCCAGCACAGGTGAGGACCCTTCAGGCTCATGCCCCAGCCCCGGCTCAGCTGGTTCTGGAGGTGGGGAATCCTGTGCAGGCTGGGATCCCTCACGTTCAGCATCCGAGTCTGAATCCCAGGCCATCACACTTATAGAGCAAAAACTATGGTATATGAATGTAGTCAGGGTGAAACTTGATTTAAACCATCCTCTTCTTTCCCTGAGTGGATAAAATCAATGAGTTAAATCACCTTGATTTCATTCAGTCTGTCGGGCCTACATAACTCATGAACCACCAGCTCTGTGTTATGGTGCTGCTAGGTTCTAGATCATTCCTTTCATTTCCTCTTTTTGCATCCACATACAGAGAAACCAGGAGCTTTATGGAGCAGCTGTAAGGCCTCTATAACTGGGACATGGTGTGCATTTCCTTGTTGGATCAAAAATGATGCACACCTGACTTAAAGCAGTGGCAACCTGGTTAAGGTTAGCTATAAGATGATGCCAACAATGGGTGGCAAAAACATCTACAGCCGCATGAAATGTGTGTTTCCTGCAGGCCATTGTAGTAAATGAATTTGTTCATCTTAAAGGAAATCTTGGGGGAGGAATCTGAAACCACTCAGCAGGAAGCATTATATTTGGCAATATTTCCAAACTGCAAAATAAGCTGGTCCTCGGAGAGTCTTTACAAATATGCCCCTAGAAAACAACAGATTTATAATTGGTTTTCCTTTCCCCACATCAATATTACGCCCGCTCCTAATTGCTGCATAAAATGGAAGCAGGTGTTCTAGTCACAGTTTTGCCATGTCTAGTTTTAAGAATTCATACAACAAAATCCTCTTGTCGTTCTCGAAAGCTTTTAGCCTGATTACGCTAAAACAGAATTGTTAGGCTGCCAAATTGGCTGGAGTCGAGGTGCAGCAACTGCTCCATGATGTCACAGGCTCGAAGCTTGAAAGTGGCACTCAATTCCTCATGGCTGAAAGGTGAATTGCCAATTATTATTCATTTGTTCACTCCCAGGTTTGCGCTTTTTATTTATTTCACGCACAGAAGGATCGTGTTAGGGAGGGCAGTGGCTTACCCAGAGACAGCTCTTGTAGGAATGCTCAGCCGTAGTTGCCTAGCAACCTAGCAACCAGCATTTACGTATTTAGCAAAATTCTTAATTGCTTTGCATTCAAAAGAATCGCAAAGCGGTATACAAAACAGAACTCAAATGCAATACAATGCATTTATAATGAAATAAAAAAAACCTATTAAGATATTATGCTGTTCAACCAATAATGCTCACAATTGCACACCCATCTATATATACCTCAGTACAAAATCCCAACCAGTCACTTTATATGGCAAAGGCCCCATTCATACCATGCATTTAAAGCAGCATCAGGCCTCTTTAAACAGTCATGGCTTCCCCTAAAGAATCCTGGGAACTGTAGTTTGCTAAGGATGCTGAGAGTTGTAAAGAAGCTAATAAGTTTAATAATATTGCTAATAATAATAAATAATAATAATAATAAACGGTGATGAGTCACTCTTTCCAGGAAACTTTGGGAATTTGGGAATTGTACCTCTCTGAGGGAAATAAGACATCTACTTTCCCCTCTCTTTTTCTGACTCCCTCGCTCCCTCTTCCATTGTAAATACTCACCTTTGCCCTCCACATCAGCCATAGCTTGAAGACATCAACATGGCGCCCACATTGCAAGGCTTTGTCTCCAGTGTCGTATGACAGGTCGTAGTGCTTATCTTGTTGAAAGAGGTAGGAAGCGTGCATTTGGTTACAGCTTTGCATCAGGCCCTTTAAAGAAGCAAACACACTCTGAAGGGCAAGTGGAATAACAGGGAAGTTTTACTGATTCAAGAAAGCGCTTGCAAACAATTCCCCATCCTTGGCTGTGCTGCGAGGAACAGTTGATGTGTGTGTGTGAAGGCCTCGTAACTCTTTGACTTTGTAAGAAGAAGAAGAGTTTGGGTTTGATATGCCGCTTTGTCACTACCCGAAGGAGTCTCAAAGCAGCTCACATTCTCCTTTCCCTTCCTCCCCCACAACAAACACTCTGTGAGGTGAGTGGGGCTGAGAGACTTCAGAGAAGTGTGACTGGCCCAAGGTCACCCAGCAGCTGCATGTGGAGGAGCAGAGACGCGAACCCAGTTCACCAGATTACGAGACTACCGCTCTTAACCACTACACCACACTGGCTCCCTAAGGTTTCCTAAGCAAAGGATACAGGCTCCAGTGCTGGCCGAAGGGGCCATCAGTTGTATCTTTAGACTATATTATGAGTCTCAGTTGTATCTTTAGACTATATTATATTAAGAGCATTATTTTCGTCCATGCTTGTGGGACACCTTTGGGAGAAGAAAAGGCTAAGAAGGAGCAAACTCTACACAAATCTGGAGTGGAGTCCCTAAGATGAAGTCTTGTACGCCTCCTTCTGGAAATTCCTGCAGCCAAGCTGGTGCCAAATGTATTGTTCTGCTTTCCTTGTGACCACATCAGTGAGGCCGAGAGGGCAGCCCAGGCTCCATACACATAGCCCAGACTTGCTTGCAACATCATCACATAAATATATTCTTGCCATTATAGCTATTACCCTCGTCCCCAACTCTATAAACAATTCAGCTGAATATGTGCTATTATCTGCTTCACCTCCTACCAGGGGCTCCCACCTCCTACCGGGGGCTCCCAATGGGGCACCCTCCAGAAACTGTTGTGTTCCAGCTCCTATCATCCCATGCCAGCACAGCCAGTGGTCAGGCATAATGGGAGTTGTAGTCCACAACATCTGGAGGACACCACGTTGGCTTTTCCTGTCCTGGCTGCTGTGAAGATGGGAGTACCTAGTAACCAACTGTGCGTCGCTGAGCTCTTAAATCCACAGTAAGGAAAGCTAGGAACCTTTTGGAAGCCCCATTTGCTTCTCATATTCACTCGTCTGCTAAAGTAGCATAGTGCCCCCATCACGGAATCCCCCATAATATTCCATACTAGTTGGGAAAAGAAAGATAGGGTGAAGGAGCCTTACGCTGCTGTGGAAGGAACTGGAGGAGGAGCTTTGGAGAGCAGGAGAAGGTGGAGAACATTAGTCCTCACAGCAAGAACTATTGAGAAGGGTTCCTGTGACCAAGCTGTTCTGTTTCTCTGAATAAAGAGTTAACTTCACTGCCATTGGGTGCTTTTTGTTTTACTGTTGATCTATGCCTGACTCCACCTCCTGATATCCCCATTTCTAGGCAACAACCACTGCACCCATTTTTTAATTTTATTTTGTGATTTCAGATTGACTACAGATTTTTTATTATTCTTTTTTAGGTGAAAGATGTCAATATGGATGTAAACATACCTCTTCTCGTACGAGCAGAGCGGAGCACTGCAGCGGGACCCCCATCATTTTGTGTGGGTTCCATGTCACAGAATTGGCCCTAGAACAGCAACCAAACTTTAACATGAGGTGCAGCAATGGCGGATTGCATTCACAGAGGCGTAAAATGCAAACAGCAAAAGCAAAATAAAAAGGCGGCTCTTGTATGGCCAGAACATTAAGGCTGAAAATAAGCCAAGCAAGCTAAAAAATAAAGTAATGTAGAGTCATTATTTCATGCCATAATCAGGCTTTTTACGAACATCCAGTAACAGTTAATATAAATGTATTGGCACAGATAATGTTCCTTAGAAATGACAGAGATTTTTCAGCTTGGAGCTTTTCCAGTGAATGTCTTTTTACAAGTCCATAGTTGTTTAGGCTATGGTTAATGAGAGAGTGGTACCTTGGCATGTTTTCACTAACCAAACAAACCACAGTTCCCTGTGTCTGGATGTCATGGGGCACTTTGACTGGTGGCCCAGCTGCACCCTTGTCTGGGCAGGAATAGCCTAACTTCTGTTGTCTATGATCTGGTAACCTTTAGGTTAAATTACTGCAACACATTATACGCAGGGCTGCCTCTGAAGATGGTTGGGAAACATCAGCAGAATTCAGCGGCCAGGTTGCTCACCGGAGCCACAGAGTTTGAGCATATTACACCAATCTTGGCCCAACTGCATTAGCCGCCAATTACCGTAGTTTCCAGGCCCAATTTAAAGTGCTGGTTTTGACCTATAAAGCCTTAAATGGCTCAGGACCGCAATACCTTAAGGATCGCCTCTCCCCATATGAACAGACCTAGATCCTGCAGTCATCATCTAAGGCCCTTCTTTGTGTGTCTCCTCCTCAAAAGGTCTGGAGGGTGGCAACATGAGAATGGGCCTTTTCGGTTGTGGCTCCCCATTTGTGAAATGTTCTCCTCAGAGTTGCTCGCCTGGTGCCTTCATTACATATCTTCAGGCACAAGGTGAAAATGTTTCTTTTTAACTAGGCCTTTGGCTAAATATTTTAAACGTGTTTGTGAGAGGGGGGTTATTGATTTGTTATTGTGTATTTATTATGTATTTGTGTTCTCATTTTGTATTTTTTATGTTGTGAACTGCCCTGTGATCTCTGGATGAAGGGTGGTATACAAATTCAACAACAACAACAACAACGTAAAAGGAACAGCAGCAGGCTCTTATGCTTTGCAAATATTTGGTCAAATATTTTAATAATGATTGGAACTTGAAAAATAGTTTCTGCTGCTACATTTGACAAGAGGATATTGACTGGTTTTAAATTTGCAGGAATTTTGGTGGCAGTCAAGACAGCATATGAGTAGTGTCTAATAATATTTCCATCAGTCACTGCAGCACATAAGTGATATTTAATGACATGTCCATAATCCCTACCTTTCGACACCATTTAATTTCCATTTATGTTTCCTTGACATCAGCAGCCCACCACCCCATGCTCCCTGGAAAAGAAAAGAAAGAGCAATAATTGTATTCAGTCGTATGGATTTCAAGGCTCTAATATCCAAGCCCACAAGTCACTTCTGAATGTTCTCCTTGTGTGATCAGGGAAGCAGCCAAAAAAATATTGTTGAGGAAATTTCAAAACAGGGGAAGTGTATGAAACATGTTCCCCAAGTGCACATTTGAAATTTACAACCACATGATGAAATGACGTCGTTGGTTTAAGTGGCTGTAGAAAAGAAAGAAATACCTTAAGCCCTTCAATTCAAGTGACTATCCCCTTGCATTTTGTCAATTCTATGCAGACAAAAGTTGTGCTGCAACAGGAGAGGGGAACCTGTGACTTTGCCAGCCCTAGTCAACAGGACCAATGGTCAGGGAGGAGTGTGGATGTTTATGCAGAGTTGGGATTTGACATCCCGCTTTATCACTCCCCTTAAGGAGTCTCAAAGCGGCTAACATTCTCCTTTCCCTTCCTCCCCCACAACACACACTCTGTGAGGTGAGTGGGGCTGAGAGACTTCAGAGAAGTGTGACTGGCCCAAGGTCACCCAGCAGCTGCATGTGGAGGAGCAGGGAAGCGAACCCAGTTCACCAGATTACGAGTCCAGCGCTCTTAACCGCTACACCACACTGGATCTCACACACCACACTGGATCTCAGTGGGCGGAAGAGGAGGAAGCCCTGATAAATCATAAGCTGTTTTCCCAGCTTTATTATTATTATTTTTAAAAAAGCAAGGGAGCAATCCAACACCTAAGATCTTCTGGGACGAGTGGAGTTTGAAACAGGTGAATCTCTGTCTGAGTCTGGGCTTAGCTGGGGCTAACCCAGTTCAAGTCCCTCATTCCAGCTCAGTTAGCGGTACACTGGGGCAGCTGGCTTAGCTGAGGCCAAGATCAGCGACAGAGCATGTTTTCACTGTGTCTGGGGCATGCATGCCTGTTGCAGCCTCTTCACACACCATCGCCCCAGCAGACCCACCCATGTTACACCCCTGGCCAAGACAAGACCCCCAACAAGGGAGTAATGGGGGCACAGTGGGGCAGGGGTGCACTCACACCTGTTCCAAACCCTTTCCAACTTGGTCACATGACCTAGCAACCTAGCAGAAGTTACACAGCTGCTTAAATTGAACCAGCTCTGACTGTTGACGGCAGTAGGCTTTCAAATACCAGTTTTTGGGTAGGGAAAGCGTTGTTGTACACAAATTCGGCTTACGGGTTTGGCCACTGTGAGAGCAGGATGCTGGCCTAGATGGGCCTTTGGCCAGATCTAGTGGCCTTTTCTAATGTTTGTAAATAAACAGTCACATTCCCTGACTTCCCTGGCTTTTTTCTGGCCCACGTAGGACCAGCCTGGATAGTTGGCCTTGGTGAAGATTTGACGTTTTCATCCCCAAAAAGTTTTTGATTTGAGTTTCTACTGGAATGAGGCTGCATTTTAATGTTGTACTTAATCTTGTTTTTAAGTTGTATTTTAATCAATTGTTTTTACCTGGTGTTAGCCGCCCTGAGCCCAGTCTTGGCTGGGGAGGGTGGGGTATAAATTATTATTATTATTATTATTATTATTATTATTATTATTATTCGTATAGGATGGGCCTACTACTTGCTACTAACCACAAGAGCTCGAGGTAATATAGCTTTGAATATCAAAAACTAGGGACAAAGAAAATGAGATGGCCCACAACTTCCTGCTCTCCTTGACAGCTTCCAGAATCTGTGGTTCTCAACATCCTTCAGAGATTCTGCTAGGAAATGCATTTCCACAGTGAACAGCATGGTTTTTTGGCTCTGCCACCTTACTGTTTTGTAGCTCAGTCCTTTTAGACTGTAATTCTGTACTCACATCAACATGCATCCAGATCTTGTACTTTTTACAGATATCTGCAATAGCTATAAGTGGATCAAATGCCCCATAGACCGTAGTTCCTGCTGTGGCGCTCACGAGGAAAGGAACAAATCCCTGCAGGGAGGAAACAACAACAACAACAACAGGAAAATGTTCCAGCGGAGAAAATTTCCTTTAGACATAGAGACTATTTTCTGAAATTGAGCGTCTTTCAGTCACAACAGCCCTGTTGGGAAGTGGCGTGGAATGGAGGCTTAATACTGTTAAAAGTTTTGGGGGAAGGCAAGGATCCCCAAAACTCCTGGGTGCCAAATCCTCCTAGTTATTCCTAGATTTAGTGAAAGTTAGAATTAATCAAGGTTTGATTAAACTGTGCCATACACCGCTGGATGCATTTAATGCTAACAAGCCAAGCCAGGCTGAGAGTGTGGGTCAGTGGAGGAACAAAGCTGATAATGGCCGAGTCATTAACTCACCAGGAAAGCCTTCAAGAGAGCGAAAACTATACCAGACCAGGAGGGGTAGGGACTCTCCTTCAGTGTGTGTTAGTGGACATAGACCAAAGGGATTAAAGGGTGTAGGGTTTTGGATTGGAGGAGATAAGCCAGGGAAATTGTTTGAGTCTGTTAGCTGTGAGAAGGAAGAAGAAGGCGGGGGGACGGGACGAACATCCTATTGGCTGGCTGTGATAGGCTGTAACAAAGAGACAGAGAGCATGACTGCTTTTCTGTCTTTGAGACCCAAGACTGCTGCACCTATGGGAGAAGCATAAGACCCTCTTGGGGCGTAATGCTATCCACACCTCCATCATAGGCTCAGGTGGTATATATGTGTGTAAATAAACCATATATCCTAAAGACACCACAGTCTCCGCTGTGCCTCATTCCCAAAAGGAAACACGAACCCTAGATAAGCACCCGAGATCCTTGGAATCACATGCACCACTCAGCAGAGATTGGGGAGGCGTGAAACAATATCATTAGGGAGAGGCATACCAGTAATCACAGACTCAACATCTAAGAAACATGCCTGATTTATGCTGCCAAGCAAAGCTTAGATGTTAGAAGAGACTGCCACTTGCACATCTTGGCTTCCTCTTCCTTCACGGACTGGCAAGAGCTCTCTAGAGTTTCAGGCAGGACTATTTCCCCAGTCCTATCTAGAGATGCTGGAAGGGACAGAAACTGACACCTTTTATTTATTTTATTTTATTGGTACACTGCCCTATAATACACTTAGCAAATGAGCTTATCCACACTGACCTTTCCTCCGCTCTTTCAAGGAACCGTCCAAGCTTTAAAGCTATGTGTCTGAGTGTCACATTCTTCTTCTTCTTTTGCTCCAGAGCGTTCCCTGTGAAAACTTGCTCTTTAAATCTCAATCAGTGCAAAGGGCAATCTGCTTAAAACCCAATTGAGCGCTAAAGAGCAGGTTTTTGTAGGGAAAACTCTGGGACAAAAAGCTCTACCAACCCCCCCCCCCCACCAAAAAAAAAACACAATGCTCAGACATGCAGCTTTTAAGCCCAGATCTATGCCTGGCGAGAGTGGAGCAAAAGTTAAGTGTGGATAAGCCCAATGTTACGACCCATCGACATTCTCTCTTCCTCCTTTTACTGTAATTTGCTTATGTCATCAATGCTTCTGCCTGCAGGTGGCAGCAAACTGCTAAGGTGACAAAATGTGTCCAGATGTTTGGCTTTTGCATAAGGCTTTTCCTGGCAGGGAGTAAAAATGAACATCTGGAAAGGCTAGGTTTACTTTGCAATTCTGAACTCTGTTGAACGAGTGACTTACACTCTTCTGGCCTCAGCTGGGCGGTGTAAGAAACAGTTTGTTGAAAACCAGACAGTTCAATTTTTTAATAAATTGTTGAGAATGAATGTGGGACTTTCTACATGCAAAAATGCATGCTCTCCGACAATGGGCCTGCGCCTCCTACAATCACAGGGTCTAGACTAGAGGATGGAGAGAGCTCAAAAGAGTTGGGGTGACCCAACATTCTTGCACATGCACACTCAGTGAATCACTTTGTGATGCCTACGTTATTTCGGAATAGTCTATTTTTCGGACAGGTTTCTTTCAGTGCCTTGGTCCAACTTATCATTAGCTCTCATTTCAAGGGCGGGGTGGGGGTGGGGAATCTTTGTGTGCAGATTTATAAGGCGACTCAACTTTTAAAACAATGATTGAAATTCCATAGGCAATTCCCTTGCCTCACTCCCCAAAATGGTATGCTTTCCTATACACCTACAGATTACTGACTGTAGGTGGAAATCTACTTGCCTTTTGCTTTGCCTCAACAATTCTCCTTTCAAGATCAGATGGAATCATTTTGCCTCTGCAATAGAAAAGGGAAAAAAGAAATCAAAATACCAGCGTTTTCCTATTAGCTCTTTCCGTCCGCTACTCAGGTTAGTTAACTTCGATAAGATAGTGATTTATGAAAAGATCTACCCACCATTTATAAACCTAACTAGCCACTTGGGAAGCGATTCATTCCACCCTCCATGATCTGCCTCCTTAACTGAATTTGAGTCAGTTGAAGAGGTTTGCAACTGACTCAAATTAAGAGGCCGGGGGCCAGCGCTGTCCGGAGACACTTTCCGGGTCACGTGGCCAGCGTGACAAAGCTGCATCTGCCGAGCCAGCGCAGCACACGGAAACGCCGTTTACCTTCCCGCCAGTAAGCGGTCCCTATTTATCTACTTGCACCCGGGGGTGCTTTCGAACTGCTAGGTTGGCAGGCGCTGGGACTGAACAATGGGAGCGCACCCCACCGCGGGTATTTGAAACGCCGACCTTTCGATCAGCAAGCCCTAGGTGCTGAGGCTTTTACCCACAGCGCCACCCGCGTCCCGGTGCGTTTAATAGTACTGTTTCTTAGTACAGTACTACTAATAATAATGTATACTTTTGTTTTGTTTT
The DNA here is from genome assembly GCF_965112155.1 of Podarcis liolepis. Lineage (NCBI taxonomy): Eukaryota > Metazoa > Chordata > Lepidosauria > Squamata > Lacertidae > Podarcis > Podarcis liolepis. The sequence continues at coordinate 21,662,488 of NC_139563.1, forward strand.
TTGCAAATTTGAATGTTTATGTGAATCTCAACTTATCCATAATGAAGTGGGTGGAAAACTTCAAATGACTGAATGCAGAGTTATGGTTTTTTAGTACATTTGATGTACTCAAGGGCCTTTGCTCCTGAACTCACAGTTCACTAACTAATGTCCACATGGTGCTTGACAGATCTTCGGCAATCCAAAAATGTATTGTGCAGGTCACAAAATATATAACTCTGCTGGTACAGCCCTGGGGCCATGAGTTTGGCTCAACAAACCTGCTATAAACCACTTTTTGAACTCCCTGAAAAATGCCCAGCATCTATGTGGCAGAGCTTCCTTAGCCCAACACAGGGCAAGGCTATATTACATGAACAGGCCATTTGATTTTTTTTTAAAAATTGTTCTTTCTGCTGCATTCAAAGAATGGCTATTCCTGCTGTCATTCATAAGGCTGTGCTTACCTGTCATCACACCTGATCAAAATCACACTGTCAGTACCAATTCCTAAGGCTGCTGCTCCTTTCTTCACAGAAAAATGACTCTGAAAAAGCACATGGGTTATTTTTGCAATGTTTACAGCAGCTTCACTTCTTCAGCTGTAAAAGAATCATGAAGCAGCACCTAGGGGAACAATCCAGCAAGCCCTTATTCCTGTGCAAATGAGGCTCTGTTTGCAAGCCCTGGTGAAATGAATGGGAAGTTCTGCGTGGAGACCTTAAACATCTATAGCTTGACTGTTCGGTGATTAGGTGTTTAGTCAACCACCGAATGCAATTTAATAAGGGCTGGCAGAGCATATGTGGAAGAGCTTTGAACTCTGAAGTGCTGATGTTGCTAAATGCTCTCAGATGGCTGTCTTTTTCTTCGACACCACAGGAGTTACATTAGTCTAGTCTTCCCCAACTTGGCGTCTTTCAGATGTTTGGGACTACAGCAACAGTCCCAGCCAGTGTGGTCAGCATGGACAGCGCCATGTTGGGGGAGGCTGGATGAGATGGACATAAATGGAAGCTAAAAAAGGTCAACACGAGATCCAACAGCTTCATAAAAACACACCTTCCTAACATAACCGACACAGCACATTTCAGAAGGAGCTCATAACTCATTTGTATGCAGAAAATAAACAGAGGACTCTCATGTTACAGTAGGAAAATGACTACGTCTTTCCCCAAGGGGCGTTTGAAGGAGCCTGGTTTTATCAGCAAAGAAGTGAGGCTAGCAAAAGGTTGAAAGAGAAAACACCTACATGCTCCGATGTGAAGGCAACCAGTCTTGGAATAGCTGCCATTCCTTTCTCTTTAACTTCTGGGAACATCTTGAAACGTGCAATCAACATAGCATACATGTTAGATATGGCACCACCTGGAGTCCACAGTAATACAGCGTTACTTCCTCTATTCATAACGGCACAAAAGCTTTAAGCACAAACTGTACTGGTCATGCAACTTTTTCAAAACAAGAGACATTTCTCATATAGAGGGCCTGGCTTGATCTTAGGTTGCTCCATTTCCCACCCGCTATGGAGAAAACCCACTGAGCATGTCCTTGAGTCCGCCTACAGTAGATTGGACCTTGGGCTGCATTTTAGAACATTTTAGAACAGGGCTGGGGAACCTCAGGCCCAGGAGTGAAAAGTAGCCCTCCAGACCACTCTGTCTGGCCCTTGGGACTCTCCCCAGGCCATGTGTTCCTGAACTGAGATTATAGATAAAAAGGTAAAGGTAAAGGACCCCTGGACAGTTAAGTCCAGTCAAAGGCAACTATGGGGTGCGATGCTCATCTCACTTTCAGGCCAAGGGAGCTGGTGTTTGTCCACAGACAGCTTTCCGGGTCATGTGGCCAGCATGACTAAACCGCTTCTGGTGCAACGGAACACCGTGACAGAAACCAGAGCGCATGGAAACGCCATTTACCTTCCAGCTGCAGCGGTATCTATTTATCTACTTGCACTGGCATGCTTTTGAACTGCTAGGTTGGCAGGAGCTGGGACAGAGCAACGGGAGCTCACCCTGTCGTGGGAATTCGAACCGCCGACCTTCTGACTGGCAAGCCCAATAGGCTCAGTGGTTTAGACCACAGCGCCACCCATGTTTATTATGCCTATTTCTTCCCTAGACAGAGAATGGAGAGATGCGGTGTGTGCATGGAAACCTTTCATTATTGCACGGCTGGAATGTAGCCTACCATACTAAGGAAAAGTTGCATCTGTGGCTTCTTTTCCTTGCCCAACACTGCCATGCAACCCTCAGAAGGTTGCCCATAAGGAAACATGGCTCTTGGACTTAGAAAGATTCCCCATTCTTGTTTTAGATACTTCCAAGTGCCTGTGGCTGCATATTTATTTTGGAAATACCCTACTTGCCCATACATACATACATACATACAATTGGGCTTGATTCCAGCCTAGTTAGCTGTACTTCTCCCATTGGAATGAATGGGGGGAAACTGTCCCATTGGGAAACTGACTTTCTCTGGTGAGGGACCAGATATTCCTTCCATGTCTGGACACCTCTTTCTTCTGGTCAAATGTCAAGTCCCATATGGCAGATAACCAACATGATTCCTTTGAGATGTTGTTGGAGTACAAGTCCCATCATCCCTGACCATCAGCCTCGCTGGTTGGTGCTTATGGGAGTTGGAGTCCAACAATATCTATATACACACTGGCTGTCCCAACCTGCAGTTTGGGGGAAAATCCTACATAGTGTAGGATTTCCCCCAGCAGGCTAGTTGGAGAAGGCTGCCCCAAACTATTTTGAGAGGCTGCTTTTGCCTGAGAAGCAAAATAACCAAACACAAATTTACAGGGCAACTTGGATTTAAGGACAGGAGAGAGAGTACATTTTCCTTGATATTTGTGTTTCTATTCCTATTTACTAAAAGGCTCAAGAGAGCACCACTACCTCATTAGTAAATATTAAATAAAATAGCTGTAATTCCTTTCTTTCATTTCAGAACACTTCAAAAATATTTAATGTAACAGAAGAACCGGACAAATGTCTCTTCTGATTAATTTCCCCCCAGACTGCCACTTTGGCTGTTTACAAAGCAGAAGGAAGTATTCAGCAGGGACAGATATTAATGTCTTTAATAATCATGTCTCTGGACTGCCATAAATATGCATTTTTTATGTACCCAGGAAAGGATACTCAGGATTATGAGTGAACGAGCGCCCTTCTGAATCTTGCAGACTGCAAAGTACATCATACATTACAGACATAAGTAGGTTTTTTAAAAAGATCACTCACCAGGTGAAAATATCCCATCACCAGCACCTCCTGGCCAACCAATGATTTCTCTCATTTTCCTTAAGGTGACATATTCCAAAAGTACAAACACTGGAGCAATTTCATAGGTGAACCTGAAACACAGCAATGCCCATATTTTATTGACCTGGTTAAGATATAAACAGAATGCCCTCCCCCACATGATTTAACTACAGTTGTACCTTAGCCTAAGAACAATCCTGTTAACAAACAATTCGGGCAATGCACTCCGCAAAACCGGAAGTAGGTGTTCCGGCTAGAGAACTTTGCCCTGGAAGACAAATAGAAGCCAACCGGTGGAAGGGCACCAGCGGCAGGAAGCCTCATTGGGGAAAGCACGCCTCAGTTTAAGAACGTTTTTGGTGTAAGAATGGACTTCCGGAATGAATTAAGTTCATAAACTGAGGTACCACTGTATAACATAGCCTCCTTTAGTGGAGTGGGATGTTTCAGTCCTGCCTATTAAAAACATGAATGTGTTTTAGATTTTTCTCTGCTTTGCTTTGTGCTGGTTTTTAATGCATGTGCTATTTATGTATTTGTTGTAAGTCGCTTAAAAAGAAGTGATGAATAAGTTTAATTAACAACAACAGGAATTACAAGACTGATACAAGTGTGAGGTGTAAATAGAGGGCAGATTAAGGAACCTACAAGTTACCAGTTCACACAATCCTAGAGGAAATAAAAATATTTACCTCTATCTAGTGAGGCTTAGTGATGTAGGAAATAAAGGTTTTGACTTGGCTCAGGGAAAACCATGTTCTAATCCTCACTCAGCAATGAAGCTCATGCAGCCACCTTGAGGCAGACACTATCTCTTAGTCTAACCTACCTTGCAAGGAGGTTGTAAGGTTTAAAGGGGCAGGGAAGAGAAACAGGCTGTATGCTCATTGGTGGAGAAGCAGAATAATAATACATTTATTCACGTAAAACACAAAATACCGATAATTCTCTGTTGCATTTCTTGAAAGTTGCTAAGTTTTGAAACTGTATTTTTTTTCAATGGGAAACAACATGATTGCAGTGATTGTAATGGCCAGACTAAATTTTTCAAAAGATATCTGGACTCAATACTAAGCTTAGACAGACCCCATAATTAAAAGCACCAGCAAATTCACATACTTACATATTAGTGTTGGCTGTAGAAGTTAGCCAGTCTGCAGCCAATCCGACCATATCCAGTCCAGTTGAAAGCTGATTGAAATATCTGGGATGTCCTGCATAGCATTGAAAAAGTGGATGGCATTTTTTTGTTTCCAGTGAATCATGTTTAGTGAATCACTTTATTGAAACGTTAACTGTATATTTCGCTGCACTGGAAAAGCGATCAAAGCATGAGCCACGAATGCTACATTGCTGAACTTCTTGTCCACCTACATTTGCACTATATACCTGCCAGCGCATTGACCCATGTAATCCATCTAGCCTTCAATGTGCCACAAGCAGAAAGGAGACGTTTAAAGGGCAAACGACCTGAGAGAACTGACTGGTTTTGCCTGATGTCAAATTCTTAGACTTAAGCAGTGACTCAACCCCTGTAGTCATATAAATCTATCCAAAGAAAACCCGAGTACCAGACCTGATGTGAAGAGACCCTAACTGTTCCTGGACCAGGACCAAGCAGATGAGACTTCTGTTGGCTGTAAGCAACCCTGCAGGCCTCCAGCCAGCAGAGGGCAGGGTTGAGACTAACAGATAGGGGAAAACACACTTTGTGGCTTTCTCTTAATCTCCCAAGCTCCACCCCTTCCTGTTCCTTGTGGGCTCTCTCTCTCTCTGCTGTAGAATGCAGCCCTGAGAAACTCAAGTCTGCCGTGTAGGCTTAGGATCTGTAGACATCTTTGTAATAATAAAAAAGTGTTTGCCAATAAGACCTCTTTGTGTTTTGTTTACTCTTTTAAGTAATGCTAGTTTGTGTGAATGAGACAGAATGGGTGGTGGTGGGACTGAACAGCTCCAGCTTCCAAGCTTTTAAAATCTGCTATATATGAACTGTTTAAAAAACCAAGAACTCAGTGACATGCTGATCATCTAAACTGCCAAGCACGAACCCTCTGAGAAGTGACACACCATCTGTCCCAAGTCTTCACCTCCCATCCCCAACAACCCTTGCTAAAGACACACCTAAGGAACCATCAGTGTGACCTGTCTTACTCAATGTGGCGCATCCCAGTTAGGATGCTTCCTGCCCTTTAAAATTCACAGTCCTTGGAGAGGAGGCAGAACTTGGCACAAACAGCAAGCAAGACACTGGGCGCTTCCAGACAACCTGTTCAGTGAGTATTCCACTGGATTTGTTTTTAGGGAGATTAGATGATGTTGGCTACAGTGGTACCTTGGTTTGCATACGTCTTGGTTTGCGCACGTTTTCGATTACAAACACGTCAAACCCAGAAGTTGGTGTGTCCCGGTTTGCAACCTTTTTTGGATTACAACCAATTTTTTTTTGGATTACGAACAAGATTTTTTGGGAGGCCCCATTGGCAAAAGTGCGCCTTGGGTTGCAACCTGTTTTGGTTTACAAACGGACCATAGGAACGGATTATGGTTGTAAACCAAGGTACCACTATACTTAATGAGCATTAATTCTGATTTTTTTTTGCAGGGAAGTTAAAACAACATTATATCAAGACAAGTGGTATTCCACACTTTCCAGTGGGCCTGTTGTGCAAGACCTCCCAACCAACTATAACTGTGTGACCTGAATTTGTTGATGTGTGATTGCCTATTGCCAAGGCAACTTGACTGCTACCTGGGAGCTGTCCTTTGTACCTGTATTGCCTCCTTGCTTGCCAGCATGTAGAAGAAAGAGCTCCATCGGCCCTGACCCTGTGAGGCGTCGTGGCCAAGGGAGCTTGTTTCTGGGCTGGTGGGTTCCTTCACCCTCCATGCCCCCCCAATGCGCCCGGCCCGTGGCACTCGCACGTGCCCACTATGAGCTCATGTGACACCCCTAGGGGGCCCTCCTCTCCCTTCTTGTAAAAGATGCCTTCAAACAGAGGACTGACCTCTGTAAAACAGGATATGTAGTCAGCCTACTTTCCTTGTATTCCCCAGCATGCAAGTGTTCCTCCCAAAATGCAAGGGGTATGTTCATGCATGTGCAGGCATGCACACACACACACACACACACACACACACACACACACACACACAGCATTGGAAGGCCCTGCTCCATCCTATTTCCCTGTCACTATTTGAAAAATCATATGTAAGGAGACAGCCAGAAAATGGCTGACCAGGTAGTGCTGGAAGAAAGATATGCTAGTACAGAACTTGCGCTTGACAAATATCCCCTGACCTTCTGTGGAGTACAACTGTATTATTTCCCGCACCATGCTGTTCTGTTGCACAAAGTGGGTCTCCCTTGGGCCTCAACATTAACGGGGAACATTAATTGGCCAATTAGGCTGGTCTTTTGTCAAAGTCACCTTGGAATGTTCTTTAACACACATGCAAACACAGGAGGCTAAAACTGGCTTGCTCAGGCGCAGAGAGAGAGTGTGAAAAAAGAACTGAAAATGAGCAATCCAGGTCTTGGTAGGTAAGTGGCAGGTGGGGGAGAAGTAAACAGGCTGTGATGGCCTGGGATTCGGACTCGGATGCTGAACCCGAGGAATCCCAGCCTGCACAGGATTCCCCACCTCCAGAACCAGCTGAGCCAGGGCTGGGGCATGAACCTGAAGGGTCCTCACCTGTGCTGGATCCTCAGGTGCAGGCACCAGCTGAGTCTGCTCTGGCTCCTGAGGTGAGGGGGGACCCATTGCCTGCAGGTGCTCCACTCTCAGCCATGTCAGGGGAAGCTGAGGTTGCCTCTGGGTCCAGTAACCCTCCAGCCTCTCCTGAGCTGCAGAGGCTCAGGGCAGAGAGGTGGAGGGAACTAAGTTCCCGCAGGAGGAGTGCTCGCCTCCAGGCCAGGAGAGGCAAGTCACCTGTGGATCGGGGCCGCCCTATTACTCAGAGGAGATAAAGGCCAGCCCGCCCAGTCCCAGGTTGCGGGAGCAACATCATTGGTTTCCTGTTCCTGCCTGAACCCTGTCCTGCTTTCCTGCCGGAGCTCCTGACCTCACCCGACTCTCTGCCCTGCACCCAGCTGCACCTTCGACCTCGGACTGGACTCGGACCTCGCCTCACGGGTAACCCACGGGACCAGCACACAGGCATTACAATGAAACTGTAATGCCTGTGCTGTTATGAATAGGCAGGTTGCCACAAAGACCTTATGCCCCAATCCAGAGGAAGCTAGTGACCTAGTGGCAACCCCATGCATGCCTACTGTATAGCTACTGACATCCAATTAATATCTATGAGACTTCAACTAGACTAATCTTCTCTGCCTACGAGAAGAAACGCCATGGTGCATCTGCAGCAGCACAACTGGACGCCTTCATCTGCCCCAGCTGCAACAAAACTTGTCTCTCCCATATCAGTCTCTACAGCCACAGCAGGCACTGCCTGCAACCTTCCAGCAGCTTGACCTCACCCGCAAAGGCGCACTCCTCCATTGTCTGCCAAGACAGACAGATGCCAAGCAAGTCTGTAGTGTTTTCTCTTCCACTACAAAGTGCCCCTTTCAAGGCTGACCTTCATGTCCTGTTGCTCAGGAAAGGGTGCAGATTTGCAAAGCTATTCTCAGGGGTGGTGATCCTTGGGACTGGTAGGAAGGGAACCTGCACGGTAGGTGGAGCCAGAGCCAGAGATGGGTGGAGCCAACTCTTTCCAGTTTTGTCCCCATCCACTTCTCTCCTAAGTTCTTCAAGGGGAAACACTGAGATGGAGAAGCAGGAAGTTGACAGGCAGGGCCAGCCTCTGGACTGCATGTAAGTAGGACAATGGGCAGGTGGGAGCTGGCTGAGCTTGGAAGGACAGTGGCCCATTAGCCCCAGTGCACCAGCCTCCATTGACTACTGCAGAGATCTGACATAAGCCAAGGTGAATGGTTTGGAGGTGTCTCTAGATACTCTCGGCACACAGTGTAAAAAAGGATGCACACTGCCAGGAGCAAACCAGGGAGCGCAACTGGGCTATGACCCTGCTCTACAGAATACTTATCCTGCTCTACGAAATACTTATCAAAATATTTAATCTGGACCTGAGCAGAAAAATGGATTTCTGGAAGCAGTTTTCTATCTAATCACAGCTCAAGAAAAGCTTGAAATGATAAGCCGAGGTTTGCATTTCCTTCTCCTCTTTAAAGTCAACTTCACGGTGCCTTGTAGCAACAGCCCTTTGGAAGACCTTTGCTCACATGCCACATGTTGTCAATGAACGCTATATTTCAGAGGCAGAAGCAGGCCCATGAGCCAAGGAGCTTGCTGCGGCTTGTAATAACCTCTAATGATTACAAGAGACAGGGCAAAATGAGCAAATGGAACTCTCTGCCGACTGCTTTGCGCCGTGAGTGAAGGGGCTGAGGATGGCATGCAGATTGCTCAGACACCCGAAAATACAGATCATTTCTCCCTTGTCAGAACACACAGTTATGAAGCCCTGAATCTCCTGGTAATTGTGATTTTAAAAACAAAAACAAACAACAACAACAAATAAATGTAATTCAAGTCAACATCTTTGCTGTGTCAGAGTGATGCATGAGAAAATAGTCAGTGGCCTGATAAGTCCATTTACAGGGCTTCTCGTTGTTTTGATTTGCAGGTCTTTCGTAGCCCTTTCGGAGAGGTTTTGAAACATAAAGGAAATGTTCCCGAAGCTCATTAGGGCCACGGAACACCCTTGCCTGGCTACATCCGAAATAAAGCCCTATCTAGGTTTCGATACCAGCAAAGAGAGAGAAAGATTAAGAGGCACTTCAATAGCATTGGTGATTACGAAAGCAGGCCAGGAACACCTGTTCCAACCCAGGCAAAAAGAACATCGCTGCCTGCCTGCCTGCCTGTAAGGTGGGAGATACAGAGGAGCTATTAAGGAAAGGCATACAAAAACCTAAGAGGGGAATTATCAGTCTCCAGCAGTCTTGTATCAGTCAGACACACACCCCACACAAAGAATTCAGCCCTGTCCGTCATCCATGGTACGGGCACACAAAGGCTCAGAAATCAGGTTGTGTGGGTGAAGCAAAAGGAGGGAAATTAGGGGTGAGGGAAGCAGCAGCAAAACTCATTATTCTCTTATAAATGGAGTCCCTGCCTCACCCTTCTGAGGCAGCTACTTTCGCTTAAATGATGTTGACTGGATAGAAGTGCCTAGCAGCCGCAAAAGAGCACTGGTTCTGCTACCTGGCCTTTTTCTTTGTTATGTTTTTTAAAATATAATAAGAGCAATATGTCTCCTTCCACCAAGGCAGGGGTAGGCAATGTGAAACCCTCCCATCCTCCCTAGCCCTTGGCCATGCTATGCCAGGCGGAAGGCACGTGTCAGCTACCAAGGAATTTTGCTTTATATTATTACAGTTATGTCCCACCTCTTCTCCAAAGAGCTCGAGGTGATGTGCAGCAGCCCCATGAGGCAGGTTAGGCTGAGAGGCAGTGACTGGCTCAAGGTCACCTGTGAGCATCATGATCAAGAGAGAGATTTGGACTCTCGTCTTCCAGGTCCTATTTGACACACTAACCACTACACCGTACTGGCCCTTAAGTTCAAGGTGGCCTAGATGGTTTGGCAACCACCCAATGACCCTGTGAGGAAGATTAGAGTGAGAGAGACCCTGTGGGACTCCCTGGTCCCAGTCCGACAGGGTGTGCTTCTACATGACATGGAACCTAGGCCAGCTAGACATTTGCTTGATATGTAGCCTACACGCTTTTCTTTCCATTAATAACTGTGCACAGGGAAGGTTGCACACACAGGAAGGTCAGGCTGACTTCTTCCCTTCCCAGCGCGATCAAAGCCAAAATCCATTGTATCTGAATATCAGTTGTTGGGAATCAAAGGTAGCTAGAGAGCTGTTGTGCTCATGCCCTGATGGAGGGATTCCCCCCAGGATTCTGGTTGTCCACTGTGAGAACAGGATGCCAGCCTAGATGAGTCACTGGCCTGATTCCCCTGCAGCCAGTGTGGTGTAGTGGTTAAGAGCGGTAGTCTCATAATCTGGGGAACCGGGTTCGCTTCCTCGCTCCTCCACATGCAGCTGCTGGGTGACCTTGGGCCAGTCACACTTCTCTGAAGTCTCTCAGCCCCACTCACCTCACAGAGTGTTTTTTGTGGGGGAGGAAGGGAAAGGAGAATGTTAGCTGCTTTGAGACTCCTTCAGGTAGTGACAAAGCGGCATATCAAACCCAAACTCTTCTTCTTCTGTCAGTGAGAACAGCAGGCAGCCATTTAACAGAAGACCACAAAAGAAACCATCGGCGTAAAAATGGATAGAACTGTGCTGCAAGTGTATTTTCCAGTATAATCTATTTCAGAGGCAGTAATGAGGGGGTGAGGAACACGTCATCTTCCAGATGCTGGACTACAGCTTCCATGATCTCTGAACACCGGGCATGCTGGGAGCTGGCTCCAACAATATCTGGAGGGCCACAGTTTCCCCACCCCTGCTATGGGCCCTCACTTGCCCTTACTTCACCTAGCCAACAATGACCCTGCAACAACATTGGAACAGCAGGAGATGGGAAATTAGTATCACTTTCACATGCATTCTTTTTAGATTCCAGGTTAATATCCAGTACCAAGTTTGAGGACCATTACCTCTATCTATCTATCTATCTATCTATCTATCTATCTATCTATCTATCTATCATCTATCTATCTATTTGTTGATTTTCATAGGAGGGAAATCTTTAGAAGAGTTCAAACATACAGGAAGAAGAAGACAACAGAATGGCAAAAGGTGGAAGTACAGTGGTACCTCGAGTTAAGTACTTAATTTGTTCCGGAGGTCTGTTCTTAACTTGAAACTGTTCTTAACCTGAAGCACCACTTTAGCTAATGGGGCCTCCCGCTGCTGCTGTGCCGCCGGAGCACGATTTCTGTTCTCATCCTGAAGCAAAGTTCTTAACCTAAAGCACTATTTCTGGGTCAGTGGAGTCCGTAACCTGAAGCGTATGTAACCCGAGGTACCACTGTACTGCAACAGAAGCCATAAAGCAGGAGAAAGAAAAAATAGGATTATATGGGAGCAGCTCAGCAGTTTCCAACTCAAATGAACACCAGGAGGGGCTGTGATCTTACCATGGCTGAGAGCCAGTGGGCCTCCATGCGCTGTTGGGACTCCAACTCCCATCAACCCCAGTCAGCATGGCCAATGGCCAGTGGTCATGGGAGCTGCAGTCCAGCATTGTCTGGAGGACCACAAGTTCCCCATCCTTGATGGGGGGGGGGATAAAATTCACCAGAATTAGCTATTCCTCATCCACTAAAACTGCCTTCCTGGAAGAGGCCAAAGGACAACATAGTTCGGCCAACCGGCTCTGCAAAACCAGAAGAAAGACACCTCCATCGTGTAGTAGGGCTATCATTTTTGGCTATTACTTTTCAACATCAAACGCAGCCACCATCCTCACAGCTTTAGATGGGGAATTTCATTGCTTGGAAAGCGGGAACTAGGTAGCCTGACAACACCAGGCCTTCTTGAGCAGAATGTTTGGTTCGAATCCGGCTTGGCATTTGCAGCCCGAAAGAACTATTTCAGAATCCAAGCTCACAGCAGCGGCCCCTGGCGGCCTGATGTTTATCTCCTGCTTTTGACATACACCGATTCCACGGAGCATTTCTACGTGTGCTTTACTCCGAAGAGAGTCCAATTTGCCAAGAACGTGCAGCGGGCCCCTTCACACGCGGTGCTAGGCCTTTGTTCTTGTTCTTGCTCGCCCCCCACTGCCTCTGCCGCTTATGTTGCCGCTTTTCTCCCCCACCCTCCTTCCCTTTAACAGCAAAACCCCGCAATGCATGGTTTAAATCGGATTGATTGCTCTTTAGAATGCATTTAGTACGAACTCTGCTCACAGCCGTCCCCCGCCAAACCAGAGACAGACCCGGATGAAGAAGCCACTCTACTTCACACAACCACTCAGGGCTTTTATAAATCGGGAGTAGCTGAATTTCCATGAACTACACTTTCCGCCCTCCCTGCCTATTGGTCACGCTGGCTAGGGCTGATGGAATTGAGTCATGTTGTCGCTTTCGTATTTCCTTCCCAAGTTTCGAATTCAGGGTTGCAAACAAAGCGCAATACAAAACTGGAATCATTTACCAGGGAGAAAACCCCATCGAAATCGGCTCACCTGACTTCCGATTAAACAAAGAAGAACGCAACCGATGGGCAAGAAGTAGGTTAAGTTTATGGGGCTTGTGAGACAACAACGTAAATCTCTGAAATACATCTTGATCGATTTAAATCCAGTTGAGATCAGCGGTGGGACGAGACCCATTGAAAACTCAGAGGGCCTTACTCCGGAGTAAATGAGCTGCCACAAGCCTGATTGCTGGAAAGCCAATCCCTCTGAAATTGAATTTTCAGGCTCTTCATGCATCCGATGGAGCGGACTGGAGCGCTTGGCAATGTAATCCTGCGCATAGAATCTCATTGAATTCTATGGAGTTTCCTCCCAAGCCTTTAGGCGCCAGGCAAAACTTTCCTCTCATAACCAGGATTTTGGTTTTTAATGATTCTTCCAGAAGCGGGTGGGGTGGAATCATAGATTAAGAGTCTCCTGCGCTACCGACTGAACCATGTTAGTATCGCAGGGGATCATATTTTCGAGTGTTTCTCTCGTTCTCTGCTACAAAATCGCACAAACCTTCTACGTGGCACATCGGAGAGATAGACTTGGTGCAATCCCCTCCCTGCTGCGCTCATTTAGGGGCCTCTTCGCTCCCTCTGAGCCAGCCACGTCGGTGCATCCCGTTGTGTGTGTTGTTGTTTAGTCGTGTCCGACTCTTCGTGACCCCATGGACCAGAGCACACCAGGCACTCCTGTCTTCCACTGCCTCCCGCAGTTTGATCAAACTCATGATGGTAGCTTCAAGAACACTGTCCAACCACCTCGTCCTCTGTCGTCCCCTTCTCCATCTTTCCCAACATCAGGGTCTTTTCCAGGGAGTCTTTTCTTCTCATGAGGTGGCCAAAGTATTGGAGCCTCAGCTTCAGGACCTGTCCTTCCAGTGAGCACTCAGGGCTGATTTCCTTCAGAATGGAGAGGTTTGAGCTTCTTGCAGTCCATGGGACTCTCAAGAGTCTCCTCCAGCACCATAATTCAAAAGCATCAATTCTTTGGCGATCAGTCTTCTTTATGGTCCAGCTCTCACTTCCATACATCACCAATGGGAAAACTATGGCTTTAACTATACGGACCTTTGTTGGCAAGGTGATGTCTCTGCTTTGTAAGATGTTGTGTGTACACTTACACATATGATCACAGTCCTTCCTCGATATAACCGACTCTTTGTACCTCTGCTAACGCACCTGCCCATCCTCCTCCTAGGATGGAGTCCTTCATTCCCACGTGCAGTGTCGCCCGGTGACTCACCCAAAGCTGCCTGGCTGGCAGCAAGAAATGCGAAGAGTCCTGCAAGAAAGTGTCTCGCTGCCTTTCCCAGCCCTGGTTGCGCGTGTCCTACTTGGCTCATTTCTCCTCCTTGCCAGCTCCCTCCTCCCCCAAAACACGCGCGAGCGGGTCCGCCTGCCATATCCGCGCACCGCTATCCTCAGTATAACAGGTTCCTTCTGAAAAGGCTCCCTGGAGGCGCAGAGCGAAGCAGGCAGGTATTGGCTGCCCGCCCGCTCCATCTTGCTCCAGGCGCTCTAATGAATAAGATCCCCTCCGGGACAGGCGATCGTTAGGAAACGCGTTGAGAAAGGGAAACGCGCAAATGGGATGTGACGATCGCCGCTCGGGTAACTGCTCTCATTTCGGAGCGTTTGGAGAGGCGCCAATCGCGGATCGTGACCCTTCAGCACCTACTCGCTTTATAACGCAGCCTTAAAGTACTGTACACGAGACACCCGACAGATCCAGTTGTGCGCATCGGATTCAATACCCAGTGGCAAAAGTCTCTCTCCCCCCCGCCACTCCTAATTAATACATCTTTCTTTAGGCTCGGATGTTAATACGCGCAACCGTGATTGCGATCCACAAAACGCTTAAACCGGAGTAGCCAGGTTGGCAGCTGTGGGATTAGAGAGACCCCGATGGGGAGAGAACAAAAGACCACCAACCCCAGCCTCACCCTCTCAATCGAAGCAATCCTCAATCGCCCGTACGATCCCAGAGCGACTGACTACAAACGAGAGCTGCGCTTCCGTAGACACACTTGACCTCTTCCTGCTTGCGCAAAACACAGAATATTTCGGAGTCACTGGGAAGACGTTTCAAACAGATTTCAACCGCGCTTCCTTCCAAGAAATTCGGCTCTATAGCCTCACAGCCGTCGGATCCTTTACTTATTCCGAAGTGACTCTCCTTTCTTTCAAAGAAGACGCTTACAAAAGAATGTTCAGGGCTGTTTACTGGTGGTTTGGCCGATTTGTGGACAGAAATGTCATACGCAAAGCAGAATTTGCTATTTGATTGCCGCAAATCTTGTTGACGTTTTCCCCTGTATTTTTAATAGCTGGATCTTATCCATGTTTACGCAGAACTAAGTGCTCCTGAGTTCAATGGAAAGGACTCCTTAGGGACCGTGTTTAGGATTTCAGCCGAAGTCAATAAACGAATCGGGTCGAAACAAACGTGGCTCAGCCTCAGGGCCGTAAAGTGGACGGCTTTGGGCACTGGATGAACCGATAGATGGTTCCTTCCTAATAAACACAAACTCACAGGTGCACTTTCTTTTCAACAAAACAATTAGGAAGGGGACACCAATTTTACAAGCAAGAAGGACTACTAAAATCAAATTTAAAATATTTAAATCGTTTTTCCCAAAACTGCTCCTAAGGAAAATCATCTATATCTATATCTATATCTATATCTATATCTATATCTATATCTATATCTATATCTATATCTAATCTATATCAGGGAGATGGAATAGACACTGTATTACAATGATTAAATTGGAGTCAGGTAATAATACCTATATATGTAGTGTGCGCGTCATACATTTAATTTATACGCGGCTCGGTTTTTCAGTCACTTGACAACATAACACTCCTAATTGCTGGTTTTTAATCGGCCACGCTTCTCTCTAGGTATCCCGGGAAAGGGCGGACGCTCTGGTAGGAACCTCGTTTGGAAGAATTTACACCCGTTGAAGGAATCGAAATAATATAATAAGGAGCGCGCGATGGAAATGATCGATAATGGCTAACAAATCATTTTGATTGGGAGGTTGTCATCCCCAAGACGTTGTGAGGCGCTTCTCCCGTTACATCCCCCACACCCGGCGGGCGGGGGGAGAGCTCAGCTCCCGGTACATCCACCTGGCAGTTAAATGATGTTCTGGACGTGCTCCGATTATCTGCTCGTGTTTCTTTGGGAACATCGGTCAGAATGGGCAGGCGAGACTCAGCCGGCTTCGCTGCTTTCACTGCTTACGCCAACGTCCCATCGCCTTTAATGTCACTTTCCTTTGGGGGGGGAGGGGGGGTCGCGAGAGCCCGACTCCGTAAAAGCCGCGCCCTGTCGCATCGTGCCTCTTGGATTGCGCGGCATTTTGACTACACGCGCGCACTATTTACGCTTTCTCCCTCTCTATACCCACGCCTTATGCGTAAATCTGTGTATGTGTGCACGTGTGTGGCCGACACTAGAAAACCCACCCCCCACGTCTGTATCGCCTAACCCTTTAATTTCCAATGTGTTTACAGCGATGCCTATAAATACACGCATGCAGACATAACGCTTAACGCGTGTCTTCTCAGAAATAAGCCCCACTGATTTCAAAGAGGCTTACTCCCAAAGTTCTAGATTTGTCTATTCGGAAGCAAGCATTGAGCTCAGTAGGGTTTATTCCCAGGTATAAGATTGTGGTCTTAGCCGTCCCTTCCTCCGTCACGTTTCTTGATTTGTTATTACCGGTAAGTTAAGGCTTCGGTCAGATACACGCTTGAGGATGAATCCCACTGAAACAAACGGGCCTTACTTCCAGAATTACTTCCAAGAGACTATGTTTGGGATCCGACTGTCAGAGGCCAACCCACACCACCCTGAAACCAATGGCACGTTTTAAGGCGCCGCCTTTAACTGGTGTTATGGATTGCATCCAAAACGAGGCACTTTAAGGCATGAAATAATCTCATCTCCGCTGATAGATGGCAAGGTCGTAAATCAGCACGTCAAACGCTAATGCAACCAATCGTGACGTCTGAGTCTGAGTTTTCTTGACAGAGAGTATTATTATTATTATTATTTATTATTATTATTATTATTATTATTATTATTATTATTATTATTATTATAAAACACGA
Source organism: Podarcis liolepis (assembly GCF_965112155.1). Taxonomy (NCBI): domain Eukaryota; kingdom Metazoa; phylum Chordata; class Lepidosauria; order Squamata; family Lacertidae; genus Podarcis; species Podarcis liolepis. The sequence goes on from NC_139563.1 coordinate 21,679,042, forward strand.
TCAAGCCCTACGAGGTACAGGGAGGGAGGGAGGAAAAGAATCGAAGGCAAAAACCATCACTCACAATGAAAATCACACATGAAACCAGCCCATCAGAAATATGCCATAATAGAAAAGAAAAGAAACTCGAAGCAAAATCAATACAAACCTCACACTCTGTGCTTGTTGATTCTGTAGGGTAGTCAAAGGCTGCAACCCTATGGACACTTAATTGGAAGTAAGGCCCGTTGAATACAATAGGATTTACTTCTGAGGGTGGGGGGGGGGGGAATCAACGGCGAGAGAATCATCTGGGTCCTGTTTATTCAGAAATGTCCTACCAGGTTCCAAGGTGGGCTCAGTCCCAGCCAGGTAAGCGTGGGTAGAATTGCAGCCCAAAGCTTGTATCTCCATGGCTGTCCACCCTCTTACGCGTGTGTATGTGTGTGTGTGAGAGAGAGAAGGGCGGGGGAGAGAGAAATCTCCTCGACACACTATGGATTATTAGCTCGTATTTCCAGCAATCAGGTTCCAACCTCTTTTTGAACCGGGCGACAAAGTGGAGTTTAAAAGGCCATTTGGCATGTAATTCACCTTGTTTATTGGGCCGCCGTCCATTTAGGAGAATGAATCAGTTCAGTGCAGCTCAGGGTGCCCAGACTTGCCATCAGGGGTCAGGACTTTGCTCCAGGCGCCAGGGCTCAATTTACCCGCTGCTTCTTGCCCTGTTGGTTCTGCCCAAACAGCCCAGATTGCTCCCTATGCCCTTCTGGGTGAATTCCTTTCTTCAGGAAGTCTGACTGAACCCTTCTTTTAGAGGAGCTCCTTCTGTTAAGTGGCATAACACCGCAACACTATACATGTCTACTCAGAAGTAGGCCTCTCTATTTTCAATGTAGCTTACTCCAAGGTAAGCAAGTAGGGCCGTAGTGGAGTAAATCCGGTTTGCCTCCAGATTTGCGCTCTGGAAGTCCCTGCTAGGATTTTAAACGTGAAAGAAAGAAGGATCGGGACCTCATTTATGGACCTGGGTATGTTTAGTGATGATATAATAATAAAAAAGAAGAAACTATTTCCCCTTGCTGGCTCAACTTCCATTAAAATAAAAAATAAAAAATGGGAGAGGACGTCTAAAAGAAGCGACTGTACAATTTTACTCTTAGTCATAAGGAAATCTGTAATTTACACCACGCCAAAAATGTGTGTCTTTAATTCAAGAACCTGTTGTCACCACCACAAGCCATCGCTACATGATCTCATAAAACAAAACCAGCTAGTAGTATCTTTTCAGCCAAGAAGCTATGAGTGATCTGCACCGAATAGACAGAGCTCCCCTCTCTACCTTCTTTCAGCGCAGGAATTACTGCTTGTTTGTTCCAAACGTCAGACATTGCTCCTCAGCGCAAGACAATAAATACTAAAAACCGGCCGGGTTTCTCTCCCGATTCCAAAAGCACAAAGAGACGGAGGGAGGGTGGGGGGCGCCTGTGACTTTAACTTAGAATCATTTTACATTATAACACCCGAATGTAGCTGTTACCTGTTTTAATGGCATATTTTAGCGCGATCCTGCAGTTCGACAGAATTTCTTCCAAAGTCTGGGGTTGATCTGCCAAATCCCAATTATATTCCTGAAGTAGCTCGTTTGGGTAATGGAAATCAATAACTTTGGTTGATCTGTCGAAATTTGTCACCAGGTACTGGAGCAAAATGTCCATAACATCTTGTAGGAAAGACAAAGTAGCTAATTCTCCGTCCGAGGCTGGCAGAAGATCTGAAAGGATGGAAAGCGGTGAAATACGACATTGATTTCATAGTTAGGTTTTGGACACTTTTTCTACTTACAGTGAACCATCGAAATTGGTCTCTTTTATATTAAATAATATTCAGTGGTAAAGACGACTACAAAAGCCACTGAAGCTTTATTTTACAAATGTTCATTTCCTGGTAATATAAATACTGTACTTTTATGTCTCTGTTAGAAAACAAAATCCTGTAGTTAGAAGTTGATTTATTACTTGAAAACGGGTCCGTTAAAGATCTCATTGCTCCTACTCATGTTTCTACTTATACTGGATATTTGAGCTTTTTATTTTTAACAACAACAACAAAAAAAATAAGAGTCATCTACCATCATCTATCAAAAAGCAGATTAAATGAAAAAGAAAAAACTAAAAAATCAAGGTGCAATTGCCTCGCTTTCAAAATAGTAAACATCTTTGTACTTCGTGCATGCCATGTTTTGTAATGAGTTCCCACCACTAATTTCTCCTTAATTCTGACATTTATGTCGTCAATTACCAATATGCCTCACCCCGCAGTTAAGGCTTAAATTGTTCTTAGTCGCTGTCCCTCCAAGTGGTGCTGAAACCACCATAAGGTAGTTAGGAAAAGAATCTATGGTATCAGTCTCCAATATTTTCAGGCGCTGACTAATTGAGAATGTCGAACCAGCGCCTGTGATTCCGAGGAAGGCCATTTATCGGTTTAATACATTGCCACTCGGCGTAGAAGGTTTCGGAGGGATTTGATGAAGCAGAAAGATTCATATCCTGTCAATAAGCTTTTTGGCAAGAGTTTCCAGAATTAACAACCTGATTCCAACTGCTGGATTTCCCTCTCGCCGCACACCCATTCACACATCACCACCGAACACACGCTTTAAAGTGGGATAACGACATTTATTGCCTTTAGAACCTAGAATGCTAACGACAATCAAGTGTGTCCTGGTATACACACACACGTATTTATGCATTGCTCAGCCTCTGCCTAATCGAAATCCTCTTGGCAAGAGGAAGCCAGGGTGGTCGCACAGAGATGTTTACCAAGCCTCTGTCAATGGCAAAGTTCCCATTGGATTTAATGAACCAGGATTATAATGCTTTCCACCCAAAGGCTTCCTCCTTTGGAACATATACCAGCTGATGAGTGGCTTCCAAAGCATCCAGTCCGGCTGACCCCATTCTGACACCCCCACTCCAGTTAGGAGATGGTTACCTGACGCGTGTAAAAACGCATAATTGACATCCTCTTTCTGGCAACCGCAGGGCTTTTTATTGCAGGTGCAAGGGGCCTTCCTGGCGGCCGAGCTCGGGTCCTCCTTAGCAGCCCCCGTTTCCATGGGCTTCTCCCCATCTCCGTACAGCAAAGCTAACAAAGACACAAAGGGCGAAGCCTAAATGGCACAGCGGAGGCTCAAAAGCACCGAGTGGGGGGACCCAGCACGGTTCGTTCAAGGCAGCTCCATAGACCCATCACCGAGTCTTCAACTTACTCTGGGAAGTCCTCCTCGGATCCTTTGGAAAAGGGAGGGTGCGCGCGCTGGGGGGTGGGAGAGGGAGTATTTTTTTGTTTTGTTTTGTTTCCTATCCTATGTAAAACGTCTCCACCCCCGCCCTATTTTATTAAAGCTTCTTCCTGCGATTTGCTTCCCCCATTTCCTTCTCATCGCTTACCACAGAGTTTGGTTGAAATGCCTCCTGTAAACTTCTGGGCAGCTTGACACCAAGCTTTTGCTGAGGGGGGAGAAACAAGAATATAGGATCAGACGGGTCGTTTCGTGTGGGTTCGATGAGGAAGATGGCCCCCCACGCAAGCACACATAACAGGGTCACTGCAGACCAGACATGATGCTTCCCCCTCGCCGGGGTTTGCTTAGGATTTAGCGCATGGTATATGGGTTATGTTATGGGTAATGTAAAGGCTGCAATCCTGCGCATACTTAGACGGGAGAAAGCCCCAATGAAATCAAAGGGTCCTTACTTCTGAATAAGAAGATGCTTAGGATTGAGCTGCGCACGTATTGCTAGCTGCCCCCAAGCCCTCCATATGGGAAGAGGCGCGTTAGAATGAAGCAAGCGGACAAATGCGCGTAAGCAGTCTTGGCGATGCAAGCATATGGATCCTTCAGCAATCCAGGACACTTTCTAAGCGAAAAGCGCTCCTGTCCCCTCTCAGCGACGCAACCTGTGTCCACCCTTCTGCCCACCCCGCTCCTTCCCTTTATTTAGGGCCAGTTGTGTTTGGGTGAGTCCCAGCCAGGTAGCAGCATCCTGAGAGATATTCCACTGAGCTGCTTTTCTCCGAGCCGGCCAGGGGCGCTCCGGGTCCCTCGCTGCGCGCAGGTGAGGCGGCCCGCTGCGTCTTCTTTAGGTCCTGCCATGCTGGTATTTTGGCCCCTCCAAATGAATCTCTTCTTAGAGGGGCGCCTTCTCCAGTCAGGGACGGGCGGCCCCCTCGATCTTCTTAAGGCGGCCAAAGGCACGAACGATTATAAAACCAGACGACGGTGGCAGCGGTGGGGGATGGGAAAAAAAGTCAGGTCAGGGTCAAGCCAAGCCTTCCAGGATCTGGGCTGGCAACTTTGCGCAGGAGGCAGGCGCTGAAAGATGCGTCGTGGTCTTCCTGGGGGGGGGGGGGACTGAGTGAGTGAGTGGGGGCTCCTACCTGGACCGGGGTTCTCAGGGTCTCCGGATCCATCTTCAGACCCGAAGGACCAAAAACCCGCGCCGGGAGTTGCCATCTGCGGTGCTTGCGAGGAGCCGGTGAAGTGCAGCGAGCGCGCCTGGGCTGTGTGTGCGAAAGACAGAGAGACGCGGAGAGGGCGGGGGAGGGAGGGAGCGTGTGTGTGTGTGTGAATGAGCGTGTGGCGGGGTTGTGGCTGGGCGAGAGGGCCGGGCAAGGCGGGTGGCGATGGCGGCGACGACGGCGCCGGGAGAAGCAGCTGAGCGTGGCGCTCTGGCTGTGCGCTCCAGACAGACACCGGCGCTGGCTGGCTGGCTGGGTGGGCGGGAGACGAGCGAGCGGCTGCGCTAGGCGCTCTCCATGGTGCTGATCCGCTCGCACTTCGCTTTCACAGCCAAGCGGACAGAGGAGGCGGGCAGGCGGCGGGGTGTATTTATTTGCGCTCCGCCAGATGATCGCCTCTTTAGCCCCGGGACTTGTGGCGCGGATGGCGAAGGGACGCGCTGCCTGTGCGTCTGATCACGACTCCCTTCCAGGCGGCGGAAAGGGCAGCGCTGGCCGACTCGGGCTCTGGCGACAAACGCGCTGACCCCTCGCGGAAAGAACTGCCTCGCAGGGACAGCGCAGAGGTGTGGGAGACGTGGTGGCCGAGGACTCCGGCTCGTGCGCTCAGACAGGGAATTCAGACATTCGGGAGGGAAGACATTCGAGATCGGTGCTGGGATGCTGCTTCAGGATCAGCCTGGAAAAGTGAGAGGGATCCTCTGATCGCGCTCGGATTTCAGGCGGCTCTGTCTGGAAGTGACCTTGCCTATTGGGGAAAACACATTGGATTCCACCCTGCCTGCCGCAGCAATGTAGATGCCACAACGGACTGGCATCTGATGAAGTGGGCTTGAGTCGCAAAAGCTGATGCCGTAATGGATTTGTCAGTCTTTAAGGTGTGCACAAGACTCTGTTGTTTTTGCTGCAACCTGCTGCTCCTCTGGAAATGGATTCTTCAAGTCTTCTGCGTCATCGTGAAGGGGATGGAGACTGTGGCAGAGCCGTCTCCCAACAAAAGGAGGTGCCAGGAAACAAACTCACTCACACATCACATATGCCCCAGTTATTAAAGATCCCGTGGTGAACCATAACCTTCTGAGTGTCACCACTAGTCTCTGCCTGCAAATACTCAGCAACCCACCAGAACAATCCACAAAGCAGCGACAGCTAGGAAGAAGCTAGGGGAGGTGTAAGTAGCAGTCATATTTGAGCAGCCTTTGGGCTGTGACTCTCCTGCCACAGACCTTTGGGAACAATGAGTAAAGCAACTCTCTGAACATTTCTGGTTCCTGAAATGTTTAACACCATCCCACCACAGCTCCGCCCAGCTAGAGAGAAACTGAGAAGAGTACAAAGGCAGCTTGCAGTGGAAGCAAAAAGTTGGATGGTTCAAGCCTGGCTGGAACACATCCTTGATCTGTGATAATGCCTGGGTGTGCATCAACCTCTGACTTTTGCAAGGCTGGAATGCAGCCTACTGTACAGATATGAGAGTCACATCTTTTATGTCCTCCACTTCTGCCTCTAGCCCCTGCTACTCTGTGCTGGTGGGTCCCCAGGAAGCTGCAGGTTAAAGGAATGTGCCCTCAGGCTGAAAAAGGTTCCCCAACCCTGGTTCAAAACAACACCCATATGGCTGGTTGTACCATGTAAGACTAGCTCTTAGGTCCCAATCTCCTAAACCATGGCTAGACCCCTGGTTCACCTTCCCTTTCTCTCTCTGTCCCCTCTTACCATGGTGACTGCTCCTGAGCTCCTTCAGCCCCAACATCTTGTCTGGCAGATGGGCAGAAGTGCACTGAACCGAAGAACTACTAAGGCTTCCCATGAATTATATTCCTTTTCTTGAATTCCATGTAAGGTTCTGGTTCTGGCACCCCTGTAAGCTTTACAGATAAGCTGGAACTGAATACACCCCAAATAATGGGAGGAAAATGTGGTACTATGAACATTTCAGAGCAGGAATGGCTAACCTGTGGCCCTGCAGATGTTGCTGGAATACAGCGCCCATCAGCCCTGCCACCTTGGCCAATGGCCATGGATGATGGGAGCTGTAACCCAATGACATCTGTTAGGCCGCCCCTTTCTAGAAAAATGTGGACGTATGTGAAAAGAGAAACAAAAGGCACAATACATCTTAGCTCCATTGGGCTTTGCTTCTGTAGCATCCCAAACCAGATAATGGCTTCCACTGAAAGATGCCCCACTGGTGGGTTGCTGGATCACAGAATTCAGAGAGAGCTGATGAATTTGGCTGGCAGTGGAAGTTGGGAGCCTTATGGCACAAGGCCCCAGACAGTGTGGGGTCAGGACTGTGCATTTGTATGGGCACTGTGAAATCAGCAGTAGGACCACAACACAGATATAGTCAAGTGTGTTCTCCATATAGTCTAGCACTGCTGAGGCCTCTTTGTAAGAGACAGAATGAGAGAGAGAGAAATGGAGAACCTTTCTTTCTTGCCTCCTGCCTGCCCTTATTCTCCCAAAGTAGCTTTTGGCTCAGCATGGCACTAAACAGGTGGTATGAAGAGGGACCTCAGCTGGCTGACTGAAGAACACATTTGTGAGTTAATGAACTGCAGAGACAAATGTATTAGTCTCTCCAGCAAGCTATGCTGGAGGCATTAAGGACCATCTCTGGGGTGACTGCAAGCCAGCGAAGTACACATGGCAAACGCACCAGGTCCCTGTTTCAGGGTTTCAGTTTCCAAAACGTATACATTTATTTTGGGCTCTTGTTTTGAGCTGGAAATAGGAGTCACTGTGGAATCGGGGGGATTTGTTTGACAATGCCCTGTAATGTTCTGTAAAACTTGTGAATATCAAAATCAAGGGCCTCTTGAAGCTATTGCTCAGTTCTTGACTTTAACTGTAAGACTAATCAGCAGCCTCAAAGCAGAGGGTCCTTTCATTTATGAACCATGCCAGGTTCATGGAGATTGGCTGTGCAATACAATAGATAATTTCAGGAGCTCCAAAAAGTTAAGAATACATACGAAACAAGGGTGCAGGCTCCAGACAGTGTGGATGCTAACATGCTGTTGGTTGAGTTATCTGAATATTTGAAGTTAGGGGACAACGCCCCCCCCCCCGAGACACCTCTTGGGGAAGGCAGATATCAAAGCTGCCAGCAGCCTCTCTTCCTTTGTTCTCTGAATTCTTCTTCTTCTTCTTTCTTTGGCAATCACTCGTAGCCGAGTAAGATTGTCTTCCATAAACATGGTTTTAACAATGAGCCTGTAAGTGACTGTGGAGGCCAATTCTGGACCCACAAGTCCTTCCACAGTGGGGACAATGGTTCCCGGGCAGGAACTGATCACGGTGTGGATTTGCCAAGTGTGCCTTCCTCTTAGCACGTTTCTCCCTTGCGTCCTGAGTTTGAGTGTCTTCAAAGTCCATGACACCTTTGGTAAAGGCTGTTCTCCAACTGGAGTGCTCACAGGCCAATGTTTCCCAGTTGTCAGGGTTTATACTACATTTTTTTTAGATTAGCCTTGAGACAGTCTTTAAACCTCTTTTACTGACCACCAGCATTACGCTTTCCATTTTAAATTTCAGAATAGAGTAGTTGCTTTGGAATACGATAATCAGGCATCCACATAACATGACCAGCCCAACAAAGTTGATGTTGAAGAATCATCGCTTCAACATGGGTGATCTTTGCTTCATCCAGTACACTGATATTAGTTTGCCTGTCTTCCCAAGTGATGTGTAAGATTTTTCAGAGACACCACTGATGGAATCTTTTGAGAAGCTGGAGATGGCGTTTGTAAGTGGTCCATGTTTCACAAGCCTACAGTAAGGTTGGTAGTACAATAGCTTTGTAAACAAGCATTTTGGTTTCCCTGCGAATGTCCCGGTCCTCAAACACTCTGCACTTCAATCGGGAGAAAGCCACACTTGCAGAGCTCAGGCAATGCTGGATTTGCAGGGCATCAATAGCACACATTCCACCTTCCTGTGTCCTGAAGCTAGCTTAAGCCTTGTGTTCAATGAAGCAGGCAGTCTCTTGGTTTCCTTTTAAACTGCCTGGACGGGGAAACAAGACTCGTGTTTATGAAAGGGCAGGTCTGGCTTGAGTTTGATTCAAGCTTCCAGTTGACAAGCACATAAAAGTAAAAGAGGAACATGGGCTTCAGTGCAAGAGAATCTTGTACATTCTCCTCCCCCAATAGATTTATCTTTCACTGGAATTAAACCAAACGTTGCTTGGACTGAGGTTCCCACTTAAACGGTCATTTTTATATTTGTGTTTATTTAGCAATTCTAAAAAAATACTAATGGGCATGACTGAACTAGTCATACAGGAATAAAAGACATCAGTACAAACATAAAAAACTGCAAATAAAATATATTCCGACTTCCAGTATGCAAGGTGCACTCATTGCCATAGCAGTCCTGCAGTGTAGGCCAGGCTTTGGCAACCTAGCATCCTCCATCACATGCTGGCAGGGGCTGATAGGAGTCCAAGTCCAAAACATCTGGAGGGGGCCAGACTGGCCAAGGCTGATCTAGGTCATTAATATTCCCCAGTTGACAGATAGGGAACAGGAGCAATGGGAGACCGTAGCTTCCTAAAAGTCATCTCCTGAGTTTGTCTCTGGTTGACTGTGGCTCAGTCGCCCCCTTTGGTCTTGCTTCTTCCCCCCCTTTTTGGTAGAAGTATGCTAATGAAAACAGAACCTACATTTTAAAGGGGATTTTCAGTTTCAGCAATTGAACACCCCTCCTTCCAGCAACTTTCAAATGTACACTGTAAAAGAAAGAAAAAGCACACGCATACCAATGGAATGGAAAGTGAAGATCTGCTTTTAAAATGGTTGTGTGTATGCCTAAAGAATGGCAGAAGGGCTTGCTGGCAGAACACACCTCAAGCAGCTCTGATAAAACATCTGGTTTGAAAATGGGAGTCACTGTCTCTTCCCCTCTGTGAAGAACCTACCAGTCAATTATAAATCACTGGTGCAGAAACTGGAATGCTAGCAGCATTCAATATTTCCATTTGTTTCGAAATAGGTGAAATTATTGAAGAATCTGTTTCTCTCTCTTCTGCCCAAAGTAACCGGCAGGAAAGAAACCAATTCATATTTCCCTAACCATTGTGAATCCCAACAAAGACTAATGGTGTTCAGGAGAATCTGGATCTATACCAAACGGATTAGAAGCGAGAAAAAGCAGGAACACAATGTCTACCTACAACCCTTAACAAACTGAATGGTGTTTTGCCTTCTTCCCACGGAATCCTTCTGGCAGAATTTTGCTATCAAACACACTTTGCATTTCCTGTTTTTTTGGGTATGAACAGGCACTCAGTATGCCGAAAGCTGGCTCAAGTTGGTTCCTTGTTAAATTGTACCAGATGTTTATGGTTTGCTTTTTGTTTATGTATTTGTGTGAATTGAAATAGCTCCATTTTAACAAGATATAATGTGCCTGAGAGTTTCAAAGGTCACCAGACATACCTAGTCTAAAGGAAGACCCACATTTGAGTTTTCACTGTAGAAAAATGATAGGGGAGAAAAAGAGAAGAGAACAATGATTTGCTTTTTCAGTTATCTAGACTTTTAATAAGTTACAGCATACTAATAAAATAATTTTTCACACATTTACATTTTTTTTTTAAAAAAAAACCCCACCTAACAATTTACAGTACTCTGTAAACCCTGACATCTTTCCCTGTAAGGCGCTACAATCTTGTGTGTCCACAAACGTAAGCACACAGTTGATTTAAAAAGCCAGAGAGAATTGCGGGGTGGGGGAAGAGATTAAAAAGAAAAGGACACAGTATAAAACCATACAAAAAAAGGAGGAGAAGCTTATGCTGATGAAAACCAAATAACAGCAGCAGCAGCAGCAGCAGCAGCTAATACTGCTGGATAAGGCGCCGGCGCTGAGAGGTCTTCCGTAACAATTTTTGGTAGTCATAAGGATTATCCTTGCTTTTGTTCTCTTCCACTGGAGTCTCTGTGACCCTTGGCCTAGGAAGAAGGGAAACAGAAGTGCTTTTGCAATAAGAAATCAACACATTTACTTTGGAAAACTTTGTTAATCAACTACTGAACCTTGACCTTTGGCAATAAAACAAACCAAACCCTCACCCCTCTCCTCCCTGCAGCTGTTTCACTCTCCCTCTCCCTCCCAGCCCCCTTTTGCAGCAGGTGGAAACTGCACAATGTATGCAGTGAGAGAGACATCACATAAAAGCTGGGAACTAAAGCAGGGTGCAGTGAAAATGTTGAATTGGCAGGGAATGATCCTCTTGGTGCGATTCAGCGGCTGTGTTATCTGTCTTCTTAGCCCCAACTATGCTAAACCATAAGAAATGTAAGACTTTATGGACCAGATCCAGGTGCTCTTGGAGGAAACCAAGATATTAGAGAGCACCTCTCACCATATATATAAAAGGATGTCACATAGAGGAGGGAGAAAGGTTGTTTTCTGCTGCTCCAGAGAAGCGGACACGGAGCAATGGATCCAAACTACAAGAAAGAAGATTCCACCTAAACATTAGGAAGAACTTCCTGACAGTAAGAGCTGTTCGACAGTGGAATTTGCTGCCAAGGAGTGTGGTGGAGTCTCCTACTTTGGAGGTCTTTAAGCAGAGGCTTGACAACCATATGTCAGGAGTGCTCTGATGGTGTTTCCTGCTTGGCAGGGGGTTGGACTCGATGGCCCTTGTGGTTTCTTCCAACTCTATGATTCTATATATTTCTTTTTATTTATTTTAATTAGACCATTTCTGTACTGCTTAATATATAAAAAATATCTCTAAGCAGGGTGCAGAAATGTAAATCAACAAAAGACAAGTTAAACAACAAGAAACACAGTTACATTCACACACATTTCTAATAAATATAGACCAGTATCAATTCATTCTCTTTCTGATACACTTCCCTTCTCGGCCTTCTGGCACTCAGTCAGGACTCAACCCATCCACTCTGGCTCTCACCCAGGGCCCAGACTCACAATTCATCCACAAAACCTCACGTAGAAGAGGGACCCTGGATACTGCTGACATCACCCTAACCCAGGGGTCAGCAAACTTTTTCGGCAGGGGGCTGGTCCACTGTCCCTCAGACCTTGTGGGGGGCTGGACTATATTTAGAAAAAAGAAAGAAAGAACGAATTCCTATGCCCCACAAATAACCCAGATATGCATTTTTAATAAAAGGACACATTCTACTCATGTAAAAACATGCTGATTCCTGGACCATCTGTGGGCCGGATTTAGAAGGTGATTGGGCCAGATCCAGCCCCTGGGCCTTAGTTTGCCTACCCATGCCCTAACCTCTCACTTTTGGCTTGCTTTGTATGGGAGGGCATCAAGGTGGGTGGAGCTTTAGAGCAGTGTTCCCCAACCTTGGGCCTCCAGCTGTTTTTGGACTACAACTCCCATCATCCCTCGTTAGCAAGACCAGTGGTCAAGGATGATGGGAATTGTAGTCCAAAAACAGCTGGAGGCCCAAGGTTGGGGAACACTGCTTTAGAGGGTTGCCCATAGCTGGGACCCATTCAGCAGTATCCACACCCAATGATGACTGGAGCACCATACTCCAGATCCTTTTTCTTTTCTTTCTTTTCTTTCTTTCTTTCTTTCTTTCTTTCTTTCTTTCTTTCTTTCTTTCTTTCTTTCTTTCTTTCCTCCCTCCCTCCCTCCCTCCCTCCCTCCCTCCCTCCCTCCCTCCCTCCCTTCTCTCTCTTTCACTGTGAATGGGGACTTTTCAAGTGACTGTCCTATGGACATGCATTTATTTTTCTTCACCTCTGAGTTCCAGTTCAAGAGCCTAAGGCTTCTTGGTTCACGAAGGCCTTCGGACAGGCTGAAAGAGAGCACTAGAAAGGCCTGGCTCCTGCTGTGAACATGGCTCGTGGCTTGTGCCACTGTGACTTTTGATTAGGGATGTCAGAGAACTCTGATGAAAACAGGAATGGAAAAGGCCAATGTTAGCTTATTCATTCCATGGCCAGAATGGAAATCAATCCAGTGAATGCAATTGGTATTCGCTGTTGCTTTCAGTTCACAAACGATACGTAATTTATTACTTTTATTTCCCCCTTTGCATTGTGATTCCTTTGCATGGAAATGATTGGGGTGGAATAATGTGATGAATTACAAAAGTTATATAATTCTGCCACAGCAGAGAGCAAGATGAATAATTCAGCTTTTGGCATAAGATGAACTGCAATGGAAGAGAAACAGCGCTGCATGGTATGAATTTAGGACAGAATGGAAAACAATGCTTTCTTACATCCCTGCTTTCAGTCATGCAGTCTGTTTACATGGATGCAAGACCCGAATGTACAAAGGTGCAAAGGACTGCAGCCTGGCTCTACCTTTTAATATTGATTTTTGCTGTATAAAGTATAGTTCGAGACCAGTTAAGCGGAGCTTAGACCTCACTGAAATAAAGGGAACAGTTTAGTCTTGGCCTGAAGCCTCCTGATGCTAATGTGAACTCAGTATACAATCCATATCTATAAGTGTGTTTGAATAACATTGTGATGAGCTAACTTGTGTGTACCTCAGAAAAACAGGATGGAAATAGTTTAGATAAAATACAATATACACGTTTGCAAATTAAGCTGTCTGTAGTTCCTTCTTCTGGATAATCTGCATGATCCAGTTGCAGCTAAGCAGCTAAACTACTGATTTCACTGGAAGACTTGAGGATAGGTCCCATTTAATTCAGTGGAATTTTAAAGTGTTTGACAATTGTTTGGTATAACTTACCCTTCACTAATGCTTAATGTTTCAGTTCTGGGCTCTGTTGGCGGTGTCTTTTCTCGTGTGCAGGTATTACTTGCATTTGAGATTAAATCAGTGGATGAAAATTCTTGGTAATAGGGATCTTCTACATCTAGTATCTTGCCCAGACTAAAACAAACAAACAAACAATATGGTAAATTCCTATTCTGTGTCATCTTATACAGTCAAAAGACATTCCGCAATGGAGATGTCATATCTTGGAATATGCAGAGATGGTAAAATTGATGGCACTGATAAAAGATACACATTTAGAATCTTTTAAAGAAGGCTGGAAACCCTTTCTAGTCTATATAAAAAGTTATTTCCCATATGTGAAGACCACAACGGGGTTTGAAGTGTAAGAAAATAGCAGAATATATTAAGAAACATGTTAGAGAGGATGAAATTAGATAAGACAGAACCTTAAGGTGCAATTGTATGTAATTTGGGTTATGAACTTCGATGTCAGGTGAGCAGGAAGTCACTAGTTTTGTGGAATTGGAATATAATATAATTGTTAAGCAACAAATATAACTTTCTATATGGAAAAGAGAAGAAATTATTATTATAAGAATACAATGGAAATGTCATACCTTGGTTGGAATAGATCTGCAAAGCAACAGCGGAGTACAACAAAAGACAGCTAGAAAAATGCTTTTCAATATAAATGTAAAGCTGCAGTCATTGTTTTTTATCAGCTACTTAAAGAGCCACATCACATACCTTATATGGTCTACAAAGTACAGTATTCATTCAAAAATCGGCAGTGGGATAATATGCATGTTTATTGATAATGGGGGCAGGGGCATCGTGTTCTTAAAAGGCTTTGAAAGCCCGTTTGTGAGCATCTACTTTTAATTATATCCATACAGATTTGAATTTGGGAGGGGGCAGCAGAATCTACTATTTATGAGGAAATGGATCCCTTTGTGTCCAAAGCGAAAATGGGCAGGAACAAGACTTGGAGCGATCTGTCTGTCATCTCTGCATTGAACAGTCAAACATCCTTATGATGGAAATATGTTTTTCTACCAGATATTTTTTAATGACCATCTTCTAACAACGCTGAAAGGCTGGGCAAACTTCTACATCCTGCAGAAGGTCTGATCCAATAAAAACATCTCACATTATTTTACTCATTCTGTATGTAACACTTTTCTGGGACATACACACATAGAAATTAGTATCTGTGGGAAATGGACCTGAGGTCGTTATTCAGTCTTTGTGCATTGCTAGGCTTAAGGACAGTTATTAGAAAGCACTCCATAAATTATATAGTGCCTAAAAAATGTAGTCCTTGAGTTCCAGACAGATGCAATGGGAATCCTCAGAATTCTGAATAAAAAATTGCTCCCCCAAGTCTTACTGCAGGATAGAAAAGCAAAACACTGGTCATTTAAAACACCCACTGCTGTTGCCAGAGATGGGGTCTTTTGGAAGGTATACAGAAAATCTGCGCTGGGTGTACTTCAGCGCTGTACCAGGACTGAAAGGCTCTACAATTATTGGGCAATTTTCCGCAATGCTACTCTTACTGATATAATTAGGGCTGTATTAGAACTCCCTTTATAAGCCCCTATTTCTAAGGATTTATGCATTTAACACCAAAATGCACTCCACTTTGCAATTTCGTAGGCAAGGCTTCTGCTAAGCCAAGGCTGCAAGGCATTGAAATTCAGCATTTTGCGGTATCAGTGAAAATGTGACATTATCAGAGGCAAGTCAGGCTCAGAAATGAATGAATGCCTTAGGCTGATCAATAAGGAGCACAGAGATAATCACCATCTATATGTTTAACTGTTTCAGCACAGGGCCGGAGAGCGCTTATAAAATAAAAGGATTCGATTAATGTACAGCACCTCCTGCCACAATCCATGCCACTGATTTTTATTTTATTTTCTGTAAATTATTGGTAGATCTTGGTGGACGGTACTGGAGACCACAGCAAAGTGAAAGGCGTGCTGGTGTTTGCACAGTTAGAGGAACCCTTCAGCTGGCTGCAAGAGGGTGATGAGGGCTTTAGTCAGTCTGACGGCAAAGAGACCACACTACATGTTACATACCCCGCAACATTTCTCCAATGAAAATAAGGATGCCCTAAGGAAAAGTGGAAGTGGGTGGCGCTGTGGTCTAAACCACAGCGCCTTGGGCTTGTTGATCGGAAGGTCGGCATTTCGAATCCCCACAATGGGATGAGCTCCCGTTGCTCGGTCCCTGCTCCTGCCAACCTAGCTGTTCAAAAGCACATCAAAGTGCAAGTAGATAAATAGGTACCACTCCAGTGGGAAGGTAAACGGCGTTTCTGTGCACTGCTCTGGTTCGCCAGAAGCAGCTTAATCATACTGGCCACATGACCTGGAAGCTGTACGCTGGCTCTCTCAGCCAATAAAGCGAGATGAGGACTGCAACCCCAGAGTCGTCTGCGACTGGACCTAATGGTCAGGGGTCCCTTTACCTTAAGGAAAAGTGGGGTGTTCTGGGATCAAATCAGAAACCAGGACGGCTTCTGTAAAACTGGGTCTGTCCCTGGAAAATAGGGACACTTGGAGGGTCTGCGTAAGAATATTAAAAAGCTCTCTTGGATGAAGCCAAAGGTCTGTCTACTTGAACATCTTGTTCTCATAGTGGGAAGCTTGTAAGCAGGACATGACTGCAAGAATAGATTGTGATTCTCAGCAACAGGTATTCAGAGGCACACAACCTCCAACACTGCTAAACACTGGAGTTTCCTGACAGGAATCCCTAACGTAACATGCTTCTTCAAAGGCAGCCATGAGGAGTATGGCTGATGGCAGTGGGGCGAGGAGGCAAAGACCCAATATTCCCCCCTGTGCCTTCGTTGTGGGTCAAATCCCCTGCCCCCTCAAATGCTGTTAGCCTTAGAGGAGAAAATGTAACATGTATAAAGATTGTAAATGAAAATATGGACATTTAAGGATCATCAATATTTTTGTTTGTTAAGCATTTTCTTTGATTTTTTTTTTAAAAAAGCTAACCTAATTTACAGATAGGTGTGTGATGCCACAGTGAAACTGTGATTTAATTTTATTTATTTTAAACACTGATAGGCCACCTTTGAGCGTCAAAACACTCTCAGGGGGGGGGTGTTCCATAGAATATATTAACATTGGTAACAGCAACATCAAAAGAACCCCCCAACTCAAAACTGTGATAACCTCTAATGGAATCAGCCATGGCACTGAGAAACATTCACCTCAGTAAAATACGAAACTCCATTAAATATTACAGCTAAAACCAATTCAATTCAGAAACCCAATAAAAATTATTTAAGCAAACGCAACAGAGAACAAATGAGTCGTTAAGGCTTTCCCAAAGGCCTGCACCTTGGCCATGACTAGATCATGCTTGTCTACCCTTATCCTCCACTATTTTTATTTTTTAAAAAAATTGGTTTCCTGTTCACGTGTTTCACAGTCTCCCTGGGGCAAGTAGATGGGATGCATAAATAAACCAATGTTCAGAATTCAGTAACAAATTTTGTCCTAATCAAAAGGCAAGAATTCGACCCTGCAAATGTTTGTCTTCAGCAATGATCACGTAACAACATTCCTTTCCTTAAATATCAATTAACAGTTCCCCCTAGTTGTCACACCAACATACAATTGTGTCTTTCTGAAGCAACAAGAAAAGCTACCTGTTTTTCCTTGGTTTCCGCTTTTCATCCTGGACTGATTTCTGAAAACACAAATTTTGGAGTGGTTATAACTATGATCATATAGTCTGTACAAATGTTAATTTATGGTCCTTTTCTGTGACCCAAAGATGTGCATCATGATCTCATCCCCTTCCCTCTGCCACCCACTCCTTCTCCTCCTTCAGGTTACAGACTCTTCCATGCCACTCCTGAAACTTGAGGGAGTTCTCTGTGATTTCATTTTTTAAAAAAAACTGATTTAAGATTCACAGATGGCTTGACCTAACACTCCTGCCCAACCACACTGTCTATATTTCAGAGATGTCACAATTTTTTTTGTAAGCCACACTAACCGCTATGGTGAAATACTGAAGCATGCAAACGCAGTGGCATTTGAGAAGATGTGCCTGGTGAAACATCAATTCTTGGACAATTGTAATGTCCTCTTATCCTCAAAAGCTTTTAAACCATCGTCATTATTACTTTTATGCAATATATTTCTTAACCACTGTATGCTGAAGAGTCTGGCTTTGGATGCCATGCTAAGCCATACCATGGCTTAGCTCAGTGCAGGGTAGAGGCAAAATGATTTGGGAGGAGTGAAGCAGCTGTGATGTCTTGTCCAGGAGCAGCATGCTAAGCCATGGTTTGGGCTTAACGTGACACACAAACCATGCCATTGTAACAGACATGGAGCATGTCCGCCTCCCTCCCTCCCTCCCTCCCTCCCTCCCTCCCTCCCTCTCTCTCTCTCTCTCTCAATGCCTATTATGTCACAGGATATGATGCCACAGGATACATCACTGTGCCTTTCATCTCATGCCCTTGGCTTACATCATTGTCTCCCAGTGGTGTGGAGGAGAAACAAACAAGGCAAGGACGTCACAGCATCATGCATTTATCATCACAGATGGGTGAAAAAGAGGGAGCAAAGATACGTGAAACAGTGGCTGCTCCAGAACATCTAGTTCCACCCTTGTTTTGCTCTCCTCTTCTTCCAATTCCTCTGCTGTACTTTTGAGTGCCAGCAACAGCGGCAGCCTGACTAAGCAAATGTATTCTGTCACCTGCTGCTAAGTAGGTCAATAGTATGCATGTGCCTCTAGCAAGTGGGCTTAATTGCTCTTAAGAGGAACCTACAAAACAGCTTTTTCCATTTCCTTCTGACATATCTGATCACCGCCCCCCTCCCCTTTCCCCTTTTAAGCAGCAGAAGGGTCAGATTTGGAAAGCTGTGGCAGATAGTTGACCTCAGTCCTCCCCTTTTGCGATTACCTTTCACTTTGAGAAAATAAGCTGCAGCACTAGGACGCTGCCTTGGTGCAGATGCTCAGAAACAATGGGATTCCAAAATGTGGAATTGCAATGAACATTCTGGTTTCGGGGTACATATCTAAGCCTTTGAAGGCCAGAGTTTTGGGGATTGACCTTGGAAGAACATACATCACACCAACATTCAACTCACCAATATTAGTCTTGAATTAGAGCTGCTCATTCAACTACAAGCTAAAGGGGCAGATTTTAGCCATATCGTTTGACAGTAATGCTTACATGTATGAGAGTGTAATATGTCGAGTCTTCAGGATTGTTTAGTGTCTTGGGTTTCTGGGGCCTCCTTGGGCTCCTTTGCACAGAGTGAGCATCCTCTGATTTGGAAGCGACTGCAAGAGAGGAAAATACCTTTATTTTACACAAGAGAAATGTGGGCAGGATTCCTGCCTTGAAGGGGTTTGGACTAGATGATCCTCAGGGTCCCTTCCAAATCTACAGTCCTACGATTCTATGAAATACTTTGAGATACATCAAGCCCTTTAAAGAATGGCAGTGCATATTTCCAAGATCTGCTAACACCATCAAAACCTACAGAAGATGGCTCTCATATCATTGTTTCCCATGGCTGCTATTACAACATTAAAAGAATTAAAAAGATGGCACAGGTGGAAAATTCTTATATGTTCTTATATTGCTTCTGGAGCAAACTCAGTCATGTGCACACGCTGCAACAACTATCTCAGCTTATGTTTAGGGGTTCTAAATGTTCAGCAAATCCACAAATAACCCGTCACTTGACTTATGCCCTCAAGACAAACAGGGACAGAAGCTTTTGTAAACTGGAAGCAGCTATCCAGACACCTCAAGGTTAGGAAAGGGTAAGAAATTGGTCTGTGTTTTAATGTGACCTTACTTAATTCACTCTTCCTGAAACGGTACACAAACCAAAACACAGCTATCCTTCAGAATTCTCTGAATTTGCTGATACAGTTCTTCAACCCCAAAGTACGACATTTAGAGTGTGTATTCAGAAGGGACTCTTGCCTTCAGAGAGTGTTTTCTCCCTCTCTTTAATACAGTGGCTAAAAAAGTTAATAAAGCAGAAAACTGAATTAATGCATATTTTAAAATCTGATGAGTTTCCAAAAAAAAAAAAAAAAAAAAGGTGGTGTGCATTCGCATTTATAGCTCTTGACATTATAATATCTCAGTGCAAAGGAGTAAGACCTGGGCACTGTTCCTTTCCAATCAGCTACAGCCATACACTCCAATTTTCTACTCATATACTTCAAGCAGTTTTCAATAGCTGGTAACCTCCCAGACTGCTATTCTGCCTGGTCTTGCCCAAGCTAAGCCTCTCAGAGACTGCTATTTAGCTTTTCATTTACACCTGGAAATATACATTCAGATCTGAAAAGGAAATATTGCAGAGTTTAGCATTTATTTATAATTGCAGACATAAACCTAATTCTTCTAGAGGTGGTATGCCTGTGTCTGGGACATGTCACTTCAGGCCACAGGTGTTGGAATCTATCCCGGAACAATCTCCAAGACATCTATACACATAGGAAAGCAGCATGTCAGTGACAAGGCTCAGCTCACGGATTGCTCTTTGGTGTCTAGTTTGTTTTATGCAGAGCGGATTTTTTTCTTCTATGGAGGATCACACATTCATGTGACACCCCCCCCCCACACATCTGCAGACTGAACTGGTATTGCCCAGAGTTTTATCACCTAGGAACATAAGAGGCAGGCTGGATTAAGGGCAAAGGCCCAACGAATCACGTCCTGTTCTTACAGTGGCCAAACAGATCTCTTTGGGAAGTGTGCAAGCAGGACGTGAGTGTCTCTCTGTTTGCCCACCTTGTCATTCTCATCTGTGCATTTTGGGACACTGGAGTTGTGCTCCCCCCTCCAAGAGAAGTGTTTTTCTCGGGGAGGAAATCGCTCGAGATCACAGCAACCGTAATGGCTGCCGTTCTCTCACAATAAAAAACAGGGTGTCCTGGTTTTCCAGGGACACCTATGGGGTATGCCATCGCTATACCCTGTGGGAGAAAATGTTTAACTGTGCACTGTGTAAGTAAATACTTTTATTTGTTTTCCGCCATTCAGCTTCATGGCATGGTCCTGAGTTTTAGCATTAATGTATAAGAGAGGGACAGAAACCTCCAATGACTAGGACACAGTTACAAGACCTTCAAGCAGAGACACATTTAGGGGAGCGCAACAGGTTTGACCACACTGGGTGTGGAGTCTTGGGGGGTGCACAACTATGATGTAGAATGGAAGGCAAGAGGTGGTTGTGGTGGTGCCAAAATTTAGCATTGCAAAGGGCGCCGCTGAAATTTCAGACCCAAAGGTCCTCCGCTACTTTAATGTTGCAATATTGGGTTGTAGCCAGCTATGTTCTACTCAAAGTAGACCCACTGAAATTCATGGACCTAAGGTAGTCATGTCCATTAATTTCAACGGCTCTGCTGTGAGCATAACTAGTGTTGGACCCAATCTTCAGTCTGGATTGTGCCTGGGACAATCGTCCCCTTTGCCCAACTGAAGTTACACCATCTTAATGCGACATGCTCATATGAATGGCACCAAAGCTCTTTGCTGCGTTCACCTTGGTTTGACCTATATGGATAGGAAAAGGAAGTATTTGCTCTCTCATGCTTCACAGAAGCTTTCATCCCTGGTGGTAAGGAAAATGCTATTCACCCACCACCATAATACCATTTTAATTAAGAAAGTGGCACAAGCATTTATAATCAAAATGATCAGCAATACATCAGTGTAAGCACCAGCAAAATTAGCTGTATAACTTTTTCTTTGTTATGTGTGATAAATGCAGCCTTGGAAAGGTCACTGATATATTGGAGGACCAGAAGGAATAATGTTAATTTACAACGTAGTTGAGTAATGATTACATTTATTGTTCTAGCTTCTTATCTGGAATGCAGACGGTGCCTAATTTAATGAATGGACAATTATCTCTTAACATTTTGCCTTTTGAAGAACAATGGCGCTTTTCTAAACCAAGGTGTAGTCAATTTACCTTAGACAATGAAATTTCAATGCAATTAATTAATTTTACTACACTGAAAGCAAATATGAGCCAGAGTCTTTAATTTAAAGTAGATAGTCAGTGCTAGATTAGAATCTCACTTAAAACTCTTTCATTGGGACACACACACACACACACACACACACACACACACACACACTCTTGTGCTGTTGCAGTGTAATGACTAAGGCCACATTCAGATATCACAACAAACCATGGTTAGCAGCAATGGGAATATGCTGTAGTGAGCCCCAGGGCCCACATCCTCAAATTTTCCTTTCCATCTCCTTTGTACCTGGGAGGTGAAAATGTGAAGGTTCTCTTAATCTTTGGAATCAAACCGCCATTTCCCATTTCATATATTATGGAAAACCACAGGCAGTTAACAAACTGGAATATCAAATAATGGTTTGAGATCCTGGCTTGTTAACTACATTTGTTTAAGCCACGGTTCCCTGTATTCAAACGAAACAGGAAACTGTGTTTTGTTCCAAACCATGAATGGAAGTTTCAGACACCAGGGTCTAAACTGATTATGGTGACCTAGGAAAATTATGAGAGTTAATATTATGTTAATATTCGTCATACCAATTCAATGTGCTGATAAATGTGCCCCTGTGCAGCCAAGCACAGGACAACAATGCTCCGAAACCTCCTCTTCCTTAAAGTGGCTATTTAAAAACATTAAATTCTCAGCCATAACACATCAGCTTGTTTCCCTGCTACCCTTTCACCTTGGGTGGCCAACAAAAATAATCTACAGGAAATATAGCTAAAATCAAAAGTTAACACAATAGCCATCGTGGGTTGTCAAAGATGAGTAATGTGCTCCTATTCATAGCTAGAGGCAGACAAGCATTCCTGTTTGGCATACAAAGTACTATTTTTGGATTCACATATCACAGCTGTAAGATGCCATACAGAACAAGTGAAGTTGAAGGAAACATGTACAATTATCACTTGAACTATTACAGTAATTATGGAAATTGAAATGCCAACTGATTTAAAGGAAAACAAAAGATTAGCAGTTGTTGCCGTTTGCTGATTAATGCCCTTATCAGAAACGGGTTCCACAAGGATGCTATTCAGCAGGAAATATTCTTGAAGAAAGTATTTGCTTTCTAAAGGGTAGGAAAGAAGATGTGTTGGTTTTAATTCATACTCCATTTAGAGGCAGGTCTTTGTCTCTGATAGATGGACCAGCTGAAAAAGCAAAATCATTGCTGTGGGGGGCAAATATTTTTATTTTATTAATGAAGAAAAGGTCAGGATACCCATTTTATTTATTGTATAATCAATGTTTCTAGTTATCACCTAACATATTACTTCACCCCCCCATTACAGTATATTTTTTAAAATCCATAATAGATCATAATCTCTATATTACAGGACATTAATAATGAAAAAAGAATGTATTGCTATTATTTTTTAAAAATATAAACTGCCCACCACTGATTCCAGGGCAGTATACCAAGAAATTTAAAACTACAGAAACACAATATGGTTAAGAGGAATAAATCCATTTAGCATGCTCAAACTTTCTTAAACTAATATGTGCGGGCAAATAAAAAGGTTTTATTTTAACCTTGCATTGAGAAGACAACAATGCCAGCATCAGGCATGCTTCCATCAGGAGGCCACTACAAAGAAGGCCCTCTCTTTTGTACATATATAATGTACTAAAGAAGGGACATGGAAATACAACTGTGCAATGAAATAAGAGCTCAAATTTGTGACTTTTTGGAACTGTTATAATGCACACTATATTGTTTAGACAGAACAAAAAAGGAGACTGGTATCGTTTCTCCACTTGTACAGTTGACCCCATCCTAGATGATCAGGTGGAATACACAGCTTGTGCTGGAACTACTGTAAAAGGTAAAGGTAAAGGACCCCCGGGTGTTTAAGTCCAGTCAAAGGCAACTATGGGGTGCAGTGCTCATCTTGCTTTCAGGCCAAGGGAGCTGGCGTTTGTCCACAAGCCGCTTTCTGTGTCATGTGGCCAACATGACTAAATCGCTACTGGCACATGGAAGACCGTGATGAATGCCAGAGCACACGGAAATGCCACTTACCTTCCTAGTTAACTACTTGCACTGGCATGCTTTTGAACTGCTAGGTTGGCAGGAGCTGGGACAGAGCAACAGAGGCTCACTCTGTCACGGGGATTCGAACCGCCAACCTTCCGATCGGCAAGCCCAAGAGGCTCAGTGGTTTAGACCACAGCGCCACCCGCATCCCACACTACCTGCATGTTTACTGGTTGTGTTCAGGGACATGTGGAAAACACACCAGAACAGCTGCTTACTTTTGGGTTGAGTATAGGACTAACCCCAAGCTAATGGCACTCAGTACTGCTTAAGAACATAGCTATGTAGCATTTATTTGTGGGGTGGTGGTGGAGGCTGGGGCTGATGCACTCATGACACGCACTGGATGCCTACAGTCCACTTCAATCTCTCCACTTATTCAAACAACCAAAGGGAGCAACTGTGAGCCCAGCATGCATTCTGCCACCTTCACAGCCAGATTTTCAGGGCTGATGACAGAGAAATCTAAGATAAAGGTGCTTTCATTTTTTTTAAAAAAAATCCAATAGTTTATGAGGGTTTTCACATCATTACAATAGAACAATGGATTTCGTTAGTCTCCCTCCCCTACCCCAGCTTCCCCCTTATTCCCAACCTTGTCCCCACCCTCACTTTTTAGCTGCAATAACATTTCCTATTTGTGCATTTAAATGACGATTATGGGAAGGCGCCCTGCCGGTGTCTTCAGGAATTCTGAAACAGGTAGTTGGGTAGCTAAGCTAGTTAGGTCTTGTTTTTCCAGCTCCTCAACAAGTCTCTGCTGTTACCTGGGAGGCAGAATGGAACTCTGGCTGCCCCCAGTTGTCAGGCCTTAAAGGATGGGCTCAAGTCACTTCCAGGTGAGCTGTTTATTGAGCATTCATCCTGATTTGCTTGGAGCGCAATTAGACAACCCTGACTAGTCAATGGCAATTCATTCGGAGTTGGATATGGGAAGGTTAGAGGCCGCCAGGGCTTTTTTCCAGCCATAATTCATTGGAACTTCTTGGCAGCGGCGCCCGCCCTGTGGAGTGCCCTCCCATCAGATGTCAAGGAAATTAAGAACTACACAACTTTTAGAAGACATCTGAAGGCAGCCCTGTATCGGGAAGTTTTTAACCTCTGACGTTTTATTATGCTGTTATATTCTGCTGGAAGCCACCCAGAGTGGCTGGGGAAACCTAGCCAGATGGGTGGGGTATGAACAATAAAATTTATTACAAGGTGTGACTGGAAAGTTCGATGAATGGTCACAGAAATCAGATAGCGAGAAATATTTGAACATGCAATCGGCATCGGAAACCACGAAATGCTCACAAATGTGTACGGAGATGAAGCTGTAACTCAAAAGACAGCGTATGAGTGGTTTAAGTGTTTCTGTGAAGGGTGGCAAACCATTGAAGATGACCCTCAGCCTGGCAGACCATCGACGAGCAGAATGGTGGCAAATGTCAACAGAGTTGGTGAGTTATTGATGTGGGATCGCCGTTTGTCCATCCAAATGGTGGCGGAAGAATTGCATATTCCGTGTGAAATCATTACTAATGTTACTGAGTTGTCCCACCCTCCATATTCTCCCGATCTGGCCCCACAAGATTTCCTTCTTTTTCCAAAACTGAAATCTGCACTGAAATGGCACTGATTTTCCAACATTTCACATGTCCGAGCTGCTGTGACGAAGGAACTGAAAGCAGTACGAAAAGAGGACTTCTCCAGAAGTTTCCAACAGTTCCACGAACGTTGTCAACGGTGTATTGTATCAGAGGGGGCCTATTTTGAAAGCCTGTAAGGTATGTATGTTTGAATATTTCTCGCTGTCCGATTTCTGTGACCATTCACTGAACTTTCCGGTCACACCTTGTGTTATTATTATCTCAGTCCCAGCACCTCTCAGGTGGATTCCATTTCCATTATAAGAAAACAAGGGAGGTGGGAGGTGTTTATAGTGAGTTCTAGCGCCTCTGGATGCTGCTGTATCAAAGCAAGCTTTATCTCACACTTTACAGTGCACCTTTTCCCTACTCTTGTCCTTATCGCCCAAAGCCAGACCTTTTAAGGACACACAAGGGCTCCAAATCAAATGAACAACCTGGATGTGTCAAGGTGCGATTGAAGCCCATCCCAACATAATGACAAGTTTGCCCTCAAGGCCATAGCTCAGTGCTGGAGCACCTGCTTTGCATGCAGAAGGTCCCAGGGTCAATCTCTGGCATCTCCAGGTAAGGACTAGGAATTCCCCCTGCCTGAAATCCTAGAGAATTGCTGAAAGTCAGGGGAGACTAGATGGTCCTTTGGTCTGGCTACCAGTATAAGGCAGTTTTGGATGTTCCTATGAAGTGCTCACAGAGGACTTCATTACCCGTTTCCCCCACAAAGGCCTGCACTGAATGCATTTGTTTTAACCCACCACACCAAAAATGGGCCAATTAAACTTCTTTCAGAACATCAATGCCTTTCCAAAGGGCAACAGAACGTGAGACAAAATGCCTATGATTTTGTGCCTCTGGGGCTCCTATACTGTTTTTGCCAATAATTGAATGCTTGAAAGGTGCTATTATTGCTCCCGATTCCACTCCAAAAAGCAATTAAACAATGCCTTTGCTGGGCAAAGAAAAGCAATGGAAGACAACTTTAAAATATATATATATTTAAAAAGATACCATTGCTTTTGATATCAGGCTTCTCAATCAAATTATTGCTGAAAAGATGACTAACTACCCCACAGGTACATAAAGAAAATGAAAAAGTAGCATTTTAGAAGGTTAAAAATGCAAAAAAAAAGAGCCTCATTTAAAACAATATTTTTAAAAGGGCATCTAGACCTTTTTTTAAAAAGCAAATTGCTCACAAGAGCATTTATTCAGTGAAGGCCATATTGTCCCTGAGTCCAATCAAATTGCTGCTCATTTCAGAAACATTTGTCCCATTATTATTTATATGCAGTTTTGAAAGGATAAGGAGAACAATTTTCATTTGCTATATTGTGGGTAAGAAAAGAAAGTATGACGTAAGGGATGGGTAAATAATACATTCAATGCATATTACGAAAAAAGCTAAATTTTGTGTGTAGGAGAATTTTTGGGGGGTATTATAATAGACTTAGATTTCATGAACATGCATTATGAACTGGGTATCAAAAATTGCTATCCAAAGGCTACTTGGACCAAAATATTCACTTTTAAGTAGCTTTAATCTAAGGCTGGAAAGCAGACAGGCAATTTAATTTGGTTTAGTACCTGCTCAATGGTTCAATCCTACGCATGCGATTCTCACTGAGTTCAGTAGGACTTGCTGTCTAATTCAGCCTTTCCCAGACTGGTTTTGGACCACAACTCTCACCACCAAGTTTTCAAGGTATTAAACACCTTGAGTCCCTTCTTTCCTTTTCTGCCATGTGTGAACGGACAGGAGAGGAAAGGCAGTTTTAGCTATGCATTCTCTTATCCCTTTCTCATGTGTGTTCTGTGAAAAGCGACATTTGCTACTTTTCCAAAATATTATTTTGAACATTTAATCCATATTAGCTGGGAATGATTACTCATGCTGTCAGGCCTCACTTTAAATTTAATCCTAGAATTCGGCTTAAAGCTTAAAGTCATCGGCAAATAGAGTATGATGAAGGTGAAAGGTCCTGCCAAAATAACGAAGAGAAGCTTTCGATTCACTTTTCGCTCTCATGGGTTTCAGAAACAACGAGTAATTAAGATAAACAAAATGCAAACTTCAATTTCCATCGGCACTGGATCTTTTCATTATGCAAAGGCATTGCTAAGTGGCAGCAAAACTGTACACGTATTTGTTCCTCACCATAGCTTGGTCTACATGTAAGGCGGACCATAGGATAACTGGAAACAGAGGAGCCTCTTTGGGCCTGAGCAAACGGAGAGACTCTCACCCTCCCCACTTCCTTTTCATTTCCTTCTGCACACTGAGGCCAGGAGGAAGACTTCTGTCAAGTTCTGCTGCACTTTCAGACAATTTGAGCTTACTCTCATGTACGAACCAATGCAGACTTTGGTCTGATGCTAAACAAATCATCTTCCATCCATGAATTATGAAGCTGGGTTGTATGTAATGCTAAGCTAAGAAAGTCTGAATATGGAACTGAACTAGGCAGACTAAACTGCTCCTGGCTGTGCAGAAGGAGAGGGCAGGTGAATTGCACATGTCTGACACCTTGGAGAGCCATAGGTAAAGGTAAAGGTAAAGGGACCCCTGACCATTAGGTCCAGTCGCGGACAACTCTGGGGATGGGGCGTTCATCTCGCTATATTGGCCAAGGGAGCCGGTGTACAGCTTCTGGGTCATGTGGCCAGCATGACTAAGCCGCTTCTGGTGAACCAGAGCAGCGCATGGAAACGCCATTTACCTTCCGACCGGAGTGGTATCTATTTATCTACTTGTACTTTGACATACTTTCGAACTGCTAGGTGGGCAGAAGCAGGGACTGAGGAACAGGAGCTCACCCCGTCGTGGGGATTTGAACCACTGACCTTCTGATCGGCAAGTCCTAGGCTCTGTGGTTTAACCCACAGCGCCACCTTCCATGGAGAGCCATACATGTAATCTAAAGCCAGGCATAGGGAACCTGTGGCCCTCCAGAATTTCTTGGAGACGCATCAGGAATGAAGAGAGTTGTAGGGCTACAGGTTCCCCATCCCTGTAGTTGCAGAGTATATTCCATTGAGTCAGATTAATATTGCCTTTCAATGCTGAGAGTGATTGTTTATTTATTTATTTTTTACCAGGCTGGCACACACGAGGAGAGAGGTGGCCATTAGTTTGCTTGTCTTTGGAGAGCATCACAGGCCTCAGCTGATGGGACAGAATCATTTCGTTCAGCTTCTGCTGCAGCACCAAATAGTCTTCCGATAATTTTGATATCTAGGAAATAAAAACACCAAGCTTTAATGCAAATCAATGCTGGGCAATGGGAGCAGGAGAAGCAATGATGGAGAGAGAGAGAGAGAGAATTTTGCTTTTGTAGATAGGTATCTTGACAACCTCAACAACCCTTACTGCTGAACTCACACTATTTTCAAAGGCATTACTATTGTTATTAGCAAGCATATTTTTTAAATTCAGAACAGGAGCTGATTTCACCAACCCTTAAATACACCTCTGGATGTGGGAGGATATAGAAAATCTACATTACAAAGGTAAAAATCTCATTCATCGCTCTACCCACTTTTTCCTCTGGCCCTACCTGCCACTGGCATGTGGCCCTCAGGAGGCTGCCCAGAATGGAATATAACCCCCAGATTGGGAAAAGTTCCCCAGCTCTAATCTCCTCACCTGCCTGGAAAATGCCGCCAGATCAGACTTGTCCTTCTCTGGGCCATCTTCCGGAACATCATTTGATCCCTCAGCCTCAGCGCTGGATCTCTGCCTCGCTATTGTTGCCTTGGGACCGGGATTTTGACTGCTTCCTCCACCATTCCCCTCATGGTGTGCTCTCTCTTGGTTCCCACCCGGCAATTTCCCTTCTTTCCTGAGCTGTCCTCGCCTTCGGTATCCTCGATAATTACTCTGAATGACTAAGGCTGCCTTCTCTTTGTCTCCTGAGGTTTGCTTGCTGGCTTCAATATGTTTCTGAGAGCCTCTCGCAGAGCTTTTCCTTACACTTGCTTTATTTTCAAAGGGAGGCGGCTGGCCGTGTTTCAAAGAACCTCTTTCCAGGTGACTGCCATGGGGAACAATGGGCCTTTGCACCTCTGAGCCCCTTCTTCCATGCAGAGTTGGCTGGCTCGATTCACTTGCCTTTCTGATAGATGCTTTCTTAGGCAAGCCGTCGGAAATGGCCTTTTTCTCACCTTCCTCCGGGAGCTTTTGTTTCACAGAAGATTGCCGTTTCCTGGGAAGTATTTCTTCCTTCTCCTCTGGTGCCTTCAGATCTAAGTCAGAGATGCTCTGAGTCACAACAGAAGCTGCACCTTTTTGGTCGACACCAGCTTCTGCTTCTTGCGCTGGTTTGAGGTTCTGCTCTGAAGGCGGTTCTGGCCCTGCCACGTTCTTGCCGCCCTGCTCCTTGAACATCTTCCGTTCTCTGTAACCGCGGTAACTACTCTGAAGGATGACAGCAGCCTCCTCTTCACTTCGGGGAGGAGACTTGTGTCCAACAGTTGTGTTACTCTCAATCTCTGTAATTTGTACATCTTCTTCAGTCTGAGCTGGTGACTTGGGCACAGCAGCTGCACTGACGTGGACCTCTGGGGGTGAGGTCTGCCCCTTATCTATACTTCCCAGTTTCTTACACTGCTCATCCTTAAACTTCTTCCGTTCTCTGTAACCTCTGTAGTTACTCTGGAGGATAACAGCCGCCTCCTCTTCTGAGTGAGGCGGTGGCTTGAGCTCAACAGTTGCGTTGACCTCAACTTCTACAGGAGAGCTTTGCATTTCATCTGCATCTCCCATTTTCTTACAATGGTCCATACCAGCTTCGGCTTCAGGTGCTGGTTTGAGGTTCTCCTCTTGAGATGGTTCCTGCCCGGCCACATTCTTGAAGCCCTGCTCCTTCACCTTCTTCCTTTCTCTGTAACCACGGTAGCTGCTCTGAAGGATGACAGCGGCCTCCTCTTCACTTCGGGGAGGAGTCTTGTTGTGTCCAATGGTCGTGTTACTCTCGATCTCTGTAATTTGTACATCTTCTTCTTCCTTTTTACTTGGGGTAGCTGCCCTTTCAGCCTGTTCCTTCCTAAGAAGTGACTCCCTGACAGAAACATATTATATTTAGGAGATATTGTGACCCTGATACAATATGTATGCATTAAAAGGTTAATATGATATGTGCAATTTTAAAAAAGAGAACAATATAACAACAACAACAACAACAACAACAATTTATTATTTATACCCCGCCCATCTGGCTGAGTTTCCCCAGCCACTCTGGGCGGCTTCCAATTGAGTGTTAAACACAATATAGCAATACAGAAAATGTTGGGGGTCCTTTTTTTTGTTGCTTACAAGAAGAAAGAGAGTTGGGGGGGGGAAACAATGAAGAATACCCCCTACTCAAAGTAAAAAGGTAAAGGGACCCCTGACCGTTAGGTCCAGTCACGAACGACTCTGGGGTTGTGGCGCTCATAAAAAAACCAGCCATTTCAGATTGTTTAAAAGATAGTTGGCATCATTCACAAAGGGGTTCCCAGCCCTGCCCTAGTACACACATTTCCGTATACATTACTTGACTGGAGAACTGAACCTCAAAATTTGGAGAGGTACAAATTTCAAAGGATAAACTAAGTTTTGGTCCACCTATCAGTTCAAAAAACATGACTTAAGTAAGTTCCCTTTTTGATGTGAACTGAAACCATTCCCCCTTCCTCCCTACCACAAACTGTGGTTACTCCTTCCCCCTGGAGATACAGATGGCATTTCCACCACCAAGCAAAAACTTCCAGGATTTGGGGGCAAATAAATTATTGCGGCTTAATGCCTTTGATTTATTTTTTTTGTTCTACTGTGTTTTGTCAATTGTTTTAAATTAATGCATATGTTATGTATGCAACTGACCTCCCTGAGATCAGGGAATCTGTTCCTGAATCTGTTTTGCTCCTGAATCTGTTTTAAAGAATAGAAACATTTGTTGCAGTTAATTGTACCCTAGTTTGAGTGTTAGGTAAGGAGATTATTCAACAATATTTTCTTGTTCATGCTTCCCTCCGCCACCGCCTGTGTTGAGCTCTCAATATCTGGCTGCAAGGCCTTTTCTTGTTTTAAAGCAAATGGAGCCAGGAATCCAATATTCAGACTTAGAGCTACCAGACCTTTTACAAATCAGATGTGGATAAAATGTTAGCAGTCAAATATCATTTATTTGCATCCAGTGTTTTTAATGGAAATCACATGCCCTTCTTTGATATGTCTACTGAAAACAAAACGCAATATAATGAGATATATCTCACCTTGTCTGCACGGAAGAATGCAGTTCATCATGGTCTAGGATATATTGCTACTTTCTGACTATATTTTATTGCAGAAGGAGACGGCATTTAACAGAACAATCACAACGAGAAAGCAAACAGTACCTTTTCCTTTTGAAGCTCCTTCGCTCCCTGTATCCCCTGTAATGACTCTGAATTGTCGTTGCTGCTTTAGAATTTGCTTCCTTTTCTTCCTTAATTTTCCTCCTGATTAAATATCCTCTTGCAGCTGATGTAAATTACAAGAGGAACATAACTCAATAATTTGTTTATTCAGTTGAGCTATTCATATACTGCAGCCTCCCCCAACCTGCTGCTCTCCAGATGTTGTTGGACTACACCTCCCATCAGCCCAAGCTAGCATGGCCAAAGGCCAGGGATGATGGGAGTTGTAGTCCAAAACACCTAGAAGGCACCATGTTGAGCACTCAAAACAACTCTTAGACCCTCCAAATACCCACATCTTGCTTTGGAGGGGAGATATTCATGCATAATAAACACACAACACTGGTAACATCTCTTTTTGGATAATTTAATCATTTGCTGTGATCTTTGTATAAGGCATTCTGCAGCTACGGTAGAAACTGTCATGTATGTTTACTCTAAGCTGTTTTTATTTTTATTTTTCGAAACCAACAAGAATTATTTACAAATTATAAAAAATACTTGCCAGCCTGTAGCTTGGTAATGCACATTTCGATTTTGTATGCTGCCTTTGCATTTGAATACTGCTTGCGAGTAACATATCCCCGGTAAGCTAAAGAGAGATAGTGGAAGCTTTTTTAAGCAGACGCAATTATTTTCACTGAACTACTGATGCATGCTCAGAGTAGAAACAGAGAAGAAATACATTTGGAACCAGGTATATAGATGAGATGTTACGCAGATTCCAAGATCATGATAAGAAAGCACATTTGGATCAATATAAACACAGTTTTCTATACTCAAAATCAGCCTTCCCCCAAATTGGTACCCTCTAGAAATTGTTGGACAACAACTCTCACCAACCGTGGCCACTGTACATACTAGCTGGGGCTGATGAGAGCACCAGGTTGAGGAAGGGTGCTCCAAGTTCAGGACCACACTATTAGTATTATTCTCTTGACACAAAAGCCCATTCAGTTTTAATAGGGAGCAAATCTTAAGTGTGGTGAATGGATCAAAGTTCCACCCATCACATTAAAAGCGTGAAAGCATTAACCATCAAAAGGGCAGATTCTCCATATGTTGTGATAAAAGTTCCGCTTGTGGTTAACACAATAAAATCATAAGAACCACCTACTGGATCAGACCAAAGCCCCATCTAGTCCCACAGCCTGTTCTCACAGTAGCGAACCAGGTGCCTGTAGAAAACAGGTCCCAATACTGATCCATGAGAAACTCCACTTTCTATTTCACTCCATTTGAAGAACTGTCCATTTATTTCTACTCTGTGCTTCCTGCAACTTACAGTAACTAATTCCTGATCCACTAGAGGACATCACCTCTTATTCCTTGACTGCTAAGCTTACTCAGAAGTCTTTGGTGAAGTACTTTGTCAAAAGCTTTTTCTAAGTCCAGGTACGCGATGTACTTGCCTTGTCTTATTCAATGAAATTTTCAGATGGTCTTACACTTAGATTGTTCCTGTTCTTAAAATAACATGTCATTCTTTAAATGGGGCCTGCCATTATATGCCATTAAAAATACAATTTCCTGGAAAATAGTCCACGCGGAGTGGGAACACAACTCTAGGGTGTGTGTGTGTGTGTGTGTGTGTACCCATTAACCCCACCCCAGCTACAACTGAACCTTCACCAGATATTCCCCAGGCCACCAGTTCAAGGTGCTGTGAGCTTGACTCTTGACATCACCATGCAATATATATATAAAATTATATATGTTAAAATATAAAATTTGCCACTCAAGGTGACTAACAACAGCATAAAGGTAACAAAACAAGATAAAATATTATCCAACAACCAGTCAACCGCAACAAAAAGAGCACCTGCTGTTTTACACCGAATTTCTTATTTCACATCTATATGAACAAATACTTGCACATAATTATGTTTGTTACATTGAACCATTACCTGCTTGTATTTTAATTGCACTTTCTTCCCTTTTCTCCTTTATCTTTTTGTATCTCTTTGAACCAAGCCACCCTCTGACATATGCTTGAATCAAAACAATCCTGTTAATGGTCTCCTTTCGCATTAAGTTCAGCTGCTCTACATGATAGTATTTGAGAAATACCTGTAGGAGGTAAAAAGAGAAGAAAGAACTGCATAGAAGGCTGACGACTCCTTCCATCCATAAATGGCACCCCCAGTGTTGGACTCTCCAGAGTTTAAAACAAGCAGTTGTAGATCTGCCTTAATAATGGCTGTTTGTTCTTGAGGAATATATTTCTCTATCTCTCTGCCAATCCTGGACTCATAAGAACAGGGAAACTACTGACAAACACAATAACTTTTAATTTCGAGCTGGCTGAAATGCATGTGAACTTGCATACCGCATCATAACAAAACATAATGTACTTATCCAACACACTTTCCCTCTCCTGTAGTGGTGGAGCAGGCAGAGAATATGGGCCAGTCTCCTTTAGGAAGGCATTTAGCTGCACCCAGTTATGCAGGTGGAGCTGAGATCAAAGGAACTGGGCTCAGTTACTGCTTCAGCTCCAACATGATGTGTGACTTTGGACTGGACAACTTTTAGTTTATCTACCTTTTACTCACCCACCTGCCCAAAGAAAAGAATGAGAATGTAAGGTGATGTTTTATGAAGTGCAATGCACACATGATTGATAAGAGCAATATATCTCGTGTTAGTGAATTTGTAATCCTTAGCAAGAGACTGGATGCCACACCTTAACAGGCCTCAGTGGAATTTATTTATTTCATAAAATGTATATACTGCTTTTTTTTTAAAAAAGCGCCCCAAAACGGAATTACGAGGGATCTGTCTTCATCTTTCCTGTCTTCTCTGCAGCCCATAAGATTACAGTAGGGAAAGACTTACTGTACCCAATGTACAGTAGGTGGTACATTGGGTAGTTTTGTGGGTATGGCATGGATGGATCTGTGAGATGGAAAAGTAGCTTTTGGGACTATGTTGCCCTTAGATCCCCGGCCACAGCAAGATGTAGCCTCATTCCAACTTGTATTAGCAGAGGCAACTCTTTTCAAATCCATCAATATAGTCATTTATTCCATTTATTTCAACGGGGGCTGCATCTAATGAGCAAAGATACTACCTTAGTTTTCCCAAGTATCCAGTTATCAAGCTGGGCTTTTTCCAAGATGGCAGCGCAAGTTTCAGGGCTTACAGGGGGTTTGTCGCTTGATTTGTAACAAAGGAGATAATATCTAAGACAGAGAGAGAGAAACCCAAATCCTTTAGTATTGCATTTGCAAAAGACATTCAGCGCCAATCAGCTAACTTTTATTTCATTCACACAAACTGTGAACTTGCATGCATAACAGTTAACATCTGAACTGATCAGCACATTCAGAAAAACCATGTGGTACAGCCCCCAGTACGGTGCCACGTTAACATGTCAGTGGCGAATGGCAAGTCTGAATAGTCTCCAACATAAAAACGAAAGAAGTGTATATACCAGATATCAAATATACCAGAGAGAAGGCTAAACAACAAGTCTTCTTCCTGACAAACACAAGTTTTGCACAGGAAGCAGGTTTTCTGAATGGGAGAGCATTCTGTCATATATTTCTCCAGCTGCCTTCTGATGCGGTGCAGGCTGAGAGCAAGCGTTTTTCTGAATATATAAATTGGGCTTTCTGAATATATATATTGCTTCTGAGTCAAATGACTCTTTAGAGCTAACCTTCACCACTCGCACAAACAATAGAATAGCTCAGGGGTCAGCAACCTTTTTCAGCCATGGGCCGGTCCACCGTCCCTCAGACCATGTGGTGGGCCGGACTACTTTTTTTTTGGGGGGGGGGGAATGAACGAATTCCTATGCCCCACAAATAACCCAGAGATGCATTTTAAATAAAAGCACACTGTCAGGGGTTCAGGAGCAGAGGCGAGGGCAAGGGAGGAAACAGAGAGCGAGGGGGAGGAGGCAGAAGAAAAGATGAGTGATGACGACGACCCGAGATCTCCGAGTCTTTCCAGTGAATCAGAAGATTCACAGAAAGGAGCACCAGTGGCCAGGGCAAGGGGGGAGACTAGGGGGACACCCCAGGAAGATAGAGCCAGAGGGGACTCAGAGGGGAGCAGTTGGAAATCAGGACCAGCGTCACCGCCAGAGAGCAGGGAAGAGGAAGGGCGCCAGGGATCAAGCGCTGGCAGCTCACAACAGGAGGGAGGGCACGAGTCAGGAGTGGCCACACCTCCATCGGGGAGCGAAGAGACGGTTAGACGGAAGGTGGAAGGTTGGGCGCGCGCGCCAAGTTCAAATGCACAGGAAGGTGGCGCAGTAGGCAGCCCGGAAAGGGAGCCAGGTCCTAAAGCCCGGCGCAAGGAGACAGGAGGGTCCGGGGGGTCAGCGTCAGAAGAATCCCGGAAGGAAGAGACCCCGGGGGGCAGAGGGACCCAGAGAAGAACAGTCAGGCGGAAAAGGTGGAGCAGGGCTAGGATATTAAGTTGGTGTACAAGGGGCGGAGATTCAGACGAAGCTTCGCCGATCTAAGCATAAGACGTAGAGTTGCACGCAGCAGCTTGAGAATGGAAACTGTAACTCAATAAAGACTTTTATTTAATGATCGCTGGCTAGCGTGATCCTCTGTGAGCTAGGATCTGGAAGCAACCCTGACACACACATTCTACCCATGTAAAAACACACCGATTCCCGGACTGTCTGTGGGCCGGATTGAGAAGGTGATTGGGCCGCATCCAGCCCCCAGGCCTTAAGGTTGTATTGTTGGTTGGTTGTATTTATTGTTTTCACTGTTCCTAATTTATTGTGAATGAATTGTTTAAGCTGAATTTTATTGTATCCGGAAAGCTGCTTCTTTGTAGACAGAACTACAGCACAGGATGTTTAATCTGTGCAGCATTCCTGAATCAAAATGCAATGCCTGTTCTCCAAGACTTTTCACCCCCACTTTTTCAGAAGCTTTCCCAGCATCAAGGGATGATTCACGCATGCTTGCCAATGCTGCTTGACTTTAACAGCAAGCGATGATTTGCATGTGTGAACAGATAGCTGGAGATAAAATACAGTGGTACCTCGGGTTACATACGCTTCAGGTTACAGACTCTGCTAACCCAGAAATAGTGCTTCAGGTTAAGAACTTTGCTTCAGGATGAGAACAGAAATCGTGCTCCGGTGGCACGGCGGCAGCAGGAGGTCCCATTAGCTAAAGTGGTGCTTCAGGTTAAGAACAGTTTCAGGTTAAGTATGGACCTCCGGAACGAATTAAGTACTTAACCCGAGGTACCACTGTACTGCAGACAAAACATCTGTATTACCTTTAGAGAAGCCTGAGTGAACCAGAATCTGGTTTGGTACTAAAATGTCCCTTCTGGACACAGTTTACCAAAACAACATTTGTAAAGGACTTACCGCTCTATGAAGTTAGCAAAGAGAATACGGTGAGAATAACCCTGTCTCCGGATCCGTGCCGTTTCCAGAATTCCCGTGTAGCGCAGCTGTACCAATACCTTTTCTCTGTCATATTTGTTTGCCTGTCGATCATTGTTCGGCTTAATGCAGCGCACAAAGTGAGGTTGGCCAACCACCATTTTAGATAACAAATCCATGAGCGAGTACTGAAAAGGAAATACGGGGAGAAGCCTTTGGAAGCCCTTCCATACAGTGCCTTTCTTGTGAGTGCTCAAGAGCTTTGCAAAACATGTATTCTTTGAAATCTTTTTGGATTTTCCTTGCACCAGATTAAGAAGAGTATGGGCCTGCCCACGGTTTCTGTAGGTTTCTTATACAGTACACTGTATTTGCGGTACCCGTGTAATGCATCTGGTATAACACGCGTGCAGAGAATTCACCTATAGTGGGAACTAGTACAGTTACACCATTCCCATGCTGAAAACACCTATATCCTATCGCAGGCACATAATTTCACAATTGATTACTGCCTTAAACTGTACTTTTATGGCAAATTCTAGACTCCAAAAGCAAGGTTTGCTGCCCTAGTGGTTGAAGGTGTGGGATATACATTTATTAAATTTATTAAATAATACTTTTTCAAATAGGTTGCATATGCGCTTTTGATTGTTCCAAAGAAACTGAGAACATTCATTGTCTTGACTTTTCCAACAGGTAAGTAAATCGTGGGGTTGCTTTATGTACTGTATTGAACTGGTTTCTAAAACAACAATGAAATTTGTAAAAGTTAGTGTTGTAAATTGCTATGTAGATTTCTTAATAAAGGCTTGAAAAGCAGTGCCTGCAGCTTATAATTTACATTTCCCAGGGATGCTTGTGTCATCTTCTGGCTGAAATGTGCATTGTCACTTCGAAGCACTACTTCTTGGTTGCATACTTCTATGCTCAAAGTCATGTAAGAAATCTCAGTATGACCTTTAGTGCTCAGAATTATTAATCCTATTTTGTTGTGGCTCGTGGCTTAAAACAAAACATTGAAAAAGGGGTCTGTGGCCCGCTGTCTATTCTGCAGCCTTTATGAGCAGATGGGTGATGTAATTGCCTGTTGACAAGAAATTGTTAATGGCAGTTATGGCATAAAATGATGTTCTGACAGGTGTTCTGGAGAGTGTTTCCAACGCAGATTCTTATGCAAAACCAAGGAGCTAATTGTGCATCAGGTTGACTCAAAGAAAAATAGCAGCAATAATGGAATAGGGCATTATTCAAATGTAAATTCAAAAAGTGCATTACGTTCTCCTTTGGTTATGTACTGTAGAGTACCAATTTGGATGTGTACCACAGAATTATAATATTATCAGTGACATAATAATGAAGCCCAGCCAACTTGGACAAAGTGACTGTTAAAATGTTTGGCAGTGACACATTTAAGTGCTGTTATGAACATTAAACATGCTAACAAACTACAGCCAGACTCTTTCTGACTGCCATTCTGTCCCTGTGGATTTCAGCCTCTCATATAAAATAGGGCCCGTTCAACCAATAATATCAACTAAATTGTATTTTGCTTAGGGCAGTGAAGCTTCTGTCTCCCAATTGGCTAAGCTGCTATAGAAGCATAACAGGTTCAGCTTTCCTGGGATCTAAACGGTTTTTGTCATTTCTATGTGAGGAAAGGAAAGTTGTCAGTTTGACTGGGATTGAAATCCATGGTAGCCATGGAAAAAAGAGCTAAAAAAACCTTCCTGTGTTTTTCTCCTTGACTAGAAGGACCACCTCTCCTGGTATATCCCATGGAGGACCTTACGGTCTTCAAACAAAAACATATTGGAGGTCCCAGGCCACAGGGAGGTTAGGCTGGCCTCAACCAGAGCCAGGGCTTTTTGGGCTGTGGTCCCGATATGGTGGAACGCTCTGTCACAAGAGACTAGGGCCCTGCAGGACTTGACATCTTTCCGCAGGGCCTGCAAGACAGAGCTGTTCCACCAGGCCTTTGGCCAAGGCACAGTCTGACCCCCTCCTTTGGTAATCCTCACAGAACTCTAGCCCAATGGTTGCCATTAATTTGATTCTGAATTGATTTTTGAATGAATTGATTTTTGAATGCTGTGTTACTTTTATTGTTGTTAGCCGCTCTGAGCCCAGCTTCGGCTGGGGAGGGCGGGATATAAATGAATTATTATTATTAAGCAGTTCAAACATGGAAACCATTCAACTTCTCTACAATAGAGAGAGGAACCTTAGCTCAGAGGGGCCTGGCAGAAGTTCCCAGGTTCAGTCTTGGGCATCTCCAGTTAAAAAGGCTCAGGGATCAAGGCCAGGAAAGATCTGTGCCTGAAACCTCGGGGAAGCAAGTGTTGCCCATCAGTGGAGACAATGCTGGGTTAGATGGGCTGATAGTCTGACTCACACGGCAGCTCCTTGTGTTCACATGGCTGGAATCAGCAAATGGCATGGGCAGGAAAATGCCAGGGACCATGAGACTTGGAGGATCAACTGTGGCTAATATGGGTACTCTTCTACTAAAAAAAAATAATACTGAGAAAACAAGAGCCAGGTGAGATGACCCTGTCATCACACCCCCTGCTAAGCTAACTTGCGGGTGCGCCAGAGAAACATTTGGCCAGCACCTAGCCTCCCCCTCAAGGTCACATGGGAGATGAAAAAATATATATCAAAAAGCCGGAAGAGATATCCTGAAATGTAAACATCTGGAAAATGGCAGGGTATCAGTTTGAAGAAGAAGAAGAGTTTGGATTTGATATCCCGCTGTATCACTACCCGAAGGAGTCTCAAAGTGGCTAACATTCTCCTTTCTCTTCCTCCCCAACAACAAACACTCTGCGAGGTGAGTGAGGCTGAGGGACTTCAAAGACGTGTGACTGGCCCAAGGTCACCCAGCTGCTGCATGTGGAGGAGCTGGGACATGAACCCGGTTCACCAGATTATGAGTCTACCACTCTTAACCACTACACCACACTGGCTTGAGTGAACCAGGGTGCCCTGAAGTGTTTTTCCTCATAGGAGAACCTGTGGCCCTCCAGATTCACCCCCCCCCCACTACATACTGGTCATGCTGGCTTGGCCTGATGGGAGTTAGAGTCCAACAGAATCTGGAAAGGGACAGGTTTCCCACCCCTGCTTTGGATATTCTAATGTCAGTCTAAAGGCTTTCAAGTTCCAAGTGAATTATCTTATCCCTAAGGAGAAATAGAACTATTGCATCTATAGAGACGGGCCCAGAAATCAGCAGGCTGGCTGCTGCATAAATCATATATATTAAGAGGAAGAATAACAGCTAAAGCTTACTCTGAAATATGAAGCAACTGTCTGCGTTTTCATATTGGTTGTTTCCCTCGGATGATGCGTGGAATCCTCCGGCTCACTCTATATGTATCAAGAAAGAAAATAGCACCTCTTATCTATACAGTGTCTGAAGCTTATTGCACCAGTTCAACAAAGTGTCCTCTTAAAGAACACTATTAATAAAAAAAAAGTCATCCTAAGCTACTGAGTAATCACTAGGAAAGTCAGAGGTTATTACACTAAAAACATTACAATACTTTATCACACTGTACACACATGCAGAAACACACACATATACTGAACACAGTTTGATAACTGAACATACAGATAGATATCTGTTGCAAATGGCATCTGAAGGAAAAATGGTTTGTCTAGATTTCTCTCTTTCTTTTTTAAAAAAGATTAGGACTGTTAACATCCTGCAAATAATAATTCTGCACCCTTGTCACAATGGTTGTTTTCAACAGAGCCTGATTAACCCCACAGCCAGAACCTTGGTATGCTCTCATTTTTTAAAAAAACATACCAATCAGGAACACATTTACTTGGAATTAAGACTTCAGTGTAGTCCAGGAAACATACGGTACTTGCAAGGAAGCAGGCTTAGGGATGAGTGCTAAGGACAGTGACAGCAGAGAATTAATTTAGCTTTCCCTGAAGTAGTTATAAAACTATAGTCAGAAAGAAGGGAAATGTAGGTTTTTTACCTCACGGAAGGAATACGAATTGCACAACACAAAGAAATCCAGCTAAACAGAAAAGAAAACAGGAGAGATAAAGAGAGAGGGAGAGAAACCAAGGAAGGGGTTACTTGCTTACTTTTTTTGTTTTTGTTTTAGTAGCAACAACAACATTGCCCCTCTCGACTTCAATATATGGGTCCAGGCGGCTGCCCATGCGGTTTCCTTACCTTAGTTTGGCTGATTGATTTCTGTGGCGTCCATGTCTGGTAGTTTATCGCACTCTTAGTTTTCGTATGTGCCAAGTTACCTAAGAGAAGAAAGAAGGCACCTTACTCAAGATGTCCACCCCTCTAGATATTAGTCCAGAGATGAGCAGAAGGTTGATCTACTGGGATAACTCTGGGAGACTTGCAATTGATCCAAAAGATTTCTGACTCCCGACTGTTTGACAATAGCCGTGGCAGAACAACTACCTC
This sequence comes from Podarcis liolepis, assembly GCF_965112155.1. Taxonomy (NCBI): domain Eukaryota; kingdom Metazoa; phylum Chordata; class Lepidosauria; order Squamata; family Lacertidae; genus Podarcis; species Podarcis liolepis. The sequence goes on from NC_139563.1 coordinate 21,720,238, forward strand.
CCCCTATGACTGATGAAGTGGAAAAAGCTTGTGCAGAGGTCACACACCCAGGAGGTCAGAGCCTCAACACACCCTTCCCGGCAGTGGTGTTGTTTACCAGAGGGAAAGGGCTGAGGGAGCAGGGAGATCAGGAGCGTGTGGGTGCACCAGCAGGAGTGACAAATTGTTCCCACTGGTGCACCTGCACTGTGCAAACCTCCTTGCCCCCTCTCCCTCCGATGAACAGCAGTGACACTGCTCCCAGGAAGTTAGCATTGCGGTTCCACCCAACTGGCCAAGCTGCTTCTGAGTTTGGAGCAACCAGGAATAGCTTTCTGGGTGGAAAGAGTTCAGCTCAGTTCTGGTGTAATGGTACCTCAGGTTACATATGCTTCGGGTTACAGACTCCGCTAACCCAGAAATAGTACCTCGGATTAAGAATTTTGCTTCAGGATAAGGACAGAAATCTCACAGCGGCAGAAGGACGCCCCATTAGCTAAAGTGGTGCTTCAGGTTAAGAACAGTTTCAGGTTAAGAATGGACCTCCGGAACAAATTAAGTACGTAACCAGAGGTACCACTGTACTCAGAAGTAATCCCTGTGCTCAGCATCTGCTTAAGTTCCAAGTGAATGTATTTTGCCTCTGGGTGGATTTCAGGGCTCTAGTAAAAAACAACAATAACCCCCCCCCAAAAAAAAATGTTTAGGGGTGCTCTCATTTTCCTACTCATATTGAAATACTGACCCTCAATGAGGCCAAACTTAGATTCACAAAATGTTTAGGGGTATGTGTCCCCCCCAGAAAAAAAGCACTGACAATAACACAGTAGATTCCGTAAGATTGAAGTCTGCCCTCCATGTATGATTATTATTAACAAATTTATAGACCAGATGAAGCTTTTTATGCATGCAAGCACGGCTGTGCGGATTCTGTTAGTCCAGAAATGGAACTATGCTGAGATGGCAAAACTTACAGGAAGAATAAGAAACCAGGAAGAGGAGGTCTTTAATAAAGAATGGGGAAAGCTTATAATTTATTTGAAAAACTATTGCAAACAATTACACACATTGGTAGGATTGACAGAAAACTTGTATCAAAAATTTGAACTATGGAATGATAAAGGATTTATAAGAATAGTTACGAAAGTGAGGCATAGGAGAAAATCATTATATTAAGATCCACAATGGGGGGAAGGAAGTCAAAGGGGACTACCGTATATGTTTATTTATTTTTTAATTCACTTGTTTATATAAAATAGAAAATACAAAAATAAATTTTATTTTAAAAAACATAATACGTGTAGCTTTCAATGAGCCACAAGCACATTCCTCGTTTCCCTTTTGCTTGCGAAGAGAGAAGATAATGAATACTTGGCATTTACATTTATTCTCCAAATCTTATTGATGTGATTACAGACACCAGAGCCCCCCCTTATCACCCTCGCCTTTTGTGGAACTGCACTACCTTAGAGAAGTGACTGGTGTGTTCTGCATCATTTTGAAGCATATTGTACAATTTTATGATGGCCTATCAAGCTCTAATATAAACAAGGAACAAGTCTTAGAAAGCATTGCCCACGCTGGTTCAGGAAGCAAAGAGGGAGGCTGTATTAATGAGCATTTTAAATGCCCTTATAAAGTGTTTATTTTTATGTTTTGCATTTATATCCAACTTTTTTCTCCAAGGAGCTGGAGATGGCATACAGTGGTACTTCGGGTTACATACGCTTCAGGTGACATACACTTCAGGTTATAGACTCCACTAACCCAGAAATAGTGCTTCAGGTTAAGAACTTTGCTTCAGGATAAGAACAGAAATTGTGCTCCGGCGGCGCGGCAGCAGCGGGAGGCCCCATGAGCTAAAGTGATGCTTCAGGTTAAGAACAGTTTCAGGTTAAGAACGGACCTCCGGAACGAATTAAGTACTTAACCCGAGGTACCACTGTACATGGTTCTCTCCCCCTCCTTGGTTAATCCACACAATAACCCTTTGAGGTAGGTAAGGCTGAGAGACAGCGGTCGGCCCAAGATCACGCAGCAAGCTTCATGGCTGAGTGGGGATTTGAAAACCTAGTCGCCCAGATCTTAGTCTGACATTCAAGCCACTACACCACAACTGCCTCCATCCCCTGCAACTCTATTGACAGGCCCTCACCTGGTCCCAGAGCCAAGCCCCAGCTGCGCCGTTGCCTGCCTCCTGACGAACAGCTGAACAGGCTTGTGCTACACTTTCTTCTTTGTGTGGACTACGGTATCCTGCAACTCAGACAGGGCAATGTGGACTAGCAGGGCCTAGTCTGCTTACTATGTGATTTGTGGGGACTTGATGTACCCAGTTTAGAGCATTTGCACCAAATTTTTTGAAAACCCTTGACTATAAAAAAAATTCTTATCCCAAATGCCTTCCATAAAGCGACTTCCTCATTACAATTCCAGAAGTGGCTTCAATTATGCAGAATTTAAATATAAATTAATCTTGCAGTTGGGTACTTGGGAAAAACACACCACCATATACACTTGTGGGAAAACTAATTATGTGCTGGCTGCTGAAATAATTGACAAATAGTGCATAAGCATAATTTGCATTTTTCATATTCTCATGCCATATTTGAGGTGAGCAGTGATAAATATGACCAGAATGGCTGACCAGTATCGCCGGCAGCTTCCTTTTCTGGTCTCAGCTCCGACCCCGGGGCTGCAGCCGATTGGCTGGTGGTGCAGGTCACCTGGATGGCCCACAGCCTACGGGGACAGCCCAGGGGTCAGAGCCATGGTTGGTGTGACCTTCTGGGTCAGGGGAGCCAGAGCTGGGTCACAAAAGCTGCCCATGTCGTGACTGGTGAGTGGTCACTGCTGGTTTACTTATATATGTGGTTGGTGGATAATAAACATGAACCAAGTACTATGCATCCTTGGGGGGGTGGCAGAGGGTGCTACTGGAGCCTGAGAGAATGTCAAATGTAAAGAGAAAGAAGGTATCTTTTTTCATATGTGGTACCACATATGGTCCTGTAAGATTGCAAAAGCCTTCTGGGAAATGATCCATAATGAATTGAAAATAATGTTGAAAACAACCTTTGTTAAAAAAAACTAGAAGCTTTTCTTCTAGGTATACTTGGAGATGAGGTGCCGAAAGACCATAATAAACTATTTATGTATCCAACCACGGCTGCCCAAATGATATATGCCCAAAACTGGAAAGAGGATTTGGCCCCCAAAAGAGACCATTGGCAGTTAAAATTGATGGAATTCACAGAGATGGCGAAACCTACTGGAAGATTACGAGATCAAGACTTTTTGTAACAGAATGGGGGAAATTGAATACATGAAAACAAATTGGAAACAATTAAAAACGTTAGCAGGATTGATATAAACAAGAGCAGTAAGAAATTTATAGGAATTATAAAGGATAAATTTGTAAAAAGGATAAATTTGGATATGCAGTAAGGAAATAAGAAACTGCAGAAGGGGAGGGAGGGAAGTCACAGTAAATATTTTTGATTTGTGCAGATTTAGATTCATTGTTGAATATTGCAAAATGGGAAAAATATATTAACAAAATAAAAGAATGTCAAATGAAGAGTTCATATTTTTTCTTTTGAGTCTTCCTTCATTATACTACAGCCAATTTCCCCTGCAACATACTGCTACACAAGAGTAGGGGCATAGAGTTGCACCTTACATTTTTTTTACTGGGCTTTAAGGAAATAAATCGTTCCCCTATGACTTTTCAGCTCAGCTGCTTTGCACACAAGAGTTCAAGGGCTGAACTCTTGACATCTCCAAGTAGGTATGCCAGAGACACCTGCGATAAACCCTGGAGAGTGGTTGCCAGTCAGTGTAGACAATAGCGAGCTATATGGACCAATGATCTGACTCAGTGTAAGGTAGCTTTCTCGGTTCCTAGTCTCTGAAGTGCAACAGCTGAGGCACAGGGGTTCTGCAGCAGACAGAACTGTGTGGAAAGAGTTCCCAGAGGGTAGGACATGTGGAAGGACGGCTTGTAGGGAATGTTTCCTGGATGAGGGCAACACATCCGCTGCATAGCCTTCATTCCACTGCTCCTTTCCTGTGGCGCTCAGCAACGTGGCAAATGCCTGCCTCCCTCCATGGTAAGGTAGAAGATGCTAGCCCAGTTGTGAACTCAAAGGCAGGCAGCACCTAACACTGGACCTGTCAAAGGGTAGCATTAGTACTGTAAGACACATTACCTGTTTTTGTAAGAGGGTGGATTACCAGCTGCCGAGTCAAATAGTTTTCCGAGGATCGCAAGAGCAGTACAATGTCAGCTGGTAAGGTGTCTCGGTTTTTGTTCAAGAACCCACTTGCGTTATATAGAACCTATTTTTTTAAAAAAACAACAGGACGGCAAAAGTTATACAGCAAATTTCCTTACGTTGACCAATACTTCCATGCATTAGGCCTACTGGTTCCAATATCAAACCATTCATTAAAAGCTACAAAGTGGTAACAATCTACAGCAGTGGTGGTAGTGTGGAGATGCTGAGCTGTTCTCCTGACACCATCCTTGCTGCTTACCTGTATGGGGCTGTGAACAGGGGGGTGGCATGGTCAAAACTGGACCTCTACCACCCACCCAACACTCCTGCCAATGTGCTCATGTGCCCCTAACATTCACACTGGCTTGCCTCATCCCAGTGCTGCTCAGGTATGCTGCAGTGATGCTGGTGTTAGGAGGGTACGTCTGCCTCACCCCATGCTTGGCTACTGGTGACATATGAACTGGGCCTCAGGCTGTAATCAGAAAGCTGAATCACTTGCTGCCTCACCCACCAAGTGATCATCAGCATACTTCTGATCCAAAAACCCCTAATATGCCTACAATGGATCTGTTAGTGAGTGAAGCGCTGCTTCAGGTAGTTTCCAAATTTGTATACCATTCCTTTGTTTTTACAGTTGCATTGCGTATGCATGCCTTAAACAGCAAAAAGGATGCCACGACTTTGTTTTTGGGCTGTGATACTGGAGGATTTCTCTCCCAGCAAATTTTTTCCATTTATTGGGAAGAATATAAATGATTATTCTGAACCAATTATTTTTAATTATCTGAAGTCTCATGTCCTCATGTGCCAGAAAGTAAACAAGTATCATGATGTATTATTGAAATAATGCAATTTGATAGTGTTCTATAACCTGCTTTGATAAGTAGCCTAAAATTTATTTTTATAAACCAAACAAATAATTTTACCTTCCCTGCATAATGGTAAATCCCAAATGTCAAGTCTATTCTTTTTGGTCTCCAGAAATATTTTGATTTCAGGTTGTCTTCAAATTTCTCTGTAAGGGAAACACACAGGTTTTCTTCTAAGGGAATAACATAAATGCACTTCTGCCCATGGTTGCTTTCCACCACCTATTCCTTCTCCATCTGCAAATGAGTAGGCATGTGCAGATGCTTCCATAAAAACTTCTAATACCGTTTTGGTGGTTTCTTCTCAATTGATGTAATACAAATGGCCAGCTAGTAGTGGTGGGCATAAGACCATTAACTGCAGGGTCTAAAATTACCTGGCTGCACCACTGCATGTAACTCACCCCTGCCGTAGACAACACTGAGCTAGATAGTCTGAAGGTGTCTTTCAGTAAAAGGCAGTTTCCTATGCTCGCTCTTCCCAAAGGCACAATAATAATAATAATGAATAATAATAATTTTTTATTTATACCCCGCCCTCCCAGGCCGAGACCGGGCTCAGGGCGGCTAACACTGAATATAAATACAGTAAAAACATTCAAAACAAAAACACAAACAAAAAACCCCAAACACATACACACACACACACAAAAACAGTTGATTAAAACATAAGTTAGAATACAGTTTTAAATGCAGCCTCGTTTTAGTGTTAGCCTATAGATCAAAGCCATAAGGGGAGAAAACGTCAAATATTCTTTGGGGCCAACTATCCATGCTTGCGCTACATGGATTTTTCCCAGTGAGGGAAAATTTATATACAAATCCCATATAAGGGGTTCCATTAAAATAAATAAATAAATGAGACACAGGATTGCCACTGGCACCCTTTGGTCTACTCTGATTGGCAGTGGTTGTCCAGAGGTTGAGACTGAAGTTTTCCCTGCCCCTAGTTGGAGATAGCAGGGATTGAACCTGGAACCCTTTGACAACGGAATTTGAAAACACAAGGAAATGCTCTTTAACTTGGACTGTTAATACCAGCGCACCTTTAAGTACAAGCTGCAAACGGCTTACCCACAAGCGTCTGATCAGTGGCACGAGGAAACCGGCTTTCCTCATCAAGCAAGGACAATAATCCCATTGGTTTTTGCAGGAACATATCTAACAGGGGCCTGTTGTCTTCATACTCAATAACTCGTGCATCAACGCCTTCGTACAGGTATTCATTCTGCAACAGAGGACAAAATGTGCTTTGCTGCTGAGCAACACTGCAAAGTGCTTCATGTAAATGAAGAACACAGAAGGGAGTCGGAGCTTTTAGGTTAGCTGTCAACACGCCCCCCCCCCCCAAGAAATAAATCTGTTCTGCAGCAAATCTTTCATCCTCTGCTCCGGTTTGGGGAAAACTAAAACCTCTGTTTCCCGTCAAAGGCATTTTTATGACCCCAAATCTCCACACTAAGTATTTTTAAACCTACAGACATGATTCTGAGTATAAGATGGCTAAAACATCGCCATGATCCTCACATGCATCTTCACATGCTATCTGAAGAAGTGTGCGTGCACACGAAAGCTCATACCAAGAACTAACTTAGTTGGTCTTTAAGGTGCTACTGGAAGGAATTTTTTTATTATGCACCAGAACAAACACTTCTGTGTCGTGCTGATAAAAGCTGTTCCTAAAATAGTCAGTTCTTGTGAAACGTAGACAGGTTGACAGGGCTGAAAATGCAGGTGTGTGTCTGGGGGGGGGGGGTATTAAAACACTATTTATGAATTCTCAGTCAGCTTTTGTTTGACGAAAGCACAGTCTCCCCACTGATGTGACATACTGACAGGAAATGGCCACCACGCAATAACCTCCCATCTTCATTACGTCTCTGGCTTCTCCATCAAGATTACCAAAAGCAGCATCAGTAAGCGCTAAAGGTGTAGGTAAGGCTAATACCTGCCTCTTAGAGTAAAGCTGTAGAGGAGTACATTGAGTGGGAGCTGGTTTATGTGATTTGTGGTGGCTGGTGATTCCCCAGTGTTTTTTCAATGGGCTGAAATTGGCGTTTTTGCTCCAATTAGCAGGATAAGTGCCAATTTTCATTATATTTTAGCAATATATTCTATCTTGTTTTTTTTCCCTTGTAAACCTCTTTGGAAACTTTGCTGAAGGGTAAGTGGTTAATTAGAATTATAGAATTGTAGAGCTGAAATTATAAAAATGTAGAGTTTGACTAAACTGCGGGAGGCAGTGGAAGACAGGAGTGCCTGGCGTGCTCTGGTCCATGGGGTCACAGAGAGTCGGACACAACTAAACGACTAAACAACAACAACAAGAGTTGAAAGGGACTGCTAGGGTCATCTAGTCCAACCCCCTGCAATGCAGGGATCTTTTGCTCAGCGTGGGGCTTAAACGTATGACTCAGATTAAGAGTCTCCTGCTTTTCCGACTGAACTTTGGGTGGTATCTCCAAATATGTGATAGGTTGTCATATATGTGATAGGTTGTCATAGCCACTATGATTTGTCCAGTTAGCATTATACACATAGGAGCTGTTACATTAAGTGACCAGTGCAAAAGCAGCTACAGCAAATAGCTTGTATCCGAGCCATTCAGGTTAATAGTCTCCTTCTCTTGGTTATAATGATATGCGTTACGTGGGTTAAGTGCATTTTACAAATATAAATATATTCTGCCTCTAAAGCAAAAGACGCATTAAGCAGCAGAGTAGCCATCTGGAAACCACTTGTTCAAAGTGCAGTTAAAGGAGTTATTTTAGATTATAGCGTATTCCAAAGGGACAAGCCTATTTATTACCTCACTTGGCACTGTAAAAGCCCATTCTTCCAGGTGAGAGCTGTTTTCCCCTCACTTATTCTTGTGGTATGAAACTGAGGAGACTTTTTACTAAGCCACCCTTGAAATGGCAGGATGCATGCTATGAAGTGGGGGAGGGGGGGAGGGAAAAGAATAACATCTCTCCTTCTTCCACTATAAAGGGAGAGTTGAAAAGGTACCCTCTATATGGCAATTAAGCTGCACTTTGGTTCAGAGCAGAGAGCAAGCTCCGAATCTACAGCACAGTGGAGGCAATTTTCAGGTAGGCAGTAAAGGGATCCTTTGCTTCCTCTTCTTCCTCCACAACCCCTCCCCCAATGCTCCCCAAGTCTCCTGATTCAGGCTGCTAAGAGCTCATATTAAGAGTTTGGGAATATCTAAACTTAGGGTTCTTCCAGATGAACCTTTTAAAGCATTCAGCCTGGCTTGCTCACACAAAGCTTGTGGGAAGAATGTAAGCAGGACCAGAGCTCAACAACTGAGATGCTTGCCATATAGCAACTGTTCCATGACAAGCACCCATCCTGATTTGCTTGATGATCTTCTCATTTTTTCACCCTACGTGTTCCGGTGCATTCCACTGCCATTTTCCTAACCGCAAAAAAAGTCAATTTCTTTGCAAAAGCGGATTTGTTGTGCTGCGGCAACAGAGTGCTTAAATCCACCTCAATGGCACAAACCCAGCTTGCTCTTGAATCCCTCCCACAAGATACTGACAGTCTGGGGGGGGGGCAGCATAACAAAAGAAGGAGTTTACTAGATGGAGGCTTATAGTCAGCAGTTTCTGTAACATTTGCTCTTTCCTTGACTGGGGAATCTTTTCCTAAACAAATACCCCACTGCCATTTTAAACTGTTAAATATTCATTTTTCACCCTTTTAATAAGCTCCTGAAGTCTGTTCACTGACCCTTCAAGTTCATTAGCATTTTGGTAATTGCACTATCTCATTTGGCATCCGTCTTAAAAAAATCAGATTAAACTGTACAGTCAGACTAACCCCACCCCACCTTTTGAATTGCAGTAAATTTCAAAACTGAAATAAAAGCAAATTGTCATTTTTCTCCCCCACATAATATTCATGGTTAATATGCTTGTTGGCAAATGATTATAAAAGTTCCAGGTTTTTAAAGAGCTGCTCTGTATGATATTCATTAAAAAAAAAAATTCTGCTGCTGAACCATAAATTACACAGTACACCTTATTCCTCATGAAAACAACATAGCATTTGCACCAAACCTATTATCACTGTGTTCTGTTGCCTGGATACTGTAAATGGGAAGCCTAATGTAGTTTTAGACGGACATTTAAATTGCAGAAAGCAATCATACAGTTCTGCATAGAATGTATTATAAACAAAGCATTTTACAGTCTTTGGTTTTTCATTGCCTCTCCAACAGAAGTTGTAGGTAACTTTTCCTAGATAAAATTGGGTATGGGTTCAAAATTACCAAGCTCATTTTCACCATGCCCACCCACAACCTTTTAGCCTTTGCATTAAATGCTCTTTTTACATGTAAAATGACCTTATCCTTAAAAATTAGCGGTATAGACAAAAGAAAGTACTTCATGCACCAAATCGGGTCCTCCCTTAAAGAGGGCACGTATTGCAGTGAGACCTGGAAAACCGACACCCTGTGTTGTGGGTGGGTACGATTGGTCAGCCACAACACCCGATTGGTAGGTCCCTCGAAGCTGGGTACAATCTGGCCAATGGGACGCAGTCCAAATGGTTTGAGGGACCTATTTATGCCCATGCATGTGACCCGGAGCTTCAATTTTCGGTGTGTGCCTTCGGAACACCCGCCCACCTCTCCCTACTTTTAAGGCTTTGCGCTTGACCTTGCTATGCTGTCGTGTGTTGTCTGTCATTGGGACAGGGGCACAGCAGGAATTTTCCCCACTTGGCTGATTGGCTCTCGCCATTTGGGTTTCGCCCGCTGCGTAGCAAATCATCACAACTTGTAAGGTAGTGGATAGGCTCTGGTTCAGGTGATAGGGATGGGAGAACACTCTCGCCATCCCTTTGTGAAGGATATTCTGTTAAAGGAATCCAGGGACTCGATGGTTTGGTCAACCCCTGAGAGGGGGTTTGCCCGTGCCTGAGTCCAGGAGGACATTTGCGTGGTGGAGTTAGCCCATTCCCAGCTTTCTGCTTATCCAGGTGTTCACCCTTGGCTGACCTATGCTGGAACCCTGGGTCAGCGCTACCTGCATGGCAGGGAGCTAGTCGAACCAGAGCCTATGTGTATCTGAAGAAGTGTGCATGCACACGAAAGCTCATACCAAGAACTAACTTAGTTGGTCTTTAAGGTGCTACTGGAAGGAATTTTTTTATTTTGACTATGGCAGACCAACACGGCTACCTATCTGTAACTAGAGCCTATGCAAACAGTCAATAGCTGTAATCAATAAAGTTGTGGCCTAAATTCTGCCAAAAACCAAAACCAAAATTTTGAGTCAAGTGTGAATTTATTTAGGGGGGAGGTTTCTTGGTCCGAACACGCAAATAGTTAAACTATGAAATTCACTCTCAGAAGTAGCGGTGGCCACCAACTTGGGTGGCTTTGAAAGAGGATTAGACAAATTTGGTTACGGTAAAGCTATCCATAGTTAGGGGCCCCAATGGCTTCCTCATGCTTCTATTGCTGGAGGTTGCAAGCCTGTGAGTACCCGCTGTTGGGAATCACAGGTGGAGAGAGAGGGGCTGCCCTTGGTTTCTGGTCTGGGGCTACCCATGAGCATCTGGTTGGCCACTGTGAGAAGAGGATGCTGGGTAAAAGAGAGGCATTTCATTCTTATGTCCTTAAACGGGACTCGGGTGGCGCTGTGGGTTAAAGCACAGAGCCTAGGGCTTGCCGATCAGAAGGTCGGAGGTTCGAATCCCCGTGACGGGGTGAGCTCCCGTTGCTCGGTCCCTGCTCCTGCCAACCTAGCAGTTTGAAAGCACATCAAAGTGCAAGTAGATAAATAAGTACCGCTCCGGCAGGAGGGTAAACGGTGTTTCCGTGCGCTGCTCTGGTTTGCCAGAAGCGGCTTAGTCATGCTGGCCACATAACCCGGAAACTGTACGCTGGCTTCCTCGGCCAGTAAAGCGGGATGAGCGCCGCAACCCCAGAGTCATCCGCGACTGGACCTAATGGTCAGGGGTCCCTTTACCTTTACCTATGTCCTTAAACACCTCCCAAGCAGGGGAGGTAAAGAGACTGAAAAGGTCTGCTTGGTCACACTTGTCAGCCCTGCTTCCACCAGAGGGTCTTGCACCTTGGGAGGCCTGACACGTGTTGCACATGTGCTGTTGAATCGTCGGGAGGAGGCCGAGTGCAGTGTGGCTTCCTCTCTTGCGCTCAGGAGAAGCCAGCCACTGAACTGCACCTCTCTTGGCTCTGCACTCAGCCTCCTCCGCCACCTCAACACTGAGGGGGCCCGGCCCTCTGCCAGCCAATATGGAGGGGGTCAAAGACACCTCCGCCTCTAGGAGTTGGCATGCCTCGCCTCCACCATATTCTTTGCGCTTGTTGTACATTCAGAATGTGTGAGAAGGAGTCCTATGCACATAGATTAGTACACTCATTAAGCATGGGGCTGAGGGATACATTAGCTGAGAGGCACGCTCCCTGTCAGTGTGCAAAAGGTGTTGGTGCAAACACTTGAGGTGGCGTTCAACTAGTTTTACTCGAAGTTAGACCTAGTGAAGTTAATGGACCTAATGTAGTCATGTTCACTGATTTCAATGGATGAGTAAAACGTAAGCTGACTGGGAAGTCCTACCGCTGTGTTTGCCTTTAGCGAATGCATCTTTTTTTCTCCTGGTTTTTTGAGTGGCCCAGTAATTCAACAGGCAATTTGATGCTGTCATTTCAGTGTTGTCTTTATGCGATTTTAAAAACTGACCAACTCTTTTGGTTTTGTACGATACTTTGAGCTGGTTTTTTTTTTTTTTTGAAGCAGCATAAAACACTTAAAATAAACAAACACAACACAGACACACAAATTATAGCACCCACCTGCTCCCACGCAAAGACATGTTGGTTGAAGTAGAACTGGATCTGCTCATTGGCAATGTTGATGCAGAGCTGTTCAAATGAATTCTTTTTGAAGTTTTCAAAACCAAAGATGTCAAGAATCCCAATGTTCAGCCCTTCGTCATTTCCGCTGAAATGTACAGAATTTGCACATTAGATTCTCCAGCGCCGTTTGGTTATTTCACATCAGCTTCAACCCTGCAGCTACTTCAAAAACATAACTATTACATGTCTGGTTAAACACAGTTGGGAGTCAGCAACCGGGCAGGGTCTCCTCCAGTTTGAGATTCTGACAGAGTCTAATGTGCTGTGTGCCAAGGAGAGTCAGCCGGAGACCAAATGTCTAACTACAAGCCCTTTATTTCTGAATGTAAGAGTGGCCACAAGATCAGCCAGTCCTTGCTCCTGGGCAAAAAGTGTTCATACAAGGCACAAGTATTTGCATATCCCGTGGGTTAATTTGCATTGCAAATCTGAATTTACAAAGGCATCTTGCTCTACAGCAATGTATCCTGGCTGAATCAGGACAAAAGCCCCTTGCTTAAAATACATGTAAGAGACTGGCTGCAACACTTACAATTAAACGAGGTATTTAAAGAAGGTAAAAAAAGGATTCAGCTATACTTTATCTAGATTCCAAGGTGAAGTCATTGAAGATAATACAAAATTCCTAAGGAAAGCATATAAGTTACTATTAGAGTGGGAAACTAAAGATGAGGAAGTCAAAAGTGAGATGATAAAGTGGGCACAAGACCTAGGACACAATATACAAATGGGAGATTGGGAAAAATTATGGAAATCTAATTAAAAATTTACTGATTGCATATTGTTAAAAGATAATTATATGAAGATGATGTATAGATGGTATATTACACCTGTAACAATGGCAAAAATGTATAAAACAGGCTCTAAAAAATGTTGGAAGTGTAAAGAAAAAGAGGGTATGTTTTTACATATGTGGTGGAATTGTAAAATAATCAAGAAATATTGGGAAATGATATATAATGAAATGAAAAAGATTTTAAAATAACCTTTGTTCAAAGCCCAGAAGCCTTTTTGTTAGCCCTTATAGGTCAAGACCTGCTGAAAGGTGAAAACTAGTCCAGGGTCTGCTGCTACATTACATTGGTCCATTTTCTGCAAGGTGGAGAGGAAGGAGCACATCTCTTTGTGTGCTATGCAAATGTTATCACTACCCAGGCAAATGTCTGAAGCTAAGATAGCAACCTGTAGTGAATTCTCAGGGCAGGTTTATCATGAATGGCACATGAAGGCAGATTGAAACTGCTTTCACTGCAGCTGCTGCAACACACAAAATAGCACTGCATGGATCACTCTGATCACACGGTCAGTTTTCACACCTTTGGCAGCAGCTGCCAGAAACACCAGCTGACAGCCAATCCACATGGTGAGCTCTTCTTTTCACCCTGCTGCAGGCATAAGCTACCACACACAGAAGCCATGGCCAGTGCGTATCACAGGCTCCTTGCAATGCGTAAATCAGACCTTATGCTTGCATACTGGAATGCAGAAAGAAAGAGGTGAGGCTTCTATATGCATGGAGTGGTGGAGTGAGCCCAAACTGTAAATTTAAACCTAAGGGAGACATGAGGCAAGGGATGTGGCTAAGAGAGACATGCTTGTGCTGCTGAGAAGCACAACTACAAAGAAACTGTTTACTCTAGTCTTGTTCTTGCTTTGTTTGCAAGGGCTTAGAATAGAATATCTTAAAAGTTGGGTTTGGGAATAGCTAGTGAAATTGGTATTGTATTCCATTTGAAATTTCTGGTCTGGATGACTGGGGTCTCGGGACATTCCAGATACTATGCATTTCACACTGAAACAAGGTTCTGTTTCTTACGAGAGAGAAAAAACCCTTACCTTAAAAATGTACCTGGCTTGAGCAGCGCATTGATGCGGTTGACTATCCAACTAAAGAGACGCCCGTACAAGGCTTTGGCTGTGGCGTCTCTTACATCGAAAGCTTTTTCCATTGTGTTGGGCCGTATAATAGTTTCCCCTCGGGCCACCACACAATGAGAGGTCAGAGCTTCTTGCAGTTCATCTGCCTGTATACACAGCAAAGATGCGGCTGGAAAACGGAGGAATGGTGTCACATCCATAATGTATCAAACATTTCTTAATTTTATATGTAAAATCTCCTTATAACAGGTGAGGGGGACCCCTAGACCACAGACTGGATACCACATGCATTTCATTAAGCACCCTGGGTCTCCTTCTGCCCACCAACTGTACAGTGGGAAGTAGCAGAGAAGGAAAAGGGCTTTGATGTTGTGCAAAGTATGAAGACTGCAGCTCCTTGCTCTGCAAGAAGATCAAAACGGGGGGGGGGGTACACCCGCAAAGAGGTAGACGTGTGTTCCTTACAAATATACATAAAGAGTCTTTGCGTTTTGCAACTGCGTATTTTTAATTTTCGCGATGCAATTGCATTTGGCTGTTTGAGGTTTTAAATAAGGCAGGGCTTGATTTCACCTGTGCTTTTCATTATTTGCATTCTTCTGTAAGGGCTGTTGAGTTCTTTTGGCTTCATGCGATCTGGGCTGATAAAGGGTGCTGTAGAGGGTCCCTGCCAGTTTTATAGCCTTGTCCTCTTGATATGACTTCCCAATGGCTAAATCTCCCTTTATCCATGATCACTGAAACTGGGGTGGCCTAACCCATGTTCCTCCTTCCCCAAATGCTTCCCAAACACATTGTGCAAACAACAACAGCACACGACAAAATCAGCCCCAACTAATCATCCCAGAGGGACATGGGTGATGTTGTGGTCTAAACCACTGAGCCTAGGGTTTGCCGATTGGAAGGTTGGCAATTCGAATCCCTGTGATGGGGTGAGCTCCCATTGTTCAGTCCCAGCTCCTGCCAACCTAGCAGTTCAAAAGCATGTCAAGTGCAAGTAGATAAATAGGTACCGCTCTGGCAGGAAGGTATAGGCATTTCCATGTGCTGCTCTGGTTCGCCAGAAGCAGCTTAGTCATGCTGGACACATGACCTGGAAGCTGTCTGTGGACAAATGCCGGCTCCCTCAGCCTATAGAGCGAGATGAGCGCGCAACCCCAGAGTTGTCCGCTACTGGACCTAATGCCATCATCCCAGAAGGCACCTGAGAGAACTGGGAACCATGTTACTAAAGTCCACAGAGCTCACCAAGTTACTATCATACTAGAGCGCATCTACTCCCCCACTGTCTCACACCAAGGGAGGACCAGCCTTCTGTCAGTTACAGACTCTCATTCTGAAGGCATCTGGTGTCTTTCTTTGTTGTACAGGCTCTCACCCTGTGCAGGAAACCAGACATGCACCTTAGGCCCTCCCACTATCTAACCTCCTCTAGGTTCGTGGGGGGGGGGAATAGAAGGGGGTAGTGTTCTCACTGTTGGGACTCCTGAAGAGATGAAACTCTATGGTGTCACCCCTGTTGTGTAGGCTCTGCCAGCAGGGCTTCTATGCTCCCTGACCCAGCATGGAGCTGGTGCAAGAGGCTGCAAGATTGAGTGCAGCTTCTCTCTGGACTATGGACCAGGCAGGGGGTCCCATTCCTTACCACACTTACCAGGGACCTCAGCTGTCCCCAAAGCAAAAAACTAATCACCCAGATGCTCAGGTACTTAGCCTCAGGAAAGATCTTCTCCAGTCCCCCAGTGCTACAGCTATTCATCTCAGGAAATAATCTCAAGGTTGAGGGTCACAGGAGGAAAGTCCCTACTCAAACTCTAGACCAGTGTTTCCCAAACTTGGGTCTCCAGCTGTTTTTGGACTTCAGTTCCTATAATCCCTGATCATTGGTCCTGCTTAGCTAGGGATGATGGGAGTTGTAGGCCAAAAACAGCTGGAGACCCAAGTTTGGGAAACACTGGTCTAGGCTTTCTAAAAATTCATGTGGCCTGTTGTGGGAGACACTGAGCTTAGCTCAGTTGGTAGAGCACAAGACTCTTAATCTCAGGCTCATGGGTTCAAGCCCCATGTTGGACAAAAGATTTATGTATTGCAGGGGGTTGGACTAGATGACGCTCACGGTCCCTTCCAACTCTACAATTTTATGATTCTATGAAAAAACAGGCCATCCCAGCCCCACTAGCTGCTTTAAAAACATGTGACGTTTGTTAAGAGCCTGGGCCCAGGCTGTGTAGAGCTTTTCAAGCAATGAGGTAAGATTTCTGCAATATGCAGATAAGTCTGGAGCTCATAATTATGGAGACAGTTCGCAAAATGCATTTAATTATTATAAAAAGGAAAGAAAACTCACAGTTCTCCAGAGGCGTTGGATTGGAAATGATGCTCTTGTCAATCATGTACTCGGTTACTACGGAAGAGAATTCGATGTTGCCCACGTTTAAAATGGCAGCAAGGATGCTGTATACGCTCCCTAGTTCCTGAAAGACAGATGCACAAAAACATTCCAATTCATAGCCTTATAATTGACACCCCAGGCAACAATCACAGCATTTCATTTCTTCATTTTCATATCCAACTTGCATTTAGAGAACTAGCGTTTTACCAGGGGCTGCACCCTCTTCAATTTGCTTTAACTTTACAGTGCAGCTTGAATTTTTTTTTTAAAAAGGTATGGCATGGAGGCTATAATCGCTAAAAGAGTAAGAATAGTTCTATTAAATACTCAATGGGCATGTTTTTCTGGATCTTCCCCCCCTAGGTCTTTTCTTCTAAACATTTTTCTGAGTCTTAAAATCTTAGGGTTAAGGAAACAAACAAGCAAACAAAAGACCTACTACCCATAGGCTTGTGTTTCGATTCTTTTTCTTTTGAAGAAATAATCACCCACTATGTCTATTTGTAAATTATTCTGATAAATGGAATGAAATGATTATATTGACTACTGATTATACCGACTTCTGTCATTACACCATGTTACATGTATTGCAGCTAACATCTTTTGTACCCTTTCCTGATCACTTGTAAGGCGTGATTACTTTTATTCCCAACAGCCCTTTTCCTGCATGGTGTGTGTGTGTGTGTGTGTGTGTGTGTGTGTTGCCATGTAACCTTCAGTTTGATTTTAAAGGAGCAAAGGAATATATAGGCTATGTGTTTACAGCACAGGGACCTGCCACTCTGTTAAAAAGGGAGAGATTTTCTGAAATGCTTAGGGGGTTGTTTTGACCATACTGCAATCAAGTTCTGCCCCAGAGCCTTTCTAAACATAGCAGAATCTGGAGGAAACAGAAGTCTAAAGAAGACATTTCTGGGGGCTTCACTTTTTCACGCACTCCCATGTAATTTCCCCCCTTCCTGTGCACCCAGAAAAGCAGAGTGCTGTCAATGGAGAGTCAAAACCTGCTGTAGCTATAGCTCAAATTCCCTCTTAAGGGAGCACAAATTAGACAAGCCAGCCTCTTCTGTTTGGAAACAGGGTACACTGAAACCTAGAAAGAAGACATTAGAGTTCATCCCACTTGTGTGTGCTTCAAGGGCTAATTTTGCCTGATGAAAAGCTTGTTGAAATTACAGTCTTTTGTACTAGCTGGTCCGAAAAAAACAAAGCTGACACTGAACACGATTTCATGGCAGTGTTCACAAATCACAGTAAGGCATTAACTATGCACAAGCAAATTGGACAGGAGTTGCTCCTCCTACTCATGCCAGGACAAAAGAAACCACAAATCCCTGGATTAGCTGCACTTAATGTTGCACGCCACCCCAAACTCTGAGCAGTGCAAGATTCCGGGTGTTCCAGATGCTTACGAAGGGTTTGTATTTCCCTTTGGGAATGAGGCACAGCAGAGACTGTGGTGTCTTTATGAAATAAGGTTTATTTACACACATATACAACCTGAGCCATTGATGGAGGGGTTCACAGCATCAGCACCAAAAGAGGGTCTTGCTTCTCCCATAGCCACATCCTTGGATTCTAGCAGAAATCAGGCCTGGCACTCTCTCTGCCTTTCCAGACTTCTATTGCATCCAGTTTCTAGCTCATATCACTCAACTCTCTGCTTTGTCTTTCCAAATAACAGACAGCTACCCATTTGGCCTCTGGCACAGAGTCACTCTCTTTGTTCTGCTAACAAACCATACTCAGTGGGCATTACCAGGCTGGCTTGGGTATTCCAGCAATTGAATCCATGCTAGATCCAGAAATTAGAAGGAAAGCTCTGACATACAGCCTATCTGTGTGCCCCCCCCAACTCATAGTAATATGAGCTAGGAATTGTAGTTTGTTTTGCTACCAAGCAACCGTGCTCCATAGCCAACTGATTATGGTTTGTTGGAGTGCAGATTCACAACTTAAAGCCACCACCAGCTGCCACCTTTGGGGAAGTACTCTAGAATGGGGTGGTCAAGCTTTTCTGGACCAACAGCTCACTCTTTGGCTAGAAACTGAGGGCTAGAATCAGACATACAGACCCTCCTTCTCAGCTAATCCATGCAGATCAGCTGAGAAGGGGGTGTTACATATCCTCCAACATTTCTCCAGTGAAAATAGAGACATCCCATTCCCTACTGATAATTTTACTATTTATACCCCACACATCTTGCTGGGTTGCCCCAGCTACTCTGGGTGGCTTCCAACGTATATAAAAATGTAATAAAATATCAAACATTTAAAAAACTTCCCTATACATACCCTCCAATGTTTCTCCAGTGAAAATAGGGACATCCTAAGGAAAAGCAGGACATTTTAGGATCTAATCAGAAACCAGGATGGCTTCTCTAAATCAGGGACATCTCGGGGAAAATAGAGACAGTCTGGTGTTATTGCCCTCTCTCTGCTCATCCAACAGCGGATCTGTTGACCGGAGAGGAGGTGATTTGCATTCCCATCAGGGCAATGGGTTTCAGCCACTCTAGCACTGTGTCAGATGTATTCCCCTTCTTTTTGCCACTGCCTCCAAAATTAGTGGCATCTTGGGGGGAGAAATTAGTGTGGGAGTTGGATCAGGCCCCTGAACTGGGAGCGAGACACCCCACTACTCTAGAAATGATTGGCAACCTTCATACGTGCTACTGTCAATCAAGACCTACTTTTCTCTCTCTAAGGTGCCCAAGTTAAAATATCACTGACACTCACCTCCATCGTAAACCCAATCACCTTGAAGCACTGCTCAATTAATTCAAACTGGGATTTGTAGAAGCTATTGTTCATTAAATCTTGTACAGTTCTGAGATGTTCATTTTGTAGATACCTAGAGGGATGATGGGGACAGGGAAAAGAGTAGGAGAAATTGTGAATCCACTCTACATTTCAGAAGGCTCACTCTAGCAAAGGCAGCCCACATATGAATTTATCCTAAAGAATGCAATACAAATGGAATGTTATACCTGGGAGGTTTATTTTCTGGCAATTTGTAATGAGCTAGTTTTTTCTTCTCAGCCAAACCAGCATAGATGTAATAGAAAATATGAAAATTCTTCTCTCCTCTGAAATGGGAAAAACACACACCACACACTCCAATATGGCAATGATTGAAACACAATCAACATTGAAACAGTAACGTCTAATTTCTTATTGCCTTTTACTATTATAAAATTTATTTTATTCAAAATGTTTTCCCACTGCCTTTCAGGGCAACAAGCCCTCCCAAAACAGCTTACAGTAGAATCGCAACAGTTAACAAATGCAATAAATGGTAATAGTAATCATAGAAGTAGCTTAGCCCAACTCAGGGGAATGCGAAATCATGATTCCCAGTCCACTGTTAATGTTTAACCCAAATAAATCAATGTATTGGTCATCATAATGTTTACACAGAGCTTAGATCAGGCTTCCTCAAACTCAGCCTTCCAGATGTTTTGAAACTACAATTCCCATCATCACTGACCACTGGTCCTGCTAGCTAGGGATCATGGGAATTGTGGGCCAAAAACATCTGGAGGGCCACGTTTGAGGAAGCCTGGCTTAGATGTAAAGGCCCAAGCTACATGGGCACTAGCCAACATAAAATGCAAACAACAGCAACAACAACAATAATAACAACAACAACACACTTCAGGTTATGCACAATGCAGTTTCAGAGGCAACATCCAAGGTGTCTGATTGGGCTAGTCCAGGCACCCTCAAACTCGGCCCTCCAGATGTTTTGGGACTACAACTCCCATCATCCCTAGCTGACAGGACCAGTGGTCAGGGATGGTGGGAACTGTAGTCCCAAAACATCTGGAGGGCCGAGTTTGCCTATGCCTGCTAGACTTTACAGTGCCTGGGCTAGGCAGATGGAGTCCCACCCCAATGACATGTAGGCTGTACCACCCTTAGAGTTTGTTTGAACCAAGCATCCCTCTCTCTTTCCCACAGCCAGAAAAGCACCCCCTTTGTTTTCCTTTTACTTACACAGCTTGATGTATGACTCTTGATTTTTCTAGGAGGTATTCTGAAATCAGAGCACTTACAACAGTTCCACTGGAAGTGAACTTCATTTCTAGGTATTTCCCAAATCTGCTGGAATTATCATTAATAATAGTGCCCGCATTTCCAAAAGCCTCCAGGAGATTGTTGACTTGGAGAATTTTTTCTTGAAGTGTCCTGTTATTAGCCTAGATATTCCAAAATATTAGCCTAGTTATTCCAAAATAACAACAACAATAAGGAAAATGCACAGAACTTTAAAACACAAACGTAATTTTTCAGAGCAGTGACGGAATAGTACTCCTTTCCTCTGTGGGGTTATTGGAATCCTCCTTATCTGGGGATGTCCACCATCAATAACTAGCAGAAAGTAAAGGCTAGTTCACCTATTAGTCCCTTAACTAGGGGAACATATTTATTTGAACCACTCTCCATCCTGTTGGGGATTTGATCATGTCTAAGGGTGCAAAAGAAAGATGTGGCAAGGCTTTATTTACAAGTTGGTGGCTGAGCTGGCATGGTGCAGGATGGCAGAAGGCAAAGACCAGGCATAGGCAAACTCTGGCCCTCCAGATGTTTTGAGACTACAATTTCCATCATCCCTGACCACTGGGCCCTGTTAGCTAGGGATGATGGGAATTGTGGTTCCAAAACATCCGGAGGGCTGGAGTTTGCCTATGCCTGGCAAAGACATAAATAAAGAGGTCTAGGATATGTCTTACCCTTCCAAGGACAGTCAACTGCTGAACCAGAAGATGGGCACTTTGTGTCTTCCCTGCTCCACTTTCTCCAGATATGACAATACACTGAAGGCAAGAGTGGAAGAGCACATGCTATAACCGGCTATCTTCACAACCCAGAGGGGTATATCAAACCTGGCCCACCATTACCACTACCTGATCAGAGCTGAATGTGACCATGGACTGGTATGCGATATCAGCCACAGCAAAGATGTGAGGAGGGTTGGCAGTCCGTTTGGCCCCAATGTACAGTTTGGAATGCTGAAAAGTTAAAAGAGAAATGCTATGTACTCCTCTGTTTTAGACTATCATCTTGTGCCACTGGCCTCATGAGACTGACTGAGAAGTGATGTTGCCAAAATTTATAATTACCTGGTTCGGAATACAGTGGTACCTCGGGTTACATACGCTTCAGGTTACATACGCTTCAGGTTACAGACTCCGCTAACGCAGAAATAGTGCTTCAGGTTAAGAACTTTGCTTCAGGATGAGAACAGAAATCATGCTCCAGCGGCGCGGCGGCAGCAGGAGGCCCCAATAGCTAAAGTGGTGCTTCAGGTTAAGAACGGACCTCTGGAACGAATTAAGTACTTAACCTGAGGTACCACTGTACTCATTTGCTTAGCTCTGAATGCTCAGAGGCAATATTCCACTCAGTGTTCTCTTCCAACTCAGAGTGAGAAATGAGACTTTGCACAACTTCTTCCCTTGTGACCTGTCTTTAGTCCAAGCATCGGACATCAATCACTTCTCCGACAGATCTAAGCAAACAGCTCCAGAGAGGTATTTGAAAGCTCCAGGGTCATGTGCTCAAGCCCAGTGATGTTACCAAGGGGTGGATGTGTGCAATCACTCAAAATTGCAAGATTTTATTTTCCTACCTGTGTAGCGTAAAGGTCTAAGTTCCGAAAAGGATTGACTGCAATGAGAATGTCCCCCACGTAGGTGTAGATCTGATTCTTGGCGTAGCTCTTTTGCAGTTGCTCTGTTACTGTATTCTGTTGGGGGGGGGGGAGGACAGAGAAGGACATGTCTATTGATGTCTGGTTTTGAAAATTTATTCAAAGGAATTGAGAACCAGGACTTTGGAGCATCTTGATACTACACAGACATCAGAAACATTTTGGTGTCTTGAGCCATATTGCCAACATGCATAATTGTGTGTTCCCTTACTATGTGCTCATTTACCTTCAGTTCTGTGCATCTGCATTAGTGATTAGTAGCACAAAAATGTATTAGAGCCACAGGAGACCTCCTACTATGTCACACAGTGAGTCCATCCAGTTCAGTATTGTCTGGAATGACTGGCAGCATTTCTCCAGGGTTTCTGATAAGTGACCTTCTCACTCAGCCCTACCTAGAGGTGTTGTGGGTTGAATCTGGGGCCTTTAAAGCATGCAAAGTATATGCTCTGTCCCTGCGTTATGGCCCATCCTAACTGTGTCTGACTAATGCTCTATCTAACTTGTCAACTCTCACTGCCATTAACTTTCCAAGATTCTCCTAATCTGCTGCCTGAGATCTATTTAAAATTAAATGGTGACACCAAGGATTGAACCTGGAACCTTTGGTGTGCGAGGAGTGTACTCTACCACTGAGCTATGGCTCCTTCTACAGAGTCTACTCACTCTCATATAGAATACGCACTTGGGGATCTCTATCATTTCCTCAGTTGCCTTATTTTGTCATTTGCCCCAAGTAAGAAGTAACAGATTGACTCTAATCTAATTTAGCCACTTCAGGTAACATTATGTAGGAGACCCTAACATATCAGGCCACAGTTTGTGGATATACAGCACTTGTGTTGGCCTTGTGTTGCCCATGATTTTACCTTTAAGCTCATCATCCACCATGTTTTTATACCTGCCTTGCAAAATTCACACAAGACCGGAGAGGAGAGGAGAATTTTGCTACTTCTTTCTCTCATTAGCTACACACGCTATCACATTTAATGACTTTTGCCTTTTGGCAAAAAAACAACTTCTTAGCATATGGCTCATCATAGTGCAAATAAATGTTTGGATGAGAACCTAACACCTTAGATTAATTGCATCCATTAGTTCAGCTCCTGTGCCATTAATTGGCTAATGTTGGCAAAGCTGTTTCAAAAGTATAAAACACTCTAGAAATCGACTAATAATGACGAACCACTGGCTTGGTGAGTATCAAAATCAGAGGCTAACAGCATTTCCAGGTGGTAGGATTGATTCTTTAAGGCTCTCCAAATGTTGTTGTACTCCAGATCCTATTAACCCCAACCAGCATGCCCAATGGTCAGGAACATCGGGAACTATAGCCCAATAACACCTGGTCCTATAGTCCACTGACCCCCATGAGGGAAATAAAACCCCATCCAGAAATTTAAACCACAGATTGTCCTATCACAGAAGACTATTACCCAGGGTGGGTGCCTGTTCTCAGCATGCAGCTTTCCCAATCTACAAAATCCCCTAGCATTTTTTTCTTTATAAAAAAAATGTCTTACCTCATCTAGTACTTCCAAGGTTGCCAGATCATCTACATCTTCCTGGTTGGTAACTGGAGACCTACTGTAATTCCCTTTCTTAGTATGAATACGCTCAAATCTGTTCAAGAAAACAAAAACATGGAAGGATGCTTCTACTTGCAAAGAAAAATGCAGGAAGAACAGTTGTGACATTAGCAGTAACCCTGTTCACACCTTCTGCTCATGTTTAGAACCAACCCAATGAGTTGAGGGGAATAGGGGTAATGTTGCTAAGCTTTGTCCCCATCGCCATCTCTCTTTACAGGCTGAAGGGTGTGAAACAGGGGCCCTACTGAAGAAGAAGAAGAGTTTGGATTTGATATCCCGCCTTTCACTCCCTTTAAGGAGTCTCAAAGCTGCTAACATTCTCCTTTCCCTTCCTCCCCCACAACAAACACTCTGTGAGGTGAGTGGGACTAAGAGACTTCAAAGAAGTGTGACTGGCCCAAGGTCACCCAGCAGCTGCATGTAGAGGAGCAGAGACACGAACCCGGTTCACCAGATTACGAGTCTACTGCTCTTAACCACTACACCAAACTGGCTCTCCTGTATTTGTCAAGACTCTTTTTGCCATTCAGATCCCTGATCTTCCACCATAGGAAGCTCTCTACTTCAGATGCTTCCTCTCTAACTTGAGGAGGGTGACAGTAATGGTGACAGTGGGTGGCGCTTATGCACACCATACATTTAAAGCACATTCAAAGCATCTCTGACCCTGAAATACTCCTAGGAATTATAGTTTACCCTTCACAGAGCCACAATTCCCAGCATGTGCACACACATTTCCCCCTGGCCCTGACCTTGGATTCCCAGAACAAGATCTTATGCACATTCTCACAAAGAAGACGAGAAAAGCTCAAAGGTGACATGAGCTGCGGGCACAAAAGCGTCTTTTGATAACGCCCTGCTGTTCAAATGAAAGGTCATGGTACGTTACATGTACATCCATCCTAAGGAACTGAAGGCGGGGGAAAGTATTATGATGAGGCTGCAGGCATTTCAATATGGGCAAGTGATGTTTGGCTTTCACACAAATCTGTAATTTCTGAATCCATTTGCTCAGCAACGCTGTACATGAAGGTCATCTCCTTTCCAACCCCTGTCCTGTCAGCAGGGTGACTTTGATCAAGCAGCTGCCCACAAATGATAGATGCAGGAAGTGACAGCTTATCTTTCCCAGTCTATTCTATTCCCCTCCCCCCCCACACACACATCAGGAAAGGATGTAGACCTTGAGTCAACTTGTCATTTCCCATTCCTAGTGTCAACCATTACACACTGTGATTTTTTTTATTATTAAAAAAAATGGAACCATGCTGGCAAATACATAGAAGTGTTGCTAGAATAATTGCCAATGTGGTATATATCACATTCAGCCCACAGGGTTTAGCAATGGCTGTAGCTGGGCAGAAACAGAAACAAGCCAAGACGCAAGGGGAATCTTCTGTTCCTCCTCTTGCATTTTCCTTCTACCTGGGCTTTCCTCTAAGAACGCCAGTTTCATTCCACCTGCTTCACGTTCACTGATGCTGCTCATACATTCAGCTTTGTAGCACAGTTTCAGAGGGAGTTATTCCTTACTGATTCTTTTATGACTAGCTTTAGAAACCAGCTTCATCATGCAACGTATACAGAAGAGACAGATATGAGAACACAATGTTTTGCCTGCTCTAATGTGAAAGGGCACAGATCCCTCGAGGGGTGTGAATGATGCTGCTTCTCTTCATTTGCCCCCAAAGAGTTGATAAAAATAATTCTCCCATCTGACGTTGGCGGATGGATTTCCAACCTCCCCCCATTCCTGCTTACGGGCACTGTAAACAAAAATATCACTCGTTTCCCCATCTTAATCTGTGGATTTTTATTCTCTGTGTTTGCCACAGACGTTCTGTTCTATAGGCACTTCCAAAGACCTGACAGGTTGATTCATCAAGGCTGTATCGACAACAGAATGACTCAAGACAGTTATTGTTTCTGCTCAGTTTCTCTCCTCCCTGCCACCACCCCCACTTCATCCCTGCCTTTCAATCAAAGCAAAACGAGGCCACTGGAGCTCTTTCAGTTTCAATTGTCAAAATGAATAAAAGTGATCTTTGATGGCTCCAAAAATAGCGTGGAAAATGCCAAATCCTTGGCAATTTGTTGCCATTTGTAAAGTAATTAGGCTGACATTTATCCCATCGGATCCCAGGGCAGTGTGCAAAAGACAAAAACCAAACAACAGTATGATGCTTAACTGTGGGTGGTGTTCACCATGGTTTATTGCTTTAAGAAGTGAAACGATGGCAGTCAGAGTAATCTAAGGCATAGTTTAACTGTGACATAGGTTGCCAACATCCACGGTTAAGCAGCATACTGTTTTGCTTTGATCATTTGCACACACACTGCCCTGGGATCCTACAAGAGGCATAGCAATCTCAAAGTCGTCTTCTTCCTCCTACTCCAGTGGTGACTGAAATCTTGGTATAAGCCCACCCAAATCATTGGGCAGGTGTGGATACAACTACCTACATCTCTTTCATATGGACACATTGTGGGATGATGCAGAATCCATTTGCAACAAGCTTTTATTTTCAGAATGAAACCTGGTCCTCAATAAGCACTTTTTGTGGGAGCTTTGGGGGGGGGGGATATGCAACAGATCTAGATGGTATGTGGACTACATAGAAAAAGCAAGCACTCAGCCTCCATTGATTCTGGAATAAAAAGTCACATGTACACAGTAGTCTTCTCTCAACACATATTTCCCAACATCTATCTGTCACACCCAGCTTCTTTAACACATCAACAAGCAACATGCTTTCTAGATCTTTTCTCTAAAGTTCTCTCTGTAAATCCTGTCCAAATGCTTGCAGGGCTGGTTTATGTGTGTGTGAAAAATCTTTTGTAATGAAACCTAATTGGATCAGCTACAAAAACAACAACAAAAAACCCCAAAGCAGAAGCATCACTACAATCCTTCTTGGACTGGCAAACACAAAATGGGCAGATGAGACAACAGAAGACAAGCTGATCTTGCCAGATAATGCTTGATGGAATAACCTCCTTGTTTGAGTGTCACTTTTAGTCATCTAATTGCTATGCACTGGAGCATGTTAGGATGAGCAAGGCTGCTTTATATGGGTGAACTGTGGAGGAGGAGTGGGGGAAAAGAGTGTTGTAAAAGCTGAGGGTAGCCTTTTGCGAACATGCTGAAAGTGTCAGAAGATCGCTGATTGTGAACACTGATTTGAATGTGATCAAGGAACATCCCATGGATTATTATGACCTCAAATCAAATACAGGAGAGGGGTGAAGTCAAAATGAAATCTGATTTCATTCATGCGCTGGAACAGTCTTGGACCACAATAAGTGCACTTTAAAAGTGAGTGGACCACACAAAGCACCTTAGAGTAGGGCTGCCATTTCCCCAGACATTACTGGGATTTCAAAGGTGGAATTAATGTCCGGGGGAATTTCTGAAAAATCAGGGGTTTTCTGGCAACTTTGGGGCTCAACAACTTTGGGATTTGTCTGGGGGGGGGATCTCAGAAGCTTTCAGGGTGTCCTGGTTTTCACTTTTTGAAATATGGCAACCGTACCTTAGAGGTAGATATGAGCTTGACACTCAGGAATCAAAGGTCACAGAAATCACCTCTCAAGGGTTGGTTGGTTGTAGCATTGGATATCAAGTAGCAGAGAGCCAATGTCTTCAGAATAATTGGGGAAGGTGCAGGTTTTAGCCCTTATGGCTCTGATGTTAGTCTTCAAAATGTGCAAAATCTGGTTGAGTTCTAGGAGTCTGTTAACCCCCCCCCCAACTCTGTGAGGTAGGCTAGGCTGAGAGGCAGTGACTGGCCCAAGGTCATCTAGCAAACTTCATGGCTGAGTTCTGAACCCTGGTCTCCTGGGTCCTAGTCTGACACTCTAACTACTACCACACCACAATGGCTCTCATTTTGGGCTTTCATTTGGGGCACCTATACCTTTGCATTTCATTCAGTGCAGGTTGCATTCAAAATACACATTCAGTCTTTACTACTTGTATGTTTTTTAAAGGGACAAGTGACCACTTTATCTGAACTGGAATGCTGTAGGAGGAGAAAATGAAGGAAAGGCTGCCATGAAGTTATTGGCTACCTGGCTTGTCAGTCAGAACTGGGGCAGAAGGTAGCTGCTTGGAGGAGGGACCTTGAAGTGCATGATTTGCAGGCAAAAGATCCCTGGTTCAGTCCTTTATATTCTCCATGTGGGACTAGAAAAGGAACCCCACTTAAAACCTTCACATCAAGAGCTAGATAGAAGATGGATAATACTGATGGACCAATGGTTTGACTCTACACAAGCCAGCCTTGCATGATCAATCTGAGAAGAGGAGGGAAGATTATTTTGATTATCCCCAGTTTTGTCACTGGCAACATTAAATAGCAACACTTAAGCAACTGTGTTCTACACAGTGTTCACAATTTAAGTATTTAGATTTGCAGCTTGCATCAACTCATACATCTAATTTGATTTCTTGGCTTTGAAGTTCAGGCTCTCTCCTTAGTACCATGCACTGAATTTGTTCTTGGTCATTGGGACTTTATTCCTGCAAGAGCTTGTCGTTTCTTGGTTAAAAGAGTTTTTCAAAATGCTAAGGGTAATTATATTCATTTGCAGGGGGGCGGGGGGGCAGTGCATCCTTATAAGATAAATTGCAGACTATAAAAAGAACAAAATAAATCCTCAGATCTCACTGGAAGATTGCAAAAACAAAACAAAACACAAACCAAAAAACATTAAGCCACCAAAAATATCAATAAGAAGAAACGCAACTGATCTTAATCAGATTTCTCTATACAGCTCATTTGATGTGGGAAAAAGGAGACATTAACAATTGAGACTGTTAAAATAGCACCGCCTTTTATGTTCTATGTGCTATTTGATCCCCTTCAAAAAAACCTATTATCTGTTACCTTGAAGCAGAGTAGAAATATATCAATATTCACCAATGACTAAGTCTCACATTCAGAACATTACTTTGATGAACTTGTTTCAGAATTTCTGAAACAGAGCCAAAACACTTTGGGCAATTTCATACAAGGCTCGAAGATTATGAATGCTTCATAATGCATAATTACTTTGCTAAATACTGTTGGAACAAGGATGAAAATATCCCCGTCGAAAAGTGGCATTATTTCTGGCAACACATTTCCTTTCCTTTGCACGTGAAGGAAATGTTTTGCCAGAAATAATGCAACTCCATAGAGGGGGATATTTTGGCCACAGTTATTCATGTGGAAGAGCTTCAGTGGCCTCAAACCTGTGAGAACAGTTAACAGACGTCACAAAGAGTGTATTCCACAGCTGAGCAGATATGTATGGTGGACCACTAAGGATTGCCTGACTGGGATTGTAAGAGCAAGGAGTTCCCAACACCTGGCAAACAGCCACACGTGAGCAGTGGGTTGTATTCAGTTTGGTTAAGTCACATTATGCTTATCTAATATTACATAATCTGTTCAAATCTTAGTTCAAATTCCAGCTTCCTCACTGGTTTACAGAGATGCTTGCTACTTAAGTGGGTTGCATTTATAAAAAATGAGGATGTCGCTTAAAATAAAAATTTGAAGAATAATTTAAATAAATGGTCTTCAAGATCACATTTTCCCCCAGTAGTGATGTATGGAAGTGAGAGCTGGACCATAAAGAAGGCTGATCACTGAATAATTGATGCCTTTGAATTATGGTCCTGGAGGAGACTCTTGAGAGTCCCATGGACTGCAAGAAGATCAAACCTCGCCATTCTTAAGGAAATCAGCCCTGAGTGCTCACTGGAAGGACAGATTGTGAAGCTGAGGCTCCAATACTTTGGCCACCTCATGAGAAGAGAAGACTCCCTGGAAAAGACCCTGATGTTGGGAAAGATGGAGGGCACAAGGAGAAGGGGACGACAGAGGACGAGATGGTTGGACAGTGTTCTTGAAGCTACCAGCATGAGTTTGACCAAACTGCGGGAGGCAGTGGAAGACAGGAGTGCCTGGCATGCTCTGGTCCATGGGGTCATGAAGAGTCAGACATGACTAAACAACTAAACAACAACAAAGACCACATTTTGTTACATGCAGACAGACCCTCCCCCCCAAAAAAGTACCTTGCTTTTTCTGTGATTCCCATTTGCTGGTGAACATCAATGAATTCCATCAGCTGCATCTGCAAGACAGTCTCTTTGCCCTCCACTTGCTTCACAAAGTCATGCTGCAGCAGGTCAGACACTGTTGGGCGTTTCTCATAATCTTTGGTCAAACACCTGCACCATTGGAAAAAGCACAGCTTTTAGGAAATGCGGTTATGTAATAAAAAGACAGATGGTAGCAGAGAACTAGGGAGGAAGCCTGATTTTAAGCAGTGGGACATGGAAGAGTCCTGTGGTTGTAGTGACCTCCCCTATGGGAGCGGGTGGCACTGTGGTCTAAACCATTGAGCCTCTTGGATTTGCTGATCAGAAGGTCAGCGGTTCGAATCTGCATGACGGGGTGAGCTCCCATTGCTCTGTACCAGCTCCTGCCAACCTAGCTGTTCGAAAGCATGCCAGTGCAAGTAGATAAATAGGTACCACTGTGGCAGGAAGGTAAATGGCATTTCCATGTGCTCTGGTTTCCGTCATGGTGTTCCGTTATGCCAGAAGCGGTTTAGTCATGCTGGCCACATGACTCAGAAAGCTGTCTGTGGACAAACACCGGCTCCCTTGGCCTGAAAAGCGAAATGAGCACCGCACCCCATAGTCGCCTTTGACTGGACTCAATCTTCGAGGGGTCCTTTACCTTTACCTTTAGTGACCTCCCCTCCTGGCAACACCATGTTCACCAGCATGGGAACATGGCAGGGTGAGGGGCAGAGGAGCTGTAGCTTAGTGATGTTGACTCCAGACAGCTTTTTATGTCTTCACCTCCCCTTTTAATTGGTGCTTTTATAATGTTGCTGGATTTTTGTGTTTCTTGTCTGTTTTAATCTTGCTATAGGTTTGTGGGGTGGTCAGTCTGGATGATACTCATGGGTGTCCCTTACAAACTTGTGATCCAGTGTAGGGGAAGGTAAAATGTATATGAGGAAACCAGCAAGATTTGTTGAGGTGACAGCCACCTCCATCCTATGATCAGGTTGCACATACATTTAACCACCCTAAAGACACAATACAGTCATACCTTGGTTCTCAAACTTAATCCATTCCGGAAGTCTGATTGACTCCCAAAACCGTTCAGAAACCAAGGCGCAGCTTCCAATTGGCTGCAGGAGCTTCCTGTACTTAATCAGAAGCCACATCGGACATCCAGCTTCTGAAAAACGTTCAAAAACTGGAACACTTACTTCCGGCTTGTCAGCGTTTGGGAGCACAAACGTCCGAGTACCAAGGTGTTCAAGAACCAAGGTATGGTTGTAGTCTCCGCTAACCTACATTCCAAGGAAACAAAATTTTGGGCAAGCGCAGGCACCCCTGAGTCTCTTACCATTCAGAAATTGGAGTGCGCACAACAATATTGCTCTCCTTTTGTACAATGCTCAGAGAGCAATATTCATAAGTTCAATGGGCAAACAAACACACTTTTTGTTTTAAAAAAAAAGGAGGAATATGTTACTGGAATAACATGATTTACCTAGTACCTGTCTCCTCATGCCCTTTTTCGGCAGTTTCTAGGTGTGAGCTTTGTATTCTCTCTGTCACATCCACAACAGAAGTTTGCTAAGGGTGCTGACCTCACAGAGCTACAATTGCCAGCTCTCTTAACAAACTATAATTTCCAGAATTCACCATGATGGTTAGGAGTGCTTTAAGGTGGACGTGACCCCCCAAAAGGTGGTGTAACCCACCAATTCCCTGGGGATTAGTCTCTAGCCAAGTAGGACCAATGGCCTGTCCCGCTCAGTATTGTCCACAATGATTTGCAGTAGCTCTCCAGGATTTCAAACCAGGGATTTCCCCAGCCCTTCCTAGAGATGCGATAGAGTCTGGGAACTTTGGGATGCAAAGCATGTGTTCTACCACAGAGCTACAGCCCCATCTCAGATCTTTGCCTCTACCGATGGTGAAGCCACTGTTATGGCTCTAAAGAGCATTATGTACTCCCAGATATAGTAAAAACAAGAGCATGGTCTGAGGGCCCAAGATGGAGCCACCTTGCTAATGTAAATCAGGTCTATGTCTGTCTCGGTAAGAGACCACCTATGAAGCCCATTATGGAACCTCTGTGATGTCTTCAGTTTCATGATGGACGAAAGGTGGGATATAAACGTCCTAAATAAAAATAATAAAGAATGAAACCTATGCTACAAAGACATTGCTTTAAAATTCATAGTTTCTGTATATTGGAAATTGCTCTGCGTTTTCTGAATAGTAGATCCTGTGTAAAAATTACTATGGTTTGCCTAAGCATTAATGGTGCAGCAGCAATAAAATTGCTAGTCCATTTGCAAAGCTAAGCAGGGTCCTACTTGGTTTCAAATTGGATGGGGAACTGTATTGCAGGGGATTGAATTAGATGACCCTCATGGATCCTTCCAACTCTATGGCTATCTGAATATTTTGGATGCTATCTGAATACTGTAAATGTCGCTAGATTGTTTTTAACTGCATGGTGCTCCTTTATGCATTGATTTATTTTTAAATGGCTCCATTGTCACTCACTTGCTGATAAAGTCATTGAATTCAGATGACCATATCTCTGGCTGCCGCAATGTAGGAGGCGGATTTCTGTGGAAGATGACATTAAAATAGGTTTACATGTAGAATTACAATAAGCTCGAATAAATTTTCAACCAAATAGAGTGAGAGACGTCAAGCTGAGTAATGGATTTCTGGAAGAGTCATTAAAAAATACACAGATTTCCTCTAGCTTAAAAGGAGCATTGTTTAGAAAAGTATAATGCACCACTGATTGTCTTAATGTTATAAGTCTTTGGAAAAGGGGGATTTAAAATCTCTATCAAATAAATCAAGAACTGCAGTAATTTTCTAGCATTCAAACAAAATGATACAACTAATGACCTATTCATCATTATTTATGTGTCGTGGCAAGTCCCCTGCAGTCCTAAAGGCAGTAGGCTTTACAATTCTTTGGTTTGCTAACACTGTCATGAAATTCAGTTGGATTAAATATCCTCTTGGAGTTCACTCCAGCCAATGACAAGAGGCTGAAATGGTTGAACAAGTTAATTTTGTTAAGGAAATGGGTCTGTTAAGTGTCTTCTTTGTTATGTAAGCCAGGGCCAGAGTGTTGCCACAGAAACTAAATGGTTGGAGACAATTCTGGAAGGTGAACAAAAGAGTCCATGTGTTTTCTATCATCCTCCCCTGGCTGGAGTGATGCTATCATAGTGTCTATATGTGTTTGAGAGAGAACAACAGACTTGCAGTCATGGAACTGGGTCTGAAAGAGACACAGAGAGGCTGATCTGCTCTCTGTGAGAATCCAGTGTTATAGCACAGGGTGGGGTGGGGGGCACAGAGAAGCTTAATAGGGAAGTGGGATCTGTTGGAGAGTTGATGCTGTGAATCTTTGATCTTATGATCAGCCTGAATATATGTGTAAACAGGCAGCCCTGTTTAGGGAAGCTTTTAATGTTTCATGTATCATAGTATTTTAATATTCTTTTGGAAGCCGCCCAGAGTGGCTGGGGAAACCCAGCCAGATGGGCGGGGTATAAATAATAAATTATTATTATTATTATTATTAAATAAAATCACAAAAATGTCGTAAGACTCTGGTGACGTTCATTCCTAGGAAACCAACTCAGGGTACATACAGGGACTCTGTGAAACCTCTCATTAATGGGGGTACACATAAAAAAAAATATTGTCAGGATTACTTCTAATTCCATTAGGATCATAATCCACCTATTGGTCAATTGCATGACCCATGAAGAATTCTTTAACATCTAAGAAACAGGTACATATCTGGCATCACCACATGGGCCTGCCTCTGCTAGGCCAGATGTATATGGACTTCAACTCCCATCATCCCTGATTAGTAGCCATGTTGGTCCTACCACATTGGCTGCTGCTAGTTTAAATGGTTAAAATGGCACCCAGCACTATATTTATGCATATATCTACTTGCTGCCAAAGTAAGTATTTATTCATGCCTTCCCAAAACAGGTTAAGTTCTAGAGTCTAACATCTCTTGGCTAGAAAGTTCCATGCAGGACCCACTGAGCTCAGTTCCCCCCCCCTCCAATTAAAATTGAGGGAAGAAGTAGACAACGCTACCATAAGAGACTGCCATTGTGTGGATGAAATCACTGAATACATTTTACAGAACTGTTATCCCTCCCCCTCCACCCGCCCCATTGTGGTCAGGTAGCCTGCCCAATGAAAGATATGTGAAATAAGATGGTACCTTGGTATTTTGAACAGAGCTCTCATAGGATGCAAATCAGCCAGTGGTGGATCTCCATCGCCTAACTCTATAGCGGTGATCCCAAGCGACCAGGCGTCACATCTGGCATCATAGGAACTATCCAGCTGCTGCTCACATGCAATTACCTGTTAAGATATAAAATTAAATAACAGCATCTGAACCGGAGGTGCTGCCAGACAGGCATTTCACAACCATCTTGCTTGCATCTGAAACACATTACTAAGCCTTTTCAGCAGAGCTGTGAGACAGGCCATAATTACAGGCTTTTTGCCTTATGAAGTGGACGTATTCTGAGGAGGCAAGTATTTAAGCTGCTTTTTGGCCTTCCACACTGCCTGCCAGAGAATGACAGTTGTGAGACCAAAGCACCTCAAACCGTGACTCTTGTATGGCAATAATACGCAGAGGGTGGAGGGAAGTGCTCATCCATGTTTCCGCAGCTGTCGCCGTGGCAACAAAATGTCTGCCTCAGCAACTAGCTTAGCCTCCCCTTTAAAAAGGGAATGGAATATTACTTCCTTCTAGGATGGATTAGTAAAATCCAGGACCAGGTGAAGTCCTTGATACTGGATCCAAAAACAACTACTGCCTTGAACTACAGCTGTAGCAAATAACTGAGGAGGTCTTAGCAAGGCACTGACCTCATAAGCTTTGGAGTGGCAAAATGGCCTCTTCATCACGTTCGAAGGATGAGGCGCAATCAGGCTTATTCCATAAAAGTTACCTCTGCCTGGGCAGGTTTCTGGGTCCTCGTTCTACACTAGGCCTAAACAACTTCAGAATCTCTAAATGAAATACAGTGGTACCTCGGGTTACATACGCTTCAGGTTACATACGCTTCAGGTTACAGACTCCGCTAACCCAGAAATATTATCTCAGGTTAAGAACTTTGCTTCAGGATAAGAACAGAAATCGTGCTCCAGTGGTGTGGCGGCAGCAGGAGGCCCCATTAGCTAAAGTGCTGCTTCAGGTTAAGAACAGTTTCAGGTTAAGTATGGACCTCTGGAACGAATTAAGTACTTAACCTGAGGTACCACTGTACACCAAAGTTCAAAGAAGTTCTGTATTTACCTGCCTGGTACTGCAGAGGGAGTGTGGTGGTCAAGTGCATGGCAGACCATGGGACATGGCTGGGGGAGGAGTGGTTTAGCTTTAAAAGAGTATTGTGCAGATTTATGGAAGATATCAACAGGCACACCAACTCTAGGGGGAAGTTCAAAGGCACCTCAGCTCCCTCAATATTTGTTGTAAAGGGAGCCAGCCCTTTAATGGGTACATGTGATGTCACATGTGCATGTGACGTGTGCTGGGCCCCCTCAATCTTGGGGGCAACCTAGTACCACTGGCTGCCAATAGCTACTAGCCCAGAGACTGTTATTCCTCTACCGTCAGAGGAAGTATACCTCTGAATGCTAGTTGCTGGGAATCACAACTAGGGAGAGTGATGTTGTGTTCAGATTCTCCTTGCAGATTTCCCATAGGCATCTGCATAGGCCCTGTGAGAACAAGATGCAGGACTAGATAGAGCTTTGGCCTGCTCTTACAGTCTTTTGTTGGTAGGTCATGTTGTGTTGCCGTCCCCAGAGCGGCAGTCCTTTTGTTGACATTCCATTGTGATCCATAAAGGAGCCCAATTTCATGAAATGCATTATTATTTCAACCCCTCAGTGACCCAAGTACCAGTCGGATAACAGAAACTAACAAACCTCTGCATTCCCCCCCGCGCCCGAGTTTCAGCCCCAGCAAAAAATGAGCAAGAGAAATGAACAGCGTGTTGGTTTGTTGCCTCTTTTGACTATACATTTTATCACACATTGTCCTTCTCTGAAATCCCCTGGGATACTCCGTTAAACATTTGGTTTGGTGGCTGAATATTGGGAGAGGGAAAGAATACATTTGGTTTTCCAGGTCTTATTTAATTTTTCCTCGAGGAAATTTACGCAGAGAAAATGTCATGCATCGAGTGAGCTGAAGAGGCAACTGAACATATTAATAAGGCTGCAGGCACACACCATACATTTAATGTTCATTACTTCCCCCAAAGAAACATGGGAACTGTAGTTTGTTAAGGGTGCTTGGATCTGTAGCCCTGTGAGAGGTCAACCAAAACTTCTAGGAAACTTAGGGTGTGGAATTCATGTGTTTTAAATATGTGGTGTGTATGCAGCCTCAACACTTATTATGTATGAAACCTGACAGGATTATATAGATTTCTGCGATAAACCTATCAACACCAATTTAAACATGAATGAAGTTAACTTCACTGCCAGGGATTTATTTTACTGGACCCAAATGAATAATGCCAAAACATGAGCTTGGCTGCGTTCTGTTTGTTTTAATAGTCTTAACACAGATCAAATGCAACCACCCCCCACCCCCCAAGATGGAATAGTGTCAGAACAGAGAGAGCTAGAAACTTGGGATGGGTATAGCAAAGGATTTAGAAAGTGATAGATTAAAAAAAGAGAGAGAGAAACACATACAGACACAACCCCATAGGAGGAGTTAATAATATTTCATCTAACCTCAGGAGCCATCCAAAAAGGAGTTCCCACAGATGTATTCCGACGGAGACGACTGCTGGTCAGCTGGGCTGATACACCTAAAGGGAACAAGCAGATGGATGCAGTTGACACATCTATGCTTAATGAATTCTATGCAGAGAGTATCACATCTATTGTTCTCATAATTTTGTTCCAACATGGCGTTTCTCATTCAAAAGCTTAGCAGCATTTTTTCAGCTCTCTGCCAACAAGCAAGCAAGAAGGCTGGTAAATATCGCATGCCCTGCTTTCGCCACCCACCCTGAGTTTCATTCACTGCCAACGGCTTGAAAGGGGTTTGAATTTAGTTCTAAATTCGGGTTTTTACAAGCAATCTGACAGCACATTTTTTGAGACCGATGATTACAGTATTTCTGTCTCCTATTCTTAGTGGGGGGAAACCACAACGGGCATTTGAGCAAGTCAAACTCACTCTTTCATTTAAGGCATACTTTTAGAAAAAGAAAAAGAAATACATTAGCGATACTCAGTGTGTTTTTTTCTAAAGAAAGAATGTTTAGGGGTACTCTCATTTTCCTACTCATATTGAAATACTGTCCCTCAATGAAGCCAAACTTAGATTCACAAAATGTTTAGGGGTATGAGTACCCCTGCATCCCCTCAGAAAAAAAAAGCACTGGCGTTACTCTTTTAAAGCCAGCACCAGGAGTGAAAGAAAAAGCAAACCTCAGCTACATTAATAGTTTGTGCATTCATTTCATTTCATCCTCAGGAAACATCTGAATTGCATGCATCCTTCTGCTAAAAGCACGATTAGTCGTAAAAAATAAAAATAAAAAAGCCAAGATGCATGAAAACTGCACTGAGCAAGGTTGCTCAATGACTCCTAGCACATTTCTGCTAGGATGCAATGACAGGTTGAAACACATCTAAATGTGTACACCATTGAAAATCCGCTCACATGGAACACAAACTGTTGTTAAGACCTACACTCTAACCTGCACAAATGGTTTTAAAACTTTTGACTTTCAGGGGATTTGTGCCCCATTGATTTCTCATGCAATAACACAAATAAACCTAGTTTAACGGCTTAAAACCAAACAGGAGAGAGACCGATGCGTAAACAAGAAAAATAAAAATAGTAGCCTGCAAGGCTAAAAATATCTCCTTTCTACAAAGGTTTGCTACAATTAACTTACTTGTGGCAGTTAAACCTATTTTTTGCTGCAGCCGCCTTCCCAGAAAGGGTCACGAGGGACACAGAAACAGTCAAAGAACCAGCGTGGCTACTGCCACACCTACACACTCCTATTTTTACCATTCTTAAGCTTCAGAGAAAAGTTTTCTAAGAATGTTGGAGCAGTGGCAAAGAAGGCAAGCAAGAGTTATTCAAACATCTCTGCTAGGAGACCAGCTGCTGCTTTTGCTCCTTCTCAAATGTCACCAAACATCAGGCTGCAAAGCAGAGGGAGAGAAGATGTTCTCCAGTCATAGAACCACAGAGTTGGAAGGGATCCTGAGCATCATCTTGAAATGCAGGAAGATGCAGCTGTCCTATACGGGGATCAGACCTGCAAGCTTGGCATTATGAGCACCACACTGTAACCAATTGAGCTATCCAGGCATCACTGTGCAGCCACCATTCCATCAGGCTACCTGAACTGACCCCCTCCCAGCTGGTTGTTATAAGAACTGTCACTTTAAGAAACTGGGGCCACAACTTCTCCCCTCCCCCCACACTTTCTTGGTCATGTCTTTTAGATTGTACATGCCTGAGGACAGGGATTATCATAGTGCTGCTCTGGGAGCTTTTTCAGCTAAAGCATGGGATTCCCTCACCCTTTAAATGTACAGTATTCAGATAAATACCATATTTTTCGCTCTATAACACGCACCCGACCATAACACGCACATAGTTTTTAGAGGAGGAAAACAAGAAAAAAAATATTCTAAACGAAACAGTGGATGTATGATTTTTGTGGTTCATGCTGTGGCCACAGACATGTGATCTGACGGTGAGTTTGGGGTAGCCCAATGCAAAAATCCTGAGGATCCATGTGGATCCATGCTTTGTAACCACGTTTTAAGTGGGGAGGGAGGGAAAAGCACTCAAGGGACAAGGAACAGGCATGGGGTGGGTGGAGAAGGATGCTGTTAATAATGCAGAAGAGGGGTATAAGGGGAGAAGGCTCCTCTCCTCTCCCGCTTTGCTCCTTTAAAGCAAGCAGGCTCTGCTTTTCTCCCTCCATCCCCGGCTTAGCGAGCTGAAAAACTTTGCTGCTATGTAGCGAGCTGAGTGGGGAGGAGAGAGGGACAGAGAGCCTACTTGCTTTAAAGGAGCCAACCAGACAGAAGCCGCTTACACGCGTGTAAGCGGCTCCTCTCCCACTTTGCTCCTTTAAAGCAAGCAGGCTCTCTGTCCCTCTCCTCCCCCCCCCCAGCGGCTCTTCTCCCGCTTTGCTGTTTCAAAGCGAGCCACGGAGGAGGGAAGGAAGGGGAACCATGGATCCTCTGCTCATGACTGCAGCAGATCCCCCCCCGCCACCCGTAGGCATTCCCTCCATAACACGCACAGACATTTCCCCTTACTTTCTATGAGGAAAAAAGTGAGTGTTATGGTGCAAAAAATACGGTACATAATGAAAGATGCATAGTGTCATGGAACAGGGAGTGCCACATATGGGGAGTCACTACTAAAAAGTCCCTGTCACACAATCTTGGGAAGTTGGAGACTGTGCTCCATCTGAACTGATATCAGGCCGCAAACACACCATACATTTTAAAAAAGAATCCTGGGAACTGTAGTTTGTTAAGGGTGCTGGGAATTGAAGCTCTGTGAGGATTCTTGGGGGGAAATAATGTGCTTCAGAAGTATGGTGTACCCACAACTAGTCATTCACATTTTGCAAGGGTATTCAGTGACCACTTCCATGCCCTTACAATGGCATTCCTATTGCAAAGGACACAGGGA
This sequence comes from Podarcis liolepis, assembly GCF_965112155.1. Taxonomy (NCBI): domain Eukaryota; kingdom Metazoa; phylum Chordata; class Lepidosauria; order Squamata; family Lacertidae; genus Podarcis; species Podarcis liolepis. Next base: position 21,759,648 of record NC_139563.1, read on the forward strand.
AGGCAGATCTGAGAGTTTCTTCCAGCTAGATCGCGCCCTCTCCCCATTGCCCTCCCTATCAGTTGCCCTGCCAGGACGATCTTGATAATATTTCATATATTGCAATCACTTGTTGTGATTCTTAAAATGAATTTCAGTGTAACTTATAAACGGCTTTGCCAGAATTTCTGCCTCAAAAGGCGGGATATAAAGGATTGTGATAAATAAACATAATTGGGAAAGGGGAAGGTGCCATCTTTTCCTCGCCTGCTATAGATCACGCTCCTGAATTAATTTCATTCACTTAGGCTTGGCAAAGGCAAAGACATGGACAATCTTGCCTAAGAAGCAACTGAGTTATTTTTTATTATGCTTCTGTTGTCAAATTTGATTACCATAAATTGCCTTGCAGAGGAAAGGGCAAACATAAATCTAACATTAATTTGCAAGAGATGCTCAGTTGAAATCATGGCCCATTCAATTATTCTAAAGTGCCCCAAAAATATTGACAGCGCACGAGGATCTCATATATATATATATATATATATATATATATATATATATATATATGAGCAACACAATGCATGTTTTAAATCTGAATCATGAAAAGTGGCTTTCTGAAAGCTGACTTTTAAATTTATTAGCATTATTCTTAACCTTTTGCTCTTGGCAGCAAGCTGGCATTTCAGTCTGTGTCATCTGCTGAACAATATTTCCTTAAGCGCTTGCCTCTTGCAAAAGGATCGTGATGTTATGCCACACTTGGCCGTACTCTCTTTCAGCACCTTGTCAGCCAGTCAAGAATAAGGCCAGGCTTGCAAGTTTTCTAACAGCAGCTTTTCTGAGGGGAAGGCGGGGAAGAGAGGTCGACATTATTTTTGGAAGAAATCTAAAAATACAGCAGAGAGGCATATGGATCAAAACCACAGTGCAAATCTTTTGCAGATGAAAGGTTTCCCAGAGCTAGACAGTTATGCCAGACTGAGCAACAGAAACTTAATCCAGATAAAACCAAGGAGGTGCTGTGGGTTGTGAGCTTGACTGAGAACAGAGCTATCACTCCTGCAGCTGTATGTTGTTTGGGGAAATGGGTAACACTGATGCCTGGTATTACCACGCAGCATCCTTGGACTCTCCTGAAGATACAGGGCAGCTTTCATTACAATTAGATTTTCTAGAGTCATAGAATTGTAGAGTTGGAAGGGAAGCCAAGGGACATCCAGTCCAACCCTCTGCAAGGCAGGAATCTCAACACGTGGTCACCCATCCAATTTGAAACCGTACTGGACCCTGCTTAGCTTTGCAAAGGTGTTAGCGGTTTTATTGCATGAACTATATACGATATACGATATCTTTATTGTCATTGTCCCATACAGAACAATGAAATTGAAAAACTACATAAAACATTCAAAACCCCTAAAAACTATGAAACCCCATTTTAAAATACACTATACTATACTATAAAAACCCCTAAAAACTCCGAAACCCCATTTTAAAATACACTATACTATACTATACTATACTATACTATACTATACTATACTATACTATACTATAGAATACACTATACTAAAAAATCCACTATACTATAGAGACCCCTTATGCTGCGTTTAGAACCAGAATTGCATTTGCGTAGAAACTCTTTCTCAGGCGGATAGTCCTGGCCTTTATAACCCTATACCTTCTTCCAGAAGACAGAAGCTGAAAGAGATCATTTCCAGGGTGCGTACTATCCTGCGCTATCTCTGCCGCTTTCTTATGGCACCTGACAGCATAGATTTGATCTAAGGTGGGAAGAGTGCACCCAGTTATTCTCTCTGCAGTCTTACAACCCTGTAAGAGTAAGTTGTTTTTGCTGCACCACTCCCCCAACTGCTCAACTTCCTTCCTATAGGCCGCCTCCCCCTCTCCAGTCGTGATTAAACCAACCACCGTTGTATCATCTGCAAACTTAATGATCTTGTTACTGGGGTATTTGGGGGCACAGTCAGCTGTATAGAGTATATATAAAAGCAGGCAGCCAAGCAATGTGCAACAAGGCCCTCTCTGTGATGGCACCAAAGCTGGGGAACTAGGGGAGCTAACTTTGTTTCACCCTTATTATCTTTGAGATGACAGACTGAGGTGGCTCCCTTCAGGTGGGTTGTGTGAGGCAATGCTATCCATCTTTACTACTGGATATGTAAAGCACAGTCTTTTAAAAAGTCTAGTCTTTTTATTATTCCAAAGCAAACTTGTCCAGAATTGCCATTCCACATGCGATGGACAAATTATCTGGTGTGGCGCAACAACTACACAATGGTCCCTGATTGGAATCAGCGAGGCAGGCAGTTTTATTTACCGATACATGAGACCATGACTAAAAGTAATCACGAAGCCCTTCTCTGACTCACGCCTAAACATCAGCTAGGGGGCACAGAGAAACGTCTTTTTCTTTTGGAACAATTTCAAGTGAAATTGCTTTAACTAATGGTTACGCCTTGCAGAATGATTCACACAAAGTTTACAGATAGTGAAAGCCAACAGCGTTCTGAGTACAAAAGGATGCCAGCGCATTGCTTCAAGACAACAGAGGCTCTGTCAAACCTTTGGAAAGCTTTCTGAATGTCACTATAGGCAAGAATAACGTGACACTGGATGGAAGATTACAGGAAATCAGAATCATAGAGCAGGGGTGCCCTTGGGAGTCTCCCTAGGCCTGTTCCTCTCCACAGACCAGGCCTCTTGGCAGTCCTGTTCCACACCCTTGGGTGTTTTTGCTTGGCTGGAGTCCTTGGACTCTGATAATGCCTCTTGCTTGCCGGGATGCAGGGTGGAGATGTGTGATGTGTTTCATTTTTGCATGGCTGCACTGTAGGTAAAGGTAAAGGGACCCTGACCATTAGGTCCAGTTGTGGCCGACTCTGGGGTTGCAGCGCTCATCTCGCTTTATTGGCCGAGGGAGCTGGCGTACAGCTTCTGGGTCATGTGGCCAGCATGACTAAGCCACTTTTGGCGAACCAGAGCAGCGCACAGAAATGCCGTTTACCTTCCTGCCAGAGTGGTACCTATTTATCTACTTGCACTTTGACGTGCTTTCGAACTGCTAGGTTGGCAGGAGATGGCTGCACTGTAGCCTACTGCATAAAGGAAGAGTCACATCCATTGCTTTGCCCTCTTTTGCCACTGGGCCCACCAGTCACTGCCACACAGCCCCCATAAGGAAAAGTGACCCTTGACTCAAATAAAGGTTCCCTGCCCCTGTCATGGAGAGCACATTTGCATTAGAACCCCTCTCCTCCAATAACATGCTTGAAAGCAGTTGTTTAAAGAAGTGTAGGCCTGATGGGGGTTCATGGTAGGACTCGGCTGGGACACCTCACTCTGGGTCATGCAGACAGCACAGTCTATACTGGCTCTACTAAACTCTCCTTTTGCTGGGCAGTCAGATTCTTTTGTGCGGGGATGAAAATTGGAAATGTGGGATGAAAATGGAATGTGCATATCTAATAACTGAAGAAGAAGAAACCCAAAGGATTTCCCAAAACCATAATGTGGCATAGAAGGTGTCAGGAATGAGCCAGCTCCAAGTGTAACTTTGTATCCAGCTGCTGAATACAGTCAGGAACAGAGAAGTTTGGAGTCGACGCTGGCTGGGCAGAGCACACAGCTGCCAGGGTCGACTCCCCCTGATCTTGGACAACCGGTTGCCAAAGGAACAACTGAGAGCAGGCTGGCACACAGCCAAAGCTCTCAGGAAGCTCAAAAAGGCGCAAACAGCCACAGAGACAGTTTTTCAGAACAAGGAAGAGGCTGTAGCTGACACAATAAGTCTGAGGCGGCAGCGAATAGTGGGGCTGCCAGACAGGAAGCAAAATAAGAGACGAAAGGGTCGGAAGTTCAATATCTTCTGTTGACACCGGTAGGAGTCTTCAGAAGGGTCATCTTGAGTGATAATAATGGCGGCTTGGCTAGAGCTGTCCAGAGCTATCTGTTCATTTTTGCAATAAATCCTCCTTTTTAATTACCTACACTTACCGTGTTATCAAGCCAGGAACCTAGACTCCTGGCAGAAGGGCATCTCAATTTATTTAAGTTCCCCCACTGACACCTTACGCACACCCACACCCCTGTCAAAAACCACAAATCCAATACAGCAAGTGAGGGAACGATCTAGCTTCAAGAACGCTTCTGAGACGACCGACACAGTAATCATACAAGTGACTCTGCCCATTTGCTGGGCAGGGTGCACATTGGTATGCATCTGACATACAACTGGCCTGCAGCATGTTGCAGATCCCAGAATTTATACCGAGGGAAGCGTCTGACTTAAAAAACCAATCTGCAGGTCTGCACCAGCACACGCAGCTGAATACATCTGCATTATCTGCACGATGTTTTTCCATGGAGTCGTGTCAGCAATGATCCAGATATACCCAGAGGACAGAGTGAGGCATTGGGACAATAAAACAAATCTGGGTAGGTGAAGCAAGCGACTTATGGCATATGTCACATGAGAAGATGAACAAACCGCATGCTCACAAATCATCTGGAGTTGAAAGAATAGTCGCAGTAAGCCTTAGAGGTGATGGTTCAAATAGACAAGGAGTGTAAAAGCAACTCCTTGCCCACTGAGCCATGCTTCCAGAGAGGACACCAGCCCACTTGAATGTTTTCCCAGGCCTTGAGCAGAGGAATCCCACCTGGAGGCAGGGGAGAGAGATTCCAAGCCGGAGGAACCACCCAATCCAAAGCTCTGCTGGACTCATGTTGGTGGAGAGGATATTTCTCCATTATTTTCTTCTTCTGTCAGCCTATTACTTTTGGAGGGAGGGTGGGATTTCACCTCCCATTGGTCCCAGAGCTGGGATACTTTCCCTCTCTGGGGATGTTAGGCGGAAATGGGAGGACCTGGAATTTTAGGTGTGTTTAAGCACTGACATTGTCCTTTTACTAGCAACCATTGTCCTCTGTCCTTCCTTACATCTGGGTCCCCAAGAGGTGGGAGAGACGAAAGAAGATGGGCATGTTCGGTTGAGCTCCACCTTTATACGAGTCTCCAGCTTTATATGAATTTGTCAGTAACCCACAGGGTTTGCCTAAGACATTTTGCTACCTGAGATGTTCCCTTGCCTGTTCTATATACTGAAGTCAACTGGTCTGGTAACTGAATCTTATTTCAGCACTGGTGACAAGGACAGCGTCTTCCACCATACCTGACAGCAGCAGGCTAGCTTAGAGGGACAGCTTAGCCCACAAAGGACACCCACTGCTGCTGCTGCCCACCCACATCCAGCATCTGCTGCCTGAGGCTGCCGTCTCATTCTGCCTAATGGTAGGACCAGGTAGGACCTGACTCTTATACACAGTTTTGCTGCCCTAACATCTAGATTGGCTCCAGGTTCCACAAGCAGCTTAGATAAATTGTTTCAGTACAGCATTCCCCTGGTACTTGTGACACGCCAATGTCAAATATTCTAAATAAAAAGCCAATTATCTTCCCTCAGCTTCTCAGAGATGATTCATAGTGGAGTCTGAGCCTCTGGTTTAGTCACGCTGCTTGATGCTCCAAGCAAAGCTGTCCATTTCTGTTCTTTTGATTTGGTTCATTCTTTAATTCATATCCTCAACTTTACCTCATTGGATTACTGTAATTGTTTCCTCTTTGGTTTACCTGGGTCTTATCTCGACCCTTTCATTTCAGTGACATCTCAACTGAGTAACAGGCAAACCACGGTTTGGCCACCACCGTGATGGTGCCTCTAGCTCATATTTTCTCCTCTTCCCATGGCACGTTCAAGTTTCCTTCTGCACTACCTGGCTTGGATGGACAACTGTTTTGTTTAATTATTTATTTGGAGCATCTAAATTTTAACATGTATTAGTATTTTAACTTTTGTATGTTTTAAAGCAAGGTTGTATTTTTTCCTTGATTTTACTGTTTCATGTTTTGTAAGAGTTTGTTTGTTTTACTATCAAGTGGTATTTAAATGTAATGAATGGAGGAATGAATAAAATACCCTGCTCTTTAGTCAAAAAAGACTCCCTGAGTGACTTACATACAATCAACTACATACAACCAGGATTTTATTTTGTTTTTTTAAGAGAACGATATGAAAGGTCAAGTTAAGCTTGTTGTTAAAGAAAAGAGCAGGGAATATTTCTTCAAAAGCCACATGTGCTACTGGTTCAAACCTACTTTAGCTACAATCTGGCACTAGATGAGAGACAGAGCAAGTATTGCTGGCACCTGATGTTATTAGCACGGCTGTCTCATGAAACTCCTATAAGGTTTATTCAAACGAAGGAATTCTTTTGGATTCAACTTCTCATACAGAGGTGAGGAACAGATAGGTAGCCGTGTTGGTCTGCCATAGTCAAAATAAAAAAATTCCTTCCAGTAGCACCTTAAAGACCAACTAAGTTAGTTCTTGGTATGAGCTTTCGTGTGCATGCACACTTCTTCAGATACACTGAAACTGGATTCTTATCCCATTATACATGACTAAGCCATTTTTCACCTTCTCACCCCTTGCCTTTTCCTGCAAGACCTATTGCAGTCGTTAAGAGTCGTCAACAGGCTCATCTCAGCTAACTGCCAATCACCCATTCCTACCACCCTTCTGAGTAATACCCCTCCCCACCTTCTCACTATATAGAAGGATCTGGCAACTTCTATGTCTTTGTTCAGACCAGGTCTCTCCATGGTTTAAAGTTTGGTAATGAGTTGCAATTCAGCAGCTTCTCTTTCCAGTCTATTTCTGAAATTCCTTTGTAGTAAAACAGCTACTTTGAGATCTTGTATAGAATGTCCTGGGAGATTGAAGTGTTCTCCTACTGGTTTCTCTGTTTTGTGATTCTTGATGTCAGATTTATGTCCATTTATTCTTTGGCGTAAGGTTTGGCCTGTTTGTCCAATATAGAGAGCTGAAGGACACTGTTGGCATTTGATGGCATACACATCAAATTGTGCGTCTTATGGTCTGGTGCGTCTTATACAGCGAAAAATACGGTGATCGTCCTAGATATTACTGCAAGATATAGTACTGCAGTAAATTTGCTTATGTAGTAAATGCACTTCTGTTTAAATACAATGACAAGTCATCATGGATGGAAAGCACATTCGCTCACACAGAACGGCACATTGAATTTCACTGATCCTCCCACCATCCACTGTAACTCCTCACACGCTATCTACACCTGAGGTTTGGGGGACACTCTGCAACAATATGGGATATAACATTTGTAGAATCATTATCTTGAGCATCCGCAGTGTGGGGAACTGCTAATAACTTGTCAAGCCACAGACCTAACAGATTAAATATGAGCTGAAAATATATCAACACAATGAAAGAATTTTAGGTTATTGTCCCATTCAAAGATCCAGGTGCCTAAATATGTAGAGATAACTTTTGATTTCAATAAAATGTGTTGCAATAAAAAATATTCACTAGTCATTCTGAAAAGTCCTCCAGCAGTTGTTACAATCTCTATAAAACAATTCTTGCATTTCAAATCACCTAAAATTAGCATAAGCATTCAAATTCATTTTTTTGCAGCTGTCAGCTTCATATTCCAAGTAGGGTCACCGCAGTTACCTATCTATTTATAGCTCACTATTTGAAATTAATTAGCAATTAGTTATCTCCATTCTCTACATATGTTAACTCTTTCCTGTAAATTGCAGACCTAAAGTACATTACACATGACACAACATGAAACTAAATGAAACAACCCAGTCAAATCAAGCTAATTACAAACCCCTCAAATCTAATTATTTGTGACTAGTGCTGTTTACATGCCACACCTTAAATAACACCAAAGTAAACTACGTCATAGTAAATTAATCAACAAGGTTTAAATGTATGAACACAATGTGAGGTCAAATTATGCAAAGCTTGCCTCAGTTTGTGAGGTGGGGAAGTGGGCATCACATCATGTAAACCCCATAACACACATGTGATGTCATGAGTTATCCTACAGGGATGTGTCTGGGAATGCTTCAGGGTGGAGCGTGAGTGCATATCCTGACTGGGCCATGACAGAGAAGCATGAGGATGACTGAAAGACTACAGCAGGCTCCAAAATATGGGACTCGCTCAGTGCTTTTTTTCTAAAAAAATGTTTATGGGTACAGTGGTGCCTCACAAGACGAAAAGAATCTGTTCTGTGATTCTCTTCGTCTAGCGATTTTTTTGTCTTGCGAAGCAAGCCCATTGACGGATTAGCGGGTTAGCGCTATTAGCGCTATTAGCGGCTTTTAGCAGCTTATCTGCTGATCGGATCAGCTGATAAGCGGCTTAGCGGCTTAGAAAAAGGGGGGGAGGGAAAAAAACCCGCAGGAACTCGCAAGGCATTGTCGTCTTGCGAAGCAAGCCCATAGGAAATTCGTTTTGCGAAGCACCTCCAAAACGGAAAACTCTTTCGTCTAGTGAGTTTTCCGTCTTGCGAGGCATTCGTCTTGCGGGGCACCACTGTACTCTCATTTTGACTCAAGAAAACCACCATTTTATAGTTCAAATCAGGTAAAAAAAATAAAAAGTACAAAGTACATAAGCACAAAGAACATGCATTACCTCATGATGATGAAAAATAGTAATTTTCCTACACATATTGAAATACTGCCCCTCAATGAGGCCAAACTTCCATCAGTAAAACACCACACACCCATATTCCACACTGTTTTACACATTAAATGCTCACTTCCGTCTGAGACTCGGGAAACACCAGGAAAGGAAAGGAAGCTGCCATCAGAGGTGGTAACAACAAAACTGACCAATCACCGTGCTAGATTCCAACTCCTACTTCACACATTAAACGCTCGCTTCTGTCTGAGACTCAGGAAACACCGTGACAGGAAATGAGGTTGCCATCGGGGGTAGCAACAGAAATGTGCTAGAGAAGAAACTTAAAAAATTTAAATTTTTAGCTTCTTCTGACATTAGAATCACAAAATGTTTAGGTGCATGCATACTGCTGCGTGTCCCCAGACAAAAAGTACTGGACTCACACTTTACAGAAAATGTGTGCCTGAGAGCCTGCAGCAAAAGTGGGGCATGCAGCGTAAGTGGGAATAAGTAGAGTGGCTGAAATCTGGATCTTTACTACTGTGGCGCCATTGTCTGTAATGGCTGTACTAATCCAACAGTGGGTGCTGGGTGCTGGGGGGCGAAATAACATGACAGCCAAGAAAGAAATGTACAAAAGGTGCAGGCTGTTCACAAAGGCTAGCATCACTGCTGTGCAAAATAAATTGGCTTAGCAGAACAGGAAAATATTATGTCCCACAATTCAGAAGTTCACAAGCCACAAGGGGAAGAAAAAGCCAGTTCCGTTATCAAAGGTCCATTAACCTGCCTATTATTGACAGCAGCTGTCATATGTGATGTCAAGCTGGCAGAGTACAACAACTAGTTGCAACAACAGAAAAAGAACCAGCAAAAGTCCAGTGGAAAAACAGCTGAACTTTGACCTGGGAGATCCGAGATAAAATCCCAAACTAGCCACAGATATACTGGGAGGCTAGTTCTTAAAGGCACAACCAGTGAAAGGGAAGCACATTTTGAGTTTGACAGATTTAAACAGAATTAAGGCTGTTCTTAGATCTTGTCCACTGAAATGCACTGAGATTTATAAGCATTTAACTCTGCTCATATTTATTTAATTGAAATATATTCCCTAATGATCTTATATCAGCTCAAACCACCAAACGACAAAAGAATTACAGTAACGTGAAAGAAGTAAAACCACAACCAATCATGTCAATCCTAGGATGGACAACAAGGTCAGAAAAATACATTTTCTTTTTAAAACATCTGTAGAGGTAAGAATGTCTCTTTCCTTTTAACAGCTACTACAGGTGTTGAGCTCTGTCAGGGCTCCTGAGGGAGATGTTTCCAAGTACAAATCATGTAAAATTAACCTTGGATATATTCTAAGGCAGGGATAGCCACCGTGATGCCCTTAAAATGTTATTGGAATATCCATCATACCCAACTCCCATTATTCCTGAATGATGGTCAAGCTGGCTAGGGCTGACTTGGAGCCAGAGCACACCTGGAGGGCACCACATTGGCTATCCCTGTCCTAAGGTAAGTCCCTCTCATTTAACATTAATTCCCTAACTGTAAAATATCCATATTCATCCCAACTGGTAGGACCAGTGAGATAGTGTCTCTCCATGTTTTGCAATAGCCAAGCAGACAAACGTAGGTTCCCTCGGCCTGTAAAGCGACATGAGCGCGCAACCCTAGAGTTGTTCGCGTCTGGACTTAATTGTCAGGGGTCCCTTTACCTTAACCTATGGGTAAGTATTTATTGAAAATCTCCATAGGTTTGGCTAGAATACTGAAGTTAATGGAAAAGTAGCTCTAGATGCAGTTACTAGACTAAGATTCTAAAGAACAAAACTCATTCCAAACACTACTTGAAATAAGAATCTGGTTTTAATTTAAGATAAGCCAATATCCACGCCAAAAGGAAAATTTTAAGACTTCAAGCTTCTTACTCCTGGGAATTTATCTCAAAAATTTACAGCCTTCTATTCATGGTCAACATGGGTGCTTCTGACCAATCAGCTTTAGTCTTTGTTCTTAATTCATTTTACAGTTGAATGAGGTGTTCCCTTTCTGTTGTGAATGGGACACTATCACACAGGGCTTGACCTAATTAGTACTGAGCGATATGGCCAACCTCATTAACATCAAGGCTGCATGAGTAGGCACAGTATCTTGAGAGGCAAGAGAATATTTTTCCAAACCTTACAGCAATCAGGACTTCCCAGCACACCCATGATTAGTGTTTTTAATAATCATATTTAGCATTTCTACAGCACTTTTGAATGTTCAGAGTGATCACATATTAGATAGAAACACTTGTTATCCTTATAATAACTATGAAAGATAAGTTAGTAATAAAGGTAAAGGGACCCCTGACCATTAGGTCCAGTCGTGGCCGACTTTGAGGTTGCGGCACTCATCTCTCTTTATTGGTTGATGGAGCCGGCGTACAGCTTCTGGGTTATGTGGCCGGCATGACTAAGCCGCTTCTGGTGAACCAGAGCAGCGCACGGAAACACCGTTTACCTTCCCACCGGAGCAGTACCTATTTATCTACTTGCACTTTGATGTGCTTTCAAACTGCTAGGTTGGCAGGAGCTGGGACAATGGGAGCTCACCCCATCATGGGGATTCAAACCGCTGACCTTCTGATCGGCAAGTCCTAGGCTCTGTGGTTTAATCCACAGCGCCACCCAAATTAGTAATATTACTCCCATTTTACAGATCTTGAGCTGAGAGTGGCTTCCCTAAGGCTAAAACATGCATTCACATCAGAGGTGAGGTTTGAACTGAGGCCTTCCTGATCTGACATATTGGCCACAATCCTGTGCCCAGTTTCCTGGAGGTAAGCCCCACTGAAGTCAATGGGGCTAACTTCTGAATAGACATGTATAGGATTGTGCCACTGATCCCTTAGCCACAAGACTCCCGTACATTTAGCCTTATGTCAGTGTATATACATCATGAGCCTACATTATTTATTTCAAATATTTATATCCAAGTTTAAAAGGTTAAGTAAAACTCCAAAGGGGTGAGTAATAAAAATCAGCCTGCACACAAAAAGTAACTTTATAAACAACCAAGATCAACTCTCAGAACAGGAGACGAGTCATATAATTGCAGCACTGGCAATAACACCACCAGATAAAAAAGGGGATGCAACAGTCTATGCAAAATTCTGTCACCTCACCACATGGAGTTAATCCGCATGACAGGAACCTCCAAAACACAATTCAACTATAATGTCTGATGGGAGGGGCGTGGGACCAATGGCTCGTGTCATGGATGGGTGGAAATGACTTGGCAATAACTTATAGAATCCCACTTTTTAGCGGTGACACCAGTCACCCCTGGGTAAAGCCAAAGTTGTGCATGTACACCAACTGGAAATATACTTTGCTCTTTCTTTTTGAAATCCAGGATACTAAATTATGAACATCTTTTAGGCAGATGCCAAAGTGAAAATCAGTGCAGTATTTGGTCAGGACAGGTGTAACTTTCTTCTACCTGAGGAGAAGGCAGGGCATGAGTATATTGAAGCCCAAGGCTCATTCCACCTCACACTGGGTCATGTTTGTCTAGACCCTAAGTTGGCTGCTTTTGACAGACAAGTGCAACATGACATCTCAAGGGCATAAGGACATTGCAACTTACCAAAATCCACAAGTTTAACACCTCCTTCAGTGGTTAGAAGGATGTTATTTCCCTTGATATCACGGTGGATAGTTTTGTTTTCATGCAAATGCTGAAGCCCCTGAAAAGAGAGTTTATGGTTTTTAAATGAATTTATCTGCAATAAAGAAAATACGAAATTGTCAAAATATTTGTAAACTTAGTAAGTATTCCATTTAATGCATTTTTAATTCAGGGATATACCTATAGTACAAATCCACCATAGTTCACATGGTGAACCATTACAGTTTAAATTATCTCTCATGGTAAACATCTGCATGGGGGGAAAATCCTTTATGAATAAAACTCATACATTTCCCAAGCCAATAAATCTTACAAACAATTTCCCAAGCTAATAAATCTTACAAACTTACAGTGTTGTCCTGAGATTTGCTGTGTCTGTAGTTAGGAAGATGGGGGTGAAGGAAATGCTATACCAGCAATATGTAACAAAATTCAGTGTTTGTATGTAACCCTAAACCATGGTTTAGTGCTACGTGTAAAAGCCTTGGACTCATGCACTCCCTTCCCCTTCTTTCATGCAGCCATGAGATAGACTTGGCAGCTCTTACCTGCAACTTTACAACTCTGAGCAGTTTCTAAACAAGTCAACTTCAAACCATGGTTTACGAAACAGGCTTATTTAACCATGTAGAGTTTCTATTAAACCATGATCTCCATTTCATATATAACAGCATGCAAGGCTGCAAGAACCTGTTAGGCAGTGCTACCCACTGGACTGGTAGTAAGGAAGAAGGAAAGCAGGTGAGGACTAGGTAAGGACTGGCTGAGGGCAGACTGAGGTTGGTGGGGCCGTGTCCCATTTCCCTTCCAGTGCTTAACTCTGTACCAAAATTAATTCTCCACCAAAATCAAGAGCCAATATTTGAACTGTTAATGCATTTCCTTACTTACCATCAGGGCTTCATGTAAAATGAAAGCAATAATAACTTCACTCATTCTTTCTCCTCGCTTCAGAAATCCTTTTACAAGGTCAGTCACAGATCCTCCATTACACAGCTATTTGGTGAAAAAGAAAAAGAGAAGAGAAGAGAAAAGAAAGTAATGATTACATTTTTTCTTTTGCTTTTTATTAGGCTTGTTAACAAGGTTACTATTCATTCATTTAAAAGTACAGTGGTACCTTGGGTTACATATGCTTCAGGTTACATACGCTTCAGGTTACAGACTCCGCTAACCCAGAAATAGTACCTCGGGTTAAGAACTTTGCTTCAGGATGAGAACAGAAATCGTGCTGCAGCGGTGCTGCAGCAGTGGGAGGCCCCATTAGCTAAAGTGGTGCTTCAGGTTAAGAACAGTTTCAGGTTAAGAACGGACCTCCGGAACAAATTAAGTACTTAACCTGAGGTACCACTGTATATTTATAGTCTAACTTTCTCCCATGGATTAGGGATGGATCAAAAAGTAAACCATGTAGGACTGAAAGCTCTCCCTCAAAATAGGTCACCTTAAGACCATAGGGAGCTTTCTTATTTATTCCCAGCTAAGATAATTGGTCTGTCTACCTAAGCATCTACTCTACACAATAGGCAGACGTCTGCTCTCATGAGTACACTTCAGCCTCATAGGAGCTACTTGGTGTTTTACTACAACCTCAAAATCAACCAGCTGGAGCAAGGTGCAAGACACATCACCATAATATTACTACCACATTTATATCCCACCTTTCTTTCAATGAGCTCAAGGAGGCCTACCTACATGGTTCTCCCTGCTATCCCTTTTATCATCACAACTCCTCTGCAACATAGATTCAGCTGAGAGACAACAACTGGCTCAAGGACACCAAGTGAATGGCACACAGGTGTTGAACCCTGGTTTCCCAGGTCCTAGTCCAACACTCTAACCACTACACTGGCTCTCTTCAGGACATTAAAGAACCTAGCGCTTAAGAGAAACTGCTGAGTTACACCTAGATTCTCATGTGGCAGTCTGTTTTAAGGACAGCCGAATGCTTCATTAATTGTCCATGTTTATCTTGTCATACAATCAATGGTGAATCCAATAAACAAACTGAAACTCAATGGAAGTTTTGCAGTCCTGTGGGAATCTGTGGCATATCGACTGCCCATTTGTCAAGATAATATGCTGAGGTTAGCTCTGTGCTCTTCAGTGAGACTCTGTTGGGCGTGAGCCACCCAAGGACAGGGTTTCTCATCAGTTTAAATATTTGCAGAAGGCCTGGCCCTTTCATGAGCAACAATGAACACTCAATTCAGGTGAGGGATCAGAAGTGGTGCGTTACTAGTACAAGCACACATGCAATCTCCCATCCACACAATTGCTCCTCACTGATGGGTCTCTTTCTCTTCTGATTGAAGACACATACCCTTCAAACACATACCCTTAACATGACACAGTCCAAATCTGGGATGCCATCTTCTGGCTCTGCATTCCCACACGAATCACATGACCCATGCGAGATCCCAAACCCTGGAAAAATGTTGGTGTTTTTCAGGCATGGTACCCCAAAATGTGTGTTTTGGGTCACCACGTGAGATTGTGGACCTGAAGAAACTGTGTTTTGGTATGCCACCCGAGATCATGAACCCAAAAAATCTGCAAACGTGACATGAAGGCTGGCAGCATCATCAACCCTGCCATGTGAGAATCCTTTGCAGGCAACCTCAGTACCTGGAGACAGGCAGTCAAGTTGTGTATCCATAGCTGTGATCAGAGGAGAAATGACCACTGGGAGGAGCGCAGAGAGAAGAAATGCCATGGTGCATCTGCAGGAGCATAACTGGACACCTTCATCTGCCCCAGCTGCAACAAAACATGTCTCTCCCTCATTGATCTCTACAGCCACAGCAGGCACTGTGAACATCCAACAGCTTGGCCACCTCCAAAGGCTCAGTCCTCCATTGTCTCCCGAGACAGATGGATGCCAGCCATCTTGGGTTTACATAGGAACCTAGGAAGCAGCCTTACACCAAGGCAGAATGTTGGCCCATCTAGTTCAATACTGCCTTCACTGACTGGCAGTGGCTCTCCAGGCTTTTAGGCAAGGGTCTCTCCCAGGCCTGCCTGGAGATTGAAGCTGGCACCTTCCGCATGCCAAGCAAGTGCTCTACCGCTGAGCTGTGCCCCCACCTTTTTAACACTGAGCATAAATTAAAGGTCGGCACGCCAAGAAACTTGCCAACCATACAAAATAAACACGCCTTTCACATAACTCCCTTTCTTAGTATCTGATACTTTTTAAATTATTATTTGATCTTCCTATAAACTGGCACTTTGGGAGGTGCATAAAATGAAGACGTTGAAAAGCAGTTGTCAGGTGAAGTTAAAATCACTGTGATCCTCAAAGGAAGAAGCCGAAGCACTCTTCAGCACACGCAGGAACAGATGTATGCAAAGATGGTTTTTTTGCATAGCATCCAGCACATTTATTTGTAGTGAAATTCAAAACATAATGGAGAAGGAATATTTGGAAGCATAGTCCTCCATGTCCTTTTTTGAACTGGGCAAGCAGCACTCTGCCTTCCCCGGGTTAAAATAAGCCTTGTTCTATTTTCTCCACAGCCCAGGGAAAACCTCATGGGCAAAGTGTCCCTTCCAATTTATTTTTTCTGTTCCTATGTCTATTTTTACTAATTGTGTCAAGACACCATGACTGTCTTTGTAGGCACAGATCAAAGGTTAGGTCTTTACAAAGACACAACACAACACAACACAACACAACACACAGTCAACTGTCTAAATTGGTGCAGCTGAAAATACAGCAGTTTAGCAACAATATCCATGAAAATATGATTGGGGAGCAGAAGGAAATGGAAACAACAGAATTCACCCCCATTTGCCTAAAATATTCTGCTATGCTTATGAATCACCTTTGAATTGCATTTGGAGAGGGCAGTGGGGAAGAGCACAATGGAACTCTCACTCTGAGCCAGCAGACTTCTATATAACTATGAACATGTGTCACAATGCTAATCTGACGCTCACTGAACCAGATGTTAACACAACCACCTGCAATGGTTTTTAAATCACATATTCCCAGTAATAGTTAGCAGCAGAGAGGGGTGTGGTCACGCACCTAGCCGCTCCCAGTACCAGGCTCAGGGCCACTGCCACTTAGTGGAAGGGAGAGGTTGGCACTGGGTGGACGCATTGGCAGGAGCACAAGGGAAGGCATAGTCATATTCTCCTGATATGTGGAGGAACAGGGAACAGGTCTGGGTCCACTGACCCAAGCCCCTGTGTTCAACTGAAGGTCTATGGGCTCATCCACACTTCTTCTTGACCCATGTCTAGAAAGCACATGTCCAAGCGGTTTTCTGTTTGTCCCACCATTTTCCACAAGAAAACCTGATGGATGTTTGCTCCTGTTCAGTGGTAAAGATTGGGTTTTCCTGGGGTGGGGATGGGGACAGCAGGGCAAGAGGAAGTCTGGAAGGACTGGGGGATGCTGGTCTCCTGTTTTTGTCTGGGTCTAGGCTCTTTTTCACCTTCGGCTAACGTTTGGGTACCTGGTTCTGCTTCTCTTCCATCCTCTGCCACATGTGAACTCCTTAGCACTGGGGCTAATGATCCTTGAATCTACAGGCACAGCAGCTTCCTAATGCCCATGTTGAGTCATTGGTTACCTGGGGTGAGAAGAGGCCATGTGCTCTGCTAATAGAAATGTGCCGGCTGTGTTACAGATGAATGATGAGTTAAAACTGCAGGATGAGCTGGATGATTTCGATGATGGGGTTGCAATTTAAAATGACACTTGGAAGCACTGGAAGCAAGTGCTCCATTATAAATTTGGTCATTCAAAAAAATCAAAAAAATCATTTGTTCACTTGCTTCTCAATTAGCCCATCACTGAGCTATGCTAGACAGGCAAAGAAGATGAGACCCATAAAGCAATAATTTTTCTTGATATTGGAGGGACGTGGGAAGAGGAACAAGTACTGAGCATCAGACATAAGAACACCGGAAACTGCCTTATGCCAAATCAGACTATTCACCCATCTAGCTTATATTGTCCATGCTGAGAGCTGCTCTATAGGATTTCAGGCAGAAGCCTCTCCTAGCCCTTTCTACAGATGTTGCAGATAGAACCTGTGACCTTCTGTGTGCAAAGCAGATGGCTGAAAACTGACAGCCACTTACCAATTTCTCACACTAGAAGTTCATAGGCGCCGACTCCATGGGGCCTGAGGGGGCCCAAGCCCCCTCAAAAATTCGTTTGGGGGGGCTCTGCCCCCCCCAATAATCTTGGGCGCCCCTCCAGCAGAGCGCCACCGCCGCCCCTCCCCCAGCCCAAAATGCACAGGGTCGGGCTGCATGCCTCCTGCCCTCCCTCCCGAGCAAAAGCTCCACCCAATTTCCTTCGGAGCTGATTAATAGGCGCAGCACGCTCTCCCCTATTCGCTCACGAGGAGGCGGCGCCACTTTATCTGCATATTCATGAGCTTATTTATTATTCATGAGCTTTCCCGGGCCCCCCCAATATTTTTTATAAGTCCGCGCCCCTGGAAGTGGTGGGGATGTTCTCCCAAGCTTGGCTTATAAACAAACTTCAGGAGCTGCCCATCTCAAAACCAAGGTGAGCTTTATAGTTGCCAGAGTTCTCCAGCTTGTAATCTGTAGGATGGCTGTAGCCCTCCAGATGTTTCTCAAAGGGGTTCCCCCCTCCACACACTCTCCCCAAAATTAGCTCAGGGGGTCAGAAGAACCCATAGAACAGCACCTGGGGGATGAGAGGCGTGTGTGTGTGTGTGTGTGTGTGTGTGTGTGTGTGTGTGTCATTCCATCTGGCAAGTTGAAATGCTTGCCCAGACATAACATTTATCATAGCTTGATGCTGATTTCTACCTAAAGTTCCCAGCACCCTCAAACTCTTCTTTGTGGGAAAAGTCATGTGCTTTAAATGTAAGTACTGGATCAAATGTATGCTGTTTGGATCTCTATTCAGCTGTTCAATCCTTCCAGAAGTTCCCACTGAGAAGTATTTAGAGGCCATATCCAGGGACTGAATTAAAGAAAAAGAGAGCAGTCATCTTGTGTAGCTCAAGTTGTAACTTTGAAAGATGATTCAAGGATTCTAGGCTGAACTACATCATAGACCTTGCATACATTTGCCAAGACATTTTTTTAAAAAAGTCCAATCTTCTTGTGGCCAGCATTAGAATTTGCATTTGTATTAGCACATGAAAATATGCAAATTTAGTCTGACCACTCCTTACAACATTTTCAGCAAAGGGGTCTTTTTAAATGTGTTGCTCATCATCTCATCTCTCATTGTAATATTAATGTATACATGTATATATACATATAAATTCAGAACATGTTGAATTTTATTTAAGATATTTATAAATGATCCTTTTTCCAAAGGAGTTCAGTGTAATGCACAACAATCATATATAAACACCAGAACACAAGCAATAAAAATATAACACTGAATCAGCAACTCATCAATACACTGATTCAAATATTGCTGCTGATAGTGTTTCGGGGCTTACCTGAGAAGAGCTCTCTACAAGTTTCCCCCCATGTTGAAGCAGACACCCCACCAAAAAATGCTGTGTGCTGTTCTCTCAACCCACACACCAAAATAAATAAAATAAAATAAAATAAAATAAAATAAAATAAAATAAAATAAAATAAAATAAATAAAATAAATAAAATAGCAGTCTTTTTCTTCTTTTGTGAAAAGCGAAATCAAGCTTATGGGAAACACTTTTGGTCAAAATATATTTTAAAAAATTTAAAAATTTGTCGAGTAGCACCTTAGAGACCAACTAAGTTTGTTCTTGGTATAGGCTTTCGTGTGCATGCACACTTCTTCAGATACACTGAAACAGATACACCGAAACCAGACCCTTATATATATAGTGGGAGGGTGGGGTGGGGTTTTTCTCAAGAGGGTAGTAGGAGATGGGTGATTGACTCTATGGGTATGGTAAACCTGTTGAGAACTGTTAACGACTGCAATTAGTCCTACAGGAAAAAGCAAGGGATAGCATGCAGATGATTAGCATATGTAATGAGACAGGAATCCAATATCTCTATTAAGACCAGGTCTCTCCATAGTTTGCAGTTTAGTGATTACAACTGATTACAACCAAATTACAACTGATCACCCTCCTGGGCCATGGAGCCAAAAAAGTCCCCTCTGTATATTTTAAGGACTCCTGACACAAAAATTTATGCAGACAAATAGGTCTGATCTTCCAGCTTTCTTACCTCTCTCAAATCTTTCAGATCAATAGCCCACATAATATTAGGGGAGGTAAAATTATTTCTATTTTTCGTGACCCAAAACTGTAAAGTCTGCACTAGTGAGCTATCACTCCGAAATATGGCAGGCTTCACCACCTCCCTCAGAATATATGACCATGCCTGCACATTTCATCCACTTCTGCCCAAAAGGAAGGGGGAAGGCTAGAGCTATTTTGACTCCCCATAATAAGTGATGAAGGGGAAGAGAGAATGGAGCTTCCTTTTTCACTCAGTGGATTCAGATCCGGACACAAGATCAAACCTGGCTGAACCCAGAGTTCTTTGGGACGAAGAAGACTGATTCTCCAACAGCTGACTCTGGACATAAATCAAATCTTGACACTAGTAGTGCAGATACCCAAGAACTCGTACCTAAACTTTCATCTGCCTTTTTGCTTTTCTACATGGTGATGAAAACAAAGTGTTAGGAAAGCCGGCCTTTATTCTGTACCCCAGGGTAGGCAACAATTCATGCCCTCAGTCTGCTCAAGCAAGGGATTGTAATATGTAATTTCCCCCAGAAAATTACGAATATTTACCAGACCTCAGTATTCTAAAGGCTACTTGTAGTCACAAATCTTTGATCTTGCAGAGAAAGGGGGACATAATTTTAAAAGAGCGGAATTACTGTAATTGGGAAGTAAAAAAAAGAGGCATTACGCTGCTCATTATTAGAAATGGCTAAATCAAGGCTAGTTTAGAGCCACAATGGATCAAAGAAGGCAGAGCTGGATTGAAAGGAGCAATTATACAGGGCAGCATGGAAAAATACCCAGGTCTGAAGAGTAGGAAAAGGCTCTCTTATATTGGCTTGCACATTTATTTCCCATACTCGGCTTCTTTTGAAAGACAATATATTATGTAGTATAATTAGAGCATGTAGCCAAAAGCAAAGCAGCACTATTTTCAGCGCTATTGCGGTGAGCAGGCATAAGGGTTCCTTAGTGAACCATTTCGTCATTATCGATAAAGCGGGTTCAAGTAACCTGCTTTTTGTACACATTGTTATTGGGCTATTGTTTCCACACAGGCAGTAGCACAACTGATTAGGCCAAGGAAGGAGATGTACAAGGAAATGTAGTACGGCAGATAGAGTTGGACAGAAGGAAATGCAATGCAAAATGCAAGCAAGCATTTATAGGAAATACAAATGGGGGGGGGGGGCACAACTCTTGATTTTAAGTAAAAGTACAGATATTTACTTACTAACTTACTTACTACCAAAACTCACATGTTTCCATTAGGTGGACTTGATAATATGAAGCAGTTGGGAAAAACTGAGGCTGCTTTCTGTATGACATATACCAGCTTCTGCTCTCTGGCAAGTCTCATGAATTGAGAAACTTATAATAGTTGAAGCAGGCTGCTGCTACCTTTGGTCTTCATAGATCTGGACTGTTTTGCACACTATCCCAAACAGGGTTGAGACTGAACAGAAGCAACATGTGATGGCTCACATATACATATACATATACATATACATATACATATACATATACATATACATATACATATACATATACATATACATATACATCTTGGGGAAGGGCAATAGCTCAGGGGCAAAGCACCTGCTTTTCAGGCAGAAGGTCTTGGGCTCAGTCTCCAGGCAGGGCTAGGAGAGAACAGAGACTGAAATCCTGGAGAGCTCCAGTCAGAAAATACTGAGCTAGATGGGCCAACGGGATCTTCCTATACTTCCATGCCTGGCTTGCCACAGGCTGCGAGCACCACCATTTATTTATTTTGCAGATGTATAAACTGCTTCACAGCCAGAAGCTATCGAAGCAGCATACAATGAGGTAGAATACGTACTATAAAAGCAGTAAAACCACTTCTGCAATTAATATTCAATAAGTTGACTGGGACACGCTTCGGAGAAACCCTTCTTAACCAATTTATTTTACAGACAACTGTGGGAGCTTATGAATTGGGGGCTTGTATTCTGAGAAGGACCACTTATCACTGTTCTGTTTTATAGGCAGCCGAAGGTTTTAGTTACCAAGTTCAAGGAGAAAGGGGAAAAGACTATAACTGCATTCTCCAACCAAGCGTGATCCAGATATTTTGAACCACAACTCCTATCATCCACAATCAGGTTGGGGAAGTCTGGAGTAGAAAACTTGCTGGATGGGTAGGAAGCGAGTCACAGAACTTGGTAGAAAAGCAGCCTTATATAACCAGGGATTATTCACTGCTCCAAATAAAGCACACCAGTTTACACAGTGATGTTGGCCACATAATAAGAACCATTATATATTATTTATATATATTCCATCTTTTTCTCTAAGGAACTCAAGGTAGTTTGCATGATTCTTCTCCTAATCTATATCAATTCTGACTCCACACACATATTCTAAAAAATCGTAAGGAAGGAACATTCTGTGGCCTCCATAAACTAGCTTGTGAGATCTGAAGCACAGTTTCAGCTATGCAAATATTTAGATGTCTCTGCATATCAAATAGTGTTCAAACATCCCTGTAGCCCATGGTTAATTCCTCACAGAACATTTGTTCCATTTATTTTGATAAAAACCAAACTCACAACTGATAAAGTACAGGCCTACTGAGGAATTTACAGTTAAGTTTAAATATTTATACATCTCTTCTGCGGAATTAAATGGGAACAAAATGCAAACGCTTGATGTTAACTCTTAAAAGAGAGCGGGGGGAGAGATCAAAGCCGAATAATATAACTTAGTATCACTTCAGGCAGGGCTTTAAATTAGCAAACACTGCTGCCAACTGGGGATCACAATAATCCTCCATGATAATTATTCTTTGAGATTAGTAGTGTGTGTGGTTAGCATTATTAATTAACTTCAAGGACTGCTGCAAGGAAGAATTCATAATGCAACACTTATCAGGGCAGGCCTGCAGCTGAACTACAAAGATGATTCATCGTATTTCGTGCTCCCCATTCTCAGGGTTCAGGCTATGAGTGTCGATGCAGCCAAAACAGCACCATCCATGAACGAGAGGGAAGCAGGAAAAAAGCTTACAGGAAGTCAAAGCTTTGTAGAAATCATTTGAAAAAAATAAAAAATCAGGGGGAATTAACCCTAAGGGGGAGGGGGGGAACTCTTCTCAAAACATCCTGGTGGGGACTGAGCATGCTCAGTGGCCCTGAAATGCTGACTCTTGCAGGTGTGTGTGTGACAGAAAATGGGGGAGGAGGGAGAATGGAATGGAATACCCGGGTAAAGGGCATGGCCGGCATCTAAAACCGAAGCACAACATTTTGCTGCTGGCCTCACTTGCTTCCCAACAATAATGTAGTAAGTAAAATTGTGGGAGTTAATACACCCACCCTTCAGAGACTTCCCTAAATGTCTAGCAATTGTTTTCCAAAGTCAACATGGGCATAGCCAGGATTTATCGGAAGGGGGGTTATTATGGGGGGGGCAGAACCGAGTTATCTGTGACACAGTTGGTCAGTTGGTTAAGTATTTTTATTTATTTACTTGATTGGGGGGGGGAGCTGCCCCTCCCCCAGCCCTGCCCCCGCCCCTGTAAGTCAATGGAGCTACTATATAACTCTCATTCATTGAAAATGGGGTTTTCTGCAGGAAGATGTCTATGGATGCTGCTGCAGATTAACAGCTGACTTGCGGGGCCAAATCAAGACACTACTACTGTCAAATTAAATAGCAGCTTAGGTGCTCAAAACAAAGCAGAAACAGTCTTTCCTTGTCTGTACTGCAATAGCGAGGCATGAAGATGACAAGCAGAGCTGCCGGCAAACTCTGGCATTTCTAGGTTCTCCCCCCAAGATCTGAGGTGCCCAGTCACTTAATCTTTATCTCACATGAGATCAGCCAATGCCTGGAACAGGCCAGAATATTTTCCTCAAGTCTGTTGGCCCTCCCCAGAGTGCTTCTCAAGAAGACACCGGGCTTGCCCTAAGCTTACAGGGCTGCATTGATCTGCTGCGTTCTTCTCACTGTGGACTGGGCTTCTCTGCTGTCATGAAAAAAGAAAGGTGAGGCTCTGCAAGGGCTTTCCTCCAAGGAAAAGCCCTTCCAAAGCCTTGCCATAAGGTGATAGGAAGCAAGATTTAGCAATGGCCTCTCCTTAAGGAGAAGCCCTGGCTGAATCTCCCGTCCCACCAGGTGGCAAAGCCGACTTGGTGAGAGAGGGGAGGCATTCTAGAGAGTTTTGCCACTTAGGGGTGCAGGGGAGACCAGTGGCAAAGCAGAGTTTCTATGGCAACAGAAGTGGTAGGATGGGCAGGATCCTGCCTCTTGCATTTCCACTGCCTGAGGTGACTGTTTCACCCCACCTTGTCTGTGAGCTGGCTCTGGCTATAATCAGCATATATCTGCACATAAAACCACCTAAAAGCCATCACAAACACAAATGATCACACAGGGAGTGGTACCAGAGACCATAGCTGTCAACCTTCCCTTTTTTGGGGGGGGGGGAATTTCCTTATTCCAGCGCCGTTTCCCGCTGCTTTACCGGATTGTTAGATATCCCGTAGACTGTCCCCAGGACAGGTGAGGCTGCTGATTCCTTATTTTTGAGGCTGCTGATCCCTTATTTTCAAATCTGAAAGTTGACAGCTATGCCAGAGACTCCTAAGGCATGATTTAGGCTATTGGGATATGATGGGTCCTGAAAGTCAATTGGATGTAGTATCTCAGATGTAAACAACATGGCATCTTCCAGATGTTTTGGACTACAACTCCCATCCTCCCTGACTATTGGCTACACTGTCTAGGACTGATGGGAGTGGTAGTCCAATGACATTTTAAGACACTACACTGTCTACCTCTGCTGTATCTACTAAGAGCAATTAGAATGATATCCTGCGGCACTCCAAACTCTTTAGAAATGACATTGAGCTTTCTCACTCAAGGTCCTGTTGGGGTGGTCACTTAAAAACCAGAAGGAGAACAAAAACCAACCAATAAGCAATGCACCTACCTCCAGAACCAGCCACAGCTGGTCTCCATCCTTCACATCTTTCTTGTAGTACAGTCCATAGAACTTGACTACATTTGGATGGTCAGAAAGAGCTTTCAAAATGTTGTACTCTGCTTCAATTTCCTCATCAATGTCCTAGTAACATGGATGGAAAGCAAAAGAAACAGTGAATTAATGGAACACCTTGTGAACATGTTTTACGGACAACATATAATAATATACTTATTAGGTATACTTATTGATGTACAGTCAAAAGGTTTTGCACTGCATAGAATCTGAAAACAAATTGGTCTTTTGAGAAAATACTGAAAGATTAAAAGAGAAATTGGGGGAAGGTTTCTAGCCATAAGCGTCTGAAGTTTGAGAAGAAGTATAATCTGAACTCAACACTTCTAGGGGCTTTCCCCCAGTGCAATTCTATACACGTCTACTCTAAATAAGCCTCACTGAGTTCAATGAGACTTATTTCCTTGTTAAGTGTGTATATAGCTGGGATGGGAGACCTGTGGCCCTCTGAATACTGTACCCAACTCCCATCAGCCCCAGGCCAGCTTGGCCAATTGGTAGGGATGCTAGGAGCTGTAGTCTTATGACACGTGGAGGGCACCAGGTTTCTGATCCTAGGAAGTAAGGCTTAGTGCATTTGCTGCAAAGTCCCTTTAGAAACCAGGATGGAGGTTCTTGTAGAAACTGCAGCCTATAAAACAAGTGGATGTCAATAGTTGGATACTGATAGCATTATTCTTGTTTTTCTACATTGCAGGCTACAAAAAGGGGGTCTCCTTGAGTTCCGACTCACATATTCCTTTTTTTATATATATATAAAATATTTATTAAAGGTTTTAAACAGTATAACACCAATCACATACACAACCCAAAAACAATAAAAAACACCACCCCCACAATAAAAAAGACATACAAAAAAGAGACAACAGACAAAAAAATCATGAAGAAGACATAAAAAAATAATTCCATTTCGTAAACCAAATTTCCATAACCCTCTTTTCTGACTCCCTCACATCTCCCTTTTCTGTGTTCCCATTTACAAAATCTTATTCAGCAATACTTCACCTTCTCTCAAAACTTATTTTAAATTATACGTTTCAACTATTATGTCTCCAATTTTACCCGCTCACATATTCCTAGTTTTGCTAAGAACGTCCTCTCTTTATATTTCACATATCTTAAAACCGCTGTAAAAATCAAGAAGCATTTAGAAAAAGAAAAAAACAAGCCTATAAATGAGTTAAGTCAGTAAAAAAAAAAAAAAGGTAAATTGATAGCAGTTGCTTGGCTTTTTTTAGTCAGTTATTTCATTTCTTCAGTTCAATCCAGTGCAGTGTTCTCAAAGAAAGATGGAAATTTTCAAGCACCTTGTTTATTGCAATGGCTCCCTCTTCAGACACTCAGGATTCCTTCAGTTTAAGGAAGCAATATAATCTATGCGGCCAAACTTCCCCAGATGAGGGCATTACATTCACAGTGCATGAAGCAGAAACTATGGACCAGTTGGCACCCGACACCCCACCTTCTCAAACAGCAGCCAGCATTTCAAGAACACAAGGGCTTTGTGGCAAATTTATGAAACAACAGAGGAAAAATAAGCTAGCCAATAAAGGCAATGACTATATTGTTATAGATGGGGGGCACCCACATAAACACTATAAATTAATAAATGGCAGGATTTTGATTATTTGCTGTATTGAAGGGAAGACTGGAGGCCAGTGGAAAAATACAGGCTAAGCTTTCTTGCAGAGATACTAAAGGGGTGGCCCTTTAGGAGGAATCTTGGGCCTGGGCAGATAGAAGGTTGCCAGGGTAACTGGGTGTAGAGTGACAGGAAAAGAATCTTTAGCAAGGTGTGCTGGGAAGATGACAGGGGGAGAACCAACAGTGGGCTCCATCTTGGGCAGGCTGGCTGAAGGCTAGCTGGAGGTGATGACTTTGACGCCAGTGCTGCACTGCTGTGGGGAACAATACCCTCTTGAAATGACCATTCTGTAAGATCTGGACTCCCTCCATGCAGATTGAAGGTGTAAATGTGTGAATAAAAAATAGTTCTTAAAGCTACAACAGTTTCTGCTGTGCCTCAATTCTAAAAGTAAACTTACGTGAACTGGATCCAAGATTTTGACTGCAGCTTTGCTCCCATTTTTCTTGTTGAACACCTTGAAAACCTTGCCATATGTTCCTTTGCCAATCGTCTCAACTATTTCCCAGGTGTCTGAAGGATCAGGAAAGCTGTCAAATATGATCGTTTTGCCAGTTAAGGGCAGCATCTCAAACGGCAACTCCTGGTGGGAAAAAAGAATTCTGCATTGAAACCATCACTGAGAACAGTCGTCCCAATTACAGAGGGAGCTGAACAGAAATGTGTTTATACATCTCACTATGTTTCAAAATTAATTTTTACCAAGAAGCATTTGTAATAAAAAAAAGTTTCAAAAGGAGTAAGAGACATAATTTTGAAATCTCAGCTATCTGGGGCAAAATTCACATGATAGTGCCAAGACAACACTAGGACCACATAGTACAGAGGTAGCCATTGTGGATATGGATAAGGATTCTGGATATGGTTGGACTACAACCTTCACAATCATATACTGGCTGGGAATGATGGGAGCTTGCAGGGCACCATGATGGCCACTTCTGGTATAGTGGCTTAGAGGTCAGCCAGGTAGTCAGCTCAAATATCGCCTCTTCTCTGATTTCAGTAGAGGCCTCTGACAAACCAAAAGCGGTTGGCAGATTCCCTGTTTCTGAAATGCCCTCCCTTGGTGAGATGTGTCAGCCTCCCTCGCTATTAACTTTTCAGAGGAATTTAAAAACATCTGTTTGCCCAGACATGCGATGGCTGAAGGACCTGTCCCTAGCAACCCTGAAGTGATTAGTTTTGAGAGTAAATTATTTATTCCAGGAGTTTCTAAAGCCTTCGTCATGTGCCTCCTCCATGAGAGGTACAGAGGGCGGCAACACAAGAACTGCCCTTTTCTGCAATCATAGACTCTTTGAGTTGGAAGGGACCCATGGGTCATCTAGTCCAACCGCCTGCAATGCAGGAATCTCAGCTAAAGCATCCATGGCAGATGGCCACCCAACCTCTGCTTAAAAACCTCCAAGGAAGGAGAGTTCACCACCTCTTGTGGGAGTCTGTTCCACTGCCAAACAGCTCTTACTGTCAGAAAATTTTCCAAGAATTTTAGTCGGAATCTCCTTTCTTGTGACTTGAAGGCATTGGTTTGAGTCCTACCCTCTAGAGCAGGAGAAAACATGGATGCTTTTTCATGTGACAGCCCTTAAGATATTTGAAAATGGTTATCATATCTCCTCTCAGTCTCCTCTTTTTCAGGCTAAACATACCCAGCTCTTTCAAGTGCTCCTCATAAGGCTCATTTTCCAGACCCTTGATCATCTTGGTTGCCCTCACGCTGAACATGTTCCAGCTTATCAACATCCTTCTTGAACTGTGGTGCCCAGAACTGGGCACAGTATTCAAAATTGTGGTCTGACTAAGGCAGAATAGAGTGGTACTATTAATTCCCTTGATCCGGACACAAGACTTCTGTTGATGCAGCCTAGAATAGCATGAGCTTTTTTTTGCTGCTGCTGCATCACACTGTTGCGTCATGTTAAGCTTGTGGTCTACTGAGACCCCCTAGATCCTTTTCAAATGTACTGCCAGTAAGCCAGGTGTCACCCATCCTATATTTGTGCATCTGGTTCTTACTGTCTAAGTGCAGAACCTTACATTTGTCCCTATTGAAATTCATTTTGTTAGCTTGCGCCCAGTTCTCCAATATGTTAAGGTCATTTTGAATTCTGATTCTGCCTTCTGCAGCATTAGCTACCTCTCCTAGTTTGGTGTCATCTGCAAATTTGATGAGCATCCTCTCAGTTCCTTCATCCAAGTCATTTATAAAGACGTTGAACAACAACGGGCCCAGGGCAGAACCTTGTGGCACCCCACTTGCCACTTTTTTTCCAGGATCACAAGGAACCATTAATCTCTTTGGGTTCGGTCAGTCAAATCCACCTAACAGTTACCTTGTTCAACCCACATTTTACCAACTTCCTTGCAAGAATATCAAGATACACTGTGTCCACAGCATTTCCCTGATCCACTAAGTTTGTAATTCCAAAAAAAGAAAGAAAGAAAAAGAAATCAGATTGGTCTGGGATGATTTATTTTTGAGAAACCCATGTTGGGTCTTAGTAATCACAGCATCCTTTTCTAAATGCTCACAGACTGACCGTCGAATTATCTGTTCTAGGACCTTTCCTGGTATCAATGTCAAGCTCACCAGTCTATAATTACCTGGGTCTTCCTTTCCCCCCAGGCAAAAATGTTCCTCTTTAATCAGGCCTTTGGCTATTTAACATCTTATATCCTTTTAGATTAAGGTCACCAGATTTTTTTTTCAATGATTCTGGGGACACTTTTCAACTTCAATGGATTTTGTATGGGGACTGATTTATAAATCCGGGGACTGTCCCCAGGAAACGGGGATGTCTGGTAACCTTATTTTAGATGTGTGTGGTTCATTTTGGGGGGCAAGGTTATATTTTTGTTTTGTCCTTGTTCTTATTATGTATTTTGCATTCTTATCTTGTATTTTTAGGCTGCAAACTGTCCTGGGATCTTCAGATGAAGGGCAGTACACAAATTTAATAAATAAAATAATTTTTTTTCGAGAAGGTTTTTTTTTACTGTTTTTAAGTTTTAATTGTATTGTTTTAGTAGTGACAGGTTTGCCACCTTGGGCTCCTTTGGAGGGAGGCTGGGATACAAGCGGCGGCCATTTTGCACACATCTGACAATTGATGCACGACCGCTAACACATGCCTTGTTTTGGGCCCTGGAAGGGGGCGGGACAGGGGTGGGACAGCCTTACAAACAGCTGGCATGTGCAATGACCCAGAATGCAACCCCCACACAAATGGGGAGCGGCCTGCAGCTATTCAATAAATAATTTGGGTGGGGGGAGGGAGTGGCCCCACCTTTTTTGGCTCAAGGCCGAGTGGCATGTGGCTCTCAATTGTTTCCCCCCCAGGGAATGAGGGCAATGGTAAGAAAAAAAGATTCCCCTCTCCCTACTCTAAGAACTAAGGAATTGTAAATAATATTGGACAGTGTTCCCCTGCCTTGGGTCTCCAGCTGTTTTTTGGACTACAACTCCCATCATCCCTACCTAGCAAGCCCAGTGGTCATGGATGATGGGAATTGTAGTCCCAAAACAGCTGGGGACCAAAGGTTGGAAAGCACTGATATAGGAGATGCAGCTGCTATCATTCTGTATGGTGCCCATGCTTTGTGCATGGCTAAGCAGGGGTTAGGCATCAGTAGTCCATGTACAAACTCACATTTACTTTCCTCTTAGCAGCACTCAATTTAAGAAACGCAGCAAAACAAAACGAAAACCCAAAGTGATTTTTCAACAAGTGGGATGCCCAATGAACATTTCTGAAGAGCAAGCCAGATCCCCAAGTCTAAGCACCTTTTAATTTTCCTATTACAAGCCAATGAACATTTACAAGTGTCATAAAAATCAATACCTTTGCTCAAGTCTATTTGTCAGAGCTGACAACAACAAAGCCTCAGTGGCCAAAGAACTGGGTCACCCGTAACCCAAGAATTGCTTCCTTTATCTGAGTACTGATATCCAGGTTAGAAATTAAGGAAGAGTATCAGATAACCTGGTCAAGGAAAGGAAAGGCTCCGGGCATTAAAACACTGTTACACCTCCAACTGCACATACCGGTACATAACATGATTAGTTCCCCCAAAGCCAGTTAAGACCCTCCAGAACAGGCTAGATTAACACGAGAGCTGTGCTTCCTTATTACAACACCAATTCAGGCAGTGAGTTTAGCCAGCTAGAAAAAGGTAAACAATATAAAGTTGGGATAATGGCAGTTGTCAATATATATTTGTAATGTTGCCTGCTGCATACTAAATGTTCTCACGGTCAAACCACTCGTGGACCTCTAGACTAGACAAAGTTGCGATGCGCAGAGGTGTGAAAAGTGCAGAAGCTGAAGGCGCCACACCTGTGACACGCAGCACACTGACTTGGAAGCACATTTCATTGAAATTGATGGGACTCAAGGCTCATATGCAACAGGTTCCCTTCTATGCAGCAGCCGACCATATCTCATTACAGCCTGTAAGAGTCCGGGATCTGTGTTTGCACATGGGGCAAGAGAGAAATTGCATCTGCAACTGGATCCTGCTTCTTGTCATGTGTAGTCCACACGTACACGTGACAAACCAACACATGCGTTAACTACCCATGCATTTAAAATTAATATTTTGCTATTACTATGATGTCACTAGGGTTCACGGCACTTCACACTGATACCAAACCGAGGCTACTGCCAAGTTTCCGACTGTATTAGCAGCCAGTGAACAAACTCACTTACTTTCATCTCACAACACATTTAAAACGTTTTATTTGCAGCTGTATAGCTGCAACTCTTTCCTTTACTAGGGAGGCAGCCACATAGAACAAAGGGGACCGAGTAAAACACCCGCAAGACTCAGTTGCACAAACCCCACTGAAGTCCATTTATCTTACTTTACTCCCACGACAATCGGTTTAGGATTGCTGCCTACGCGCGCAGCCCGATCCTATGCAGCTTGCTCCCCAGCAAGCACGCGCCGTGAGTTTTTGTTCAGTCTGATAACCGGGGATTGGCGGTGGTGGGGAGCAGGAGTGCCAGTTTGGCCCCACGACCGTGGGTGCCCGGGGCCGTGGGTGCCATGCACCGTACATGGCCCTGGCGCCAAAATTTGTGGGTGCCCGGCCCCTTCGTGGGGTGCCCGAGCACCCAGGTCACCGGCACCTATGGTGGGGAGATAACACGCAGCAGATCCCTTGCTGCTTCAACGAGCAGCAGGGCACACAGCTCGCCGTTCTGGTAAACGCGCGCTCCTTGCGCGGAATCCTACACGCTCCCCGCAAGGGCGATCTTCCTCCCCATTGCGCGCGCTCAGCTGCTCCTCTGCCCCAACCTTCCCCATCTTCTCGACACCACCCCTGGGGAGCGAGGGGGCTTACCTTGCTTGGCGGTGCAGGGCGGAGACAGGAGCCCCACGCGACTCTTCCTGCCCCGCTGGAGAGCGGCTCGGGCGCGGGTTCGAGTCCTGCGCGGCCACTAGCTCCCTCTGCCCGCGGATAGCTCGACCCATCCAGCGGCGCCTACAAAGAATCCGGGCGGGAAAGCAGAGATCCCGGCGCCAGTGGCGCTCAGCTCTCCTCGCTCCAGATGGCCAGATCAGGTTGCTCCGGCGGAGCAGGCAGCTGTCCAGGGGTTCCGCCCGTCGGATCCTGACCCTTCGCCTGCCCTGCAGCGGATGCTTTACCCCGGGGTCAACAGAAGGCCACGCGAGCAGGCTCTCGCCCTCCTCCTTGTCCTCCTCCTATTTTCCAGGCATCCATAAGGGAGACACCTATCTCAGTCCCCACCACCGCGCGCCCCCTCGCACTCTTTCCAATGAGACATGCAACAGATTGTTCTTCTCCTTAAAAAAATAGTAAAATAAAATCCGCCGCCTGCCCTCCTCCTCCTGGTGGCCTGGATAGCAGCCACCTGGCGTTAGGAGAGACAAGCAATAAGCTTTGCATTAGTAGCAGCAGATCAGCCCCTCCCTGTGTTGATAGTCCTTTTTCTTCCTCGTTGTGGACGTGAACGGCAGGTGCTGCTGCTGCTGCTGCTGTCTGCAACCGGGCTAAAGAAGGATGCCCATATATTTTGATAACCCGAAGCAGAAAGCCAGGACTCTGGGAAGGGGCTCTGCAGGCTGAAACCCTAAGCAAACTATTTATCCATATCCTACAATCACTCTGGAAAGCTGCAGACGGCACACACCTGCGCGCCACGGTTTGTCCTCCCAAGAAACCCTGCGAGGAAGGTTCGCTTGAGAGACGGCGACTGCCCCAGGGTCACCCACTGTGGTTCAGGGCAACACAGGAATTCGAACTCTTCTTTGTCATATATTCTAACCACTACACACTGACTGGCCTAGGAAACAGAGAAGGGGCCAGGAATATTTTTGGCCCGGCTTGGCCACACCCCACATCCTTGGGTCAACTTTGAGAGGCGGGAGTGGGGGGTCACTCACCTGATGTCACTATAGGTGGGTGATCCTGCCCACCTGCTTCACTGGCACAATGAAAGGGCTGGCGAAGCCGCACCCAGGAGAACTGAACTCTGCCCATCAGCTGATGTCACCCAGGGATGACAGCTGTTCGACAGGTCAGTGTGGTTTGGGGAAAATGGCCTCTGGGACAAATTGGACTCTCTGGCATGCCAATAGGTCCCTCAAACCATAGCATAGAGTAAGTTCCCATTAACGCACTTTACAGACATTACACCAGTGCTGAAAAATTTGCACTTGCTGGCTATTAGGTACTCAGTCAAGTTCAAGGTTTCGTTGTTGACATTTAAAGCCCTAAACAAATTGGCAGCGGCACACCTAGAAGATATATCTGCTGGTATATCTTCCCTGGTACAGACCAAGCTGATGATTAATATCTTCCAATGTGGGTCATTTCACCACCAGTGGGCGGCCGCTGCATTTGTGGGCGCAGCACCCACCCTCTGGAATGCCCTCTCTCAGTGAGACGGAGACAGTGGGGATTTCCAGACATCTCTTAAAAACTTACATGTTTACCAAGGTTTTGGCTCCTAATTTTTTTAAATTTTCTGTTCTGTACACTTTCACTTTTATTTGATGTATAGTTCACTTTTGTTTTTAGGAAATGTTATTGAAATATTGTCGCACTGTTATTGCTTTTATTTATTTAGAAATGTTTGGAAACCAGTTCGTTTTTTAAAAAAACCTAAGCTGTAGTACAAAAACAGTATAAGTTATTTTCAATAAAAACACAGGTAAAATCTGCAAAAATTTAAAAGCAAGTGTACACAATTAAATAAGTGGGCTTACGGAAATAAATGTTTTCAGCGAACATAACACGCAAGATATTTGGGGCACCTGTTTTATATTTAAAAGGAAGTGAATTTTATGTAAACTGTTGAAAGGAATTATCATTGTCATTGATATTAATATTATAAGCTAAGGAACTAATTTTGACAGGTGGGTTATTCCACCCACTTCTCAAAATTAGTTAAAGGGGTAGGGCAATAGCAGTCAAGAAGGACATCAGCTGATGTGCAAGAGGTTTAATTCTGCTTTCAGCAGGGCAGCCACATCTTTGCTTGCCTCACACCTGATGTCAGGTGTGCAGCAGGTGAGTGAGTTTTGCATCATGGGTCAAATGTGGTCTGCAGGCAGGCCAGAGCTTTCCCACCCCTGTTACTAAATGGTATACATTTTTAGCAAATAAAAGGATGATGCACCTCCTCTGTTTTTAACTCTACCTGCAGATTAGTCACAGGCGTTCTAGTTGAGTGACAAATAAATTATGTACATGGAAGACAACTAATAAATAAATTCTGCCTTCTGTAAAGTTGTTAAAAATACAGGAGCCCCCTCCTCTTTTGCATTTGGCCTGCTATAGCAGTCTCTACTCTTGAGAAAACATCAAGCAAGAGGAGAATTCAACTTATGGATCTGGATCTGCCAAAATCTTAACCACAGGTGATTGAAGAAATGCTTGTGTGGTCTGTATAGACCCATTTTAAAAGGCAGCATGTTAATAGGACACACAATCTTTCGTATCTGGGGCATGCCGTTCAACTCCTTCCAAAATGGAGCTATTCTTCAGCACCCAACAGAAGACAGGCTTACTGAACGGCTGGTGAATAGTTGCCTCAAGTCTTTCTGGGCAGAAATGCATTGAATTAAAATGGACCAGACAACTAGTAAGACCACCTAGGGGTGGTCAGATTTTGTTTTGTTTTGTTTTGTTTTGTTGGAGCACATGCACCTTTCAGAATCTCGTGAAATATTTTTCTGTGGATTTCCCTCTTCTCTGGAGTCATTAAAGGTGCAGTAGCCCCCTGTTGCCTTTTTCACCAGGCCACTCTAGATAGTGAGAAACAGAGGAATTCAGCCCCGAGGAGAAATAAAAATGGCTGTCAATCCAGAACAAGCATGAACTCTTGTGTTTAACGCTGGATGTTGGTTACAGCTTGCTTCGAAGATCAACAAACCGAGGAACAGAATTAGGAGGGAGAGTGTGCATGATGCCTGAGTATTGCTGTTCAATGTGCTCCACATACCAAAATAGGCTGCTCTGAGCACCTAAATGGATTTCCCTCTGACAGCAGACTAAGAGGCGGTTCCTATGGAAACTTGGCTCTAAACCATAGAAGCCTTAACGGGTCACACAAGCTACAACTGGAAACTAACAGGAAACTATGCTGACTTTGCAGTGCAGGTGTCTCACGTTCCCTGAAAGTTTGGAAACATTACTTTAGGGCGCTTTTGTGTGGAAGAACAGGCAGACAATTTTGACAGCTGAATTTCTTTTTGTCATGGCAGGTGTTGAAAGGCAGAGGTGTTCCTGCATGCAAGTGAAAAAGCTGGCAACGTATAAGATCTGTTCACTCTAACAATTATAGTGGACTCAATTATGATTAACTGCACAATGGACTAGGTTTCCATGTTGCCATCCTGCCATCTCACAAATCCGATGCTTTTAGCTGCCAGTCTATGGGTTCATCCACAAATATTCCTAGGTCTTTCACTAATCTCTAGGGGATGTTCCAAAGATAGCCATCTGGAGATTTGGATTTGTCATCTTTTCTATCCAATTAGGGAGAGCAGCAAACAGTGGCACAAACAACTTTATATTTTCTGGAGGATGCTAGGCCTAAAAGGATGACTGTGACAAGAGAGTAAAAGTCTTGTCAGCTCTGCCAGCTAGTTTTACTAACCAGTCCTTTCATAGCTCATTCCTAAGGTTGCCAGATCCAGGCACTGAGAGGGCAACTTTAAGATACAGATGAGGAATCTTTTTCAATCCAAGGGCCAAATTTCCTCATCAAATTTGTAGAAATCCCATGCCATTGGTGAACGGGGGTCACCCCGACAGGGCCTTTTCTGTAGTGGCTCCTCTTAACCCAGGCATTTGGTGGCTTTTCCTGGCAACCCAAATATCATTGGGTACAATAATGTTTACATCTTTAACTGCTTTTAATTACATGTGTTTTTAGAACATCTTAACTGCTTTAGAATGTTTTTGCTTTTTAAAATCTGTGTATCTGTTTACCACAATGGGATCCTAGGGGAAGAAAGTTAGTATATAAATTAAACAACAAAAATGATTTCCTACCCAACTTTTAAGGGTGCAGGACTCCTATTCTCTTTTGCATCTGTTCACCCTAAATAGAACAAGTTTAAATGGAGAGGAAAGAATCTTCTGTACTCTGGAACCAAAATAACAGTTCAGAAAATTGGAATCCTCAAGATTTCCTTAATGCAGTACCTTAGCAGCAATGGGCTTGATGCAAAATCTTGTTCTGTGTGTGTCAATGCACCTTGGGAAACTGGAAGTAAACTAATGCATGACTGAGGAATGGCTAAGGGAGCTGGGCATGTTTAGCCTGGAGAAGAGGAGGTTAAGGGGTGATATGATAGCCATGTTCAAATATATAAAAGGATGTCACATAGAGGAGGGAGAAAGGTTGTTTTCTGCTGCTCCAGAGAAGCAGACACGGAGCAATGGATCCAAACTACAAGAAAGAAGATTCCACCTAAACATTAGGAAGAACTTCCTGACAGTAAGAGCTGTTTAACAGTGGAATTTGCTGCCAAGGAGTGTGGTGGTGTCTCCTTCTTTGGAGGTCTTTAAGCAGAGGCTTGACAACCATATGTCAGGAGTGCATATGTCAGGAGAGCCAGTGTGGTGTAGTGGTTAAGAGCGGTAGTCACGTAATCTGGGTAACCGGGTTCGCGTCTCCGCTCCTCCACATGCAGCTGCTGGGTGACCTTGGGCCAGTCACACTTCTGTGAAGTCTCTCAGCCCCACTCACCTCACAGAGTGTTTGTTGTGGGGGAGGAAGGGAAAGGAGAATGTTAGCCGCTTTGAGACTTCTGAAGGGGAGTGAAAGGCGGGATATCAAATCCAAACTCTTCTTCTTCTTCTTCTTCTCTGATGGTGTTTCCTGCTTGGCAGGGGGTTGGACTCGATGGCCCTTGTGGTCTCTTCCAACTCTATGATTCTATGATTCTATGTTTCTTAAAACATTTATTAGTGTAATGGCAAAGTGGGTGCTGTATCATGGTGCCCTTTTGGTTTCAGAGGGTAACCTTTTAAAAGAAAAGAAAGAAAGTAGCTTCCCAGTACATTAGTGTTAGTAATTTCTCTGACATTTTGCTGTTGAAAGGTGATGCGTGCTTGTTTGTTTGCCAGACTAGCAACAGGGATATACATGGAGCTTAACAGACCATCAATAAAACCCAAACCTTTCCCTCTCCCAAAACTGAACACATGGAAGGCAATAGATGGAGAGTATGAAGATGAAGATAAATGGTCCATCAGATATTGTTGGACTCCAACTCCCATCAGCCCCAGGCAGCATGACCAGTGATCTAGAATGATGGGGATTGTAGTCCAAAAAATGTCTGGAGGGCCACAGGTTCCCTATCCCTGTGCATAAGCCATTTCATATTTCAAACAAAATCCCACTTAAAATCATGTCAAGGAGAAATAACTCTTTGGTTGCAGACATGACTAATGAGCTTTAATTACAGTACTAATACTTCTGCTTAATTAGTTGAAGTGAGGCATATGACACTTGTATCATCTTGTGCATTGTTTGTGGATCTGAAGCCACAGTGTTTTTGCATTTCTTGGGCCTAGCCTCGATCCATGCGAACACAGGACAAAACTTCTATTCACGGCAAAAAGGTCCTCCCTTATAAATGCACATTTATTTCATGGGGGAAACATAATATGGAAGGCCCTGGCAGAAGCAGGATCACAGGGTGGGGCAGAGCCACTAGACTAGCTTGCCAGCTGGTGGGTCACAATTGCTTAGATAGAGAGGGGGGGGGCAAGGCAACAGGGAGGTTTTTGTGGTGCCAATGCAGGCAGCTGAAGTGCCAGATTGGTTCAGTTCATGCGTTGGCATTGTAACATGTAGCTGTTTCTCTAAGAGACCTTAGGAACACCAGATCTATGCTCTTGTAGGGATTGAAGGCATCCCATATCACGACTGGACCTAATGGTCAGGGGTCCCTTTACCTTTACCTATCTTCTATCTGGTCAAGAGGATTAGGGCAGAAATGTGTTTTGCACCTGCTATGCAGGAGAGAGCCATTTGCCAGTTAATTTGCGAGGTATTAAGAGGGACATGATAACATGTCTTGGATTCTTTTCTTTTAATTTATTGAACAATGGTTGCCGAGGGAGTCTAAAAATAACTTCATCAGCATGCAGGCTGATATTTTAGAAATCCACTGAGCTTCCACTGCCTAGATAAACTGCCATGAAGAATTGCTCCTGAGCACCAAAGTAAAGGTAACACAAACTTTCCGGCAGGCATAGCAGGGGGAAAGATTCCCAGGAGTGGGATTTCAGAGATTTTTAACGTCGCTGTTCATATATGCTGTTCACTCTGAACTGCCACATTTTGAGTCATTTTCACATGTTCCACTAATTCCAGCCCTCTTGGTCCATTGCTATAAAAAAAGGCAACTTCGCTTTCACAATAGTTATCCTAAAACAACACAAAGCTGCAGCAGAAGGAGAGATGGGGAGCAGAGCCATTCCATCTGCTCTGCCGAGATTCAGTGACCAGCAGCACCAGCCCGTTGCCCTCCTCCCTCAACAGCTACCTGGCAACAACCTGAGCCATTGCACTAGCTTACAACAGAGGGAGAGATGGGAAGCTGCTCCATTGGCTCTCCTGAGAAAGACGAGATTCCATTGGTTCTTGGGGCTTGTCCAAACTGCCCCTTGTCCCATGCCTAGAAAATACAGGTCCAAGCAGTTTTCTGCTTGCCCCATGCTGTCTAGGCACAGGTCGAGGGATCTTCCCTTTGCCATGCCATGCTCCCCTGGAAAACCCACTCTTTAGCACAAAATTGGAACAAATGGCAATCCGTGAAAAACCTGATTGACATTGGTTCTGATTCAGCGCTAAGCCACAGATTTCCTCAGGGAAAAGCGGGGGGGGGGGGAGGACCAGAAGTATGGGTGAGCCCTTATCTCCCTGAACTGTTTCTGGTCCAGCTGGTCAATATTAGAACTACTATTCAACTTCAAGGACGGGCTGCCTGAGGGTTTTTTTGGGGGGGGGTTGGGAGTTGTTTTCTTTTCCCCCTTGTTTTATTTGTGTTTTGTTTTTCAAATTGTAAGCTGAAGAGCAGGGTAGAAATGCTATAAATAAACATACAATGGGATCAAAGTAACAAGCTGAAAAGCCTTTGTTCTGCCATGGTCTCTGGCACCACACCAGAGACATTTATTTATTTATTTATTTATTTATTTATTTATTTATTTATTTATTTGTCAGTCAATCAATCAATCAACCAATTAAGTTAGTATACCACCCTTCATCTGACTACAGGGTGGTTCACAACATAAAAATACAAAATGAATACAGTATATGTTCTGTGGTGCTCTAGAGAGAGAATCTTATATTTCCCTCCCCCCCCCCCAATAAGGAATTAGGCTCAGTAGTTCCAAGAAGGATGTACACACTTTGCTTACTTATGGGAGGGGTGGGAAACATCCAATGCGCAGATCAACCTCCACCCACCAGGGAGTGCAAGTTGGCCCATGAGACCATTTCCGCACTCAGGACATAAGCTAATGGATGGAAGGGTGAGGTTAAATCCTGCATTGACTGTGACCACCTGTTCCCAACAAGAAACAGGGGAGTGCAGCCAAATTGAGCAGGATGCCATACAAACCCCTTCCTGATACAGGAAGGAGTTTGCATTGAAATCCCTTGCTAAAATGGAAGTGAAACACTTTATTTTAGTGGGGGATTCCATTGCAAAGCCCTTCATATGGAGTGGGCAGCAGAAATCACTTCATTTTTGCAAGGTGCTTTGAAGGCCTGCCTTTGGGACTTCAAAGCTCTTTGTGCCTGGCTCCATTGGGATGTCAAGTGATTGGTGAGCAACACCCACCAGTTGAATTTGGTCCCCAAGGCCAATCCTGATAAGGACCTGCCCTACGAAGCCAATAAAGGTTCCCTCCTCACCCCTGACTTATGGGAAGACGTTGACCTGAATGACTTCAAAGAGCTTTTTGTAACTTGATGTTGAACTTCCTGTGCCTATTGTAGCATCATTAATAATAAGTGTAGGAACAGGTAACACACTGGCAAGTCTTTGTATGCCATGGCTAACACTTGGGAACTTCTCAGTTTCACAGTAATAAATAAGTCAAACATTCCTTATTCATGAAGATGGAAAGGTCACATTTCTATTCCCGCTGTGTAACTAAAACAAATGCAGCTCGCTGGACTTCCAAATCCAGGCAACCTCCTGACTTGCTCAGTGCACCATCTAGTGAGAATCCCATCTCTGGTCTTCTTACATGCCCTGGGTTAGTGATGACAGAGATCAAGACCCAGTAGCAGTTTGAAGGAGAGAGAGGTAGGGTGGGCACATACAGATTGCCAAAGAGAGAGAGGGGGGATAAAAGAAAGCCCAGGTTTTCAAAGAAAATTTTAAAAATGCATATTTGTTCATATGTATAGATGCAAATTTAGAAACTCTGGGGTTGCGGCGCTCATCTCGCTTTATTGGCCGAGGGAACCGGAGTACAGCTTCTGGGTCATGTGGCCAGCATGACTAAGCTGCTTCTGGCGAACCAGAGCAGCGCACGGAAACACCGTTTACCTTCCCACCGGCGTGGTACCTATTTATCTACTTGCACTTTGACGTGCTTTTGAACTGCTAGGTTGGCAGGAGCTGGGACCAAGGAACGGGAGCTCACCCCGTCGCGGGGATTCGAACCGCCAACCTTCTGATCGGCAAGTCCTAGGCTCTGTGGTTTAACCCACAGTGCCACCCGCGTCCCAAATTTAGAAATGTACTAAAATTTAAATAGAAATACAAAACATCTCACCGTAGTAGGGAAGGTCACTGTGTGCCTGGCTCTTCTCTGCCAATGGTTGATGGGCCTTAACTTAGACAGTATAGCCCTCCAAACAGAAGATGTTTGGAATTGAGAGCCAGTCCTGAACCTTCGCCATCTATGGTACAGCAGGAGGCTTCAGGGTGAAAGGAAGGTGTTGCTTTTCTCTTCCCCTCTCTTAAACCCGGCCCCCGATATGGCTCTCTTAAAAGAGGCATTCTTCTTATGGGATGGGGGCATAGACTGCAGCACTTTGTTGAAGTCTCCCCCTCTGTTTCCTTTCTGATAATATTTGAGCCTCTATATTTGCATTGGAAGTAGAGTCCATGAGCCTACATCAAACATGATGAAGATACTTCCATTCCCATGGAGAAAAAATGCAGAGGGTAGGTTTTAAGAACTGTGTTAAAAT
The DNA here is from genome assembly GCF_965112155.1 of Podarcis liolepis. Lineage (NCBI taxonomy): Eukaryota > Metazoa > Chordata > Lepidosauria > Squamata > Lacertidae > Podarcis > Podarcis liolepis. The sequence goes on from NC_139563.1 coordinate 21,800,414, forward strand.
ATTTACCCCTTTCTTGCATCTTATTTCTACCCTCATAATCGAAAGGACTAAAACAAGAAATAAGTAAGATAGGTTTAATGGTTTCTGGTAGTAAAACAACCAGTTAAGGAAATTGTTCCCCTGAGTTCTTTCCCTTTTATCATCTTCACCAGGGAAAATCAATATGGTGCTAACTAGGTGTTGACACTCCAGTATACCTGAAGGAGCGTTTCCACCCCCATCGCTCTGCCTGGACACTGAGATCCAGCGCCAAGGGCCTTCTGGTGGTTCCCTCACTGTGAGAAGCAAAGTTACAGGGAACCAGGCAGAGGGCTTTCTCGGTAGTGGCACCCGCCCTGTGGAATGCCCTCCCATCAGATTTCAAAGAAATAAACAACCATATGATATTTAGAAGACATCTGAAGGCAGCCCTGTTTAGGGAAGCTTTTAATATTTGATGAATTATTGTATTTTAATATTTAGGAGGAAGCCGCCCAGAGTGGCTGGGGAAACCCAGCCAGATGGGCGGCGTATAAATAATTTGTTGTTGTTGTTGTTGTTGTTGTTGTTGTTGTTGTTTAGCTCCCATCAGTCCGTGCCAGCATGGCCAATGGTCAGGAATTATAGGGTTGTAGTAATAATAATAATAATTTATTTGTATCCCACCCATCTGAAGGGGTTGCCCCAGCCCATGCTTCCTCAACCTCGGCCCTCCAGATGTTTTTGGCCTACAACTCCCATGATCCCTAGCTAGCAGGACCAGTGGTCAGGGATGATGGGAATTGTAGTCTCAAAACATCTGGAGGGCCGAGGTTGAGGAAGCCTGCCCCAGCCACTCTGGGCAGCTTCCAACATTATATATATATATATATTCTATCTATCTATCATCTATCTAGTGTCCAAAAACAACTGGAAGGCAGCAGATTGGCTACCTCTGATAAACATGACTTTGGGGTGAAGTCACACATGAAATATTGGCCCTTTTTGAGTGTGTGGAACTCTTCAGAGTGATGCCTATCTGAAATGGTTAAAAATGCCCATTTCCAGATATACACACCAACAAAATACAGCTGCACCTGAAACTGAGCAAGATTGGACTAGATGATTCTATGCCTGCACATTTAAGCGCACTTGGGTGTGCCTGCCTGTACAGAGGCAGTACCACATGGGAAGAAATCAAACTGAATTTAGCACAAGCCATCCCATTCTTAGCCAAAGCTCACTGGAGCTAATATTCATTTGTACTGATTGGTTCTTGTCCCTCAGGCCCAATAGAATCACTGCGCTTTGTCACATGAGGGTGAATGACATCGCTGATGAATGGTCCATGGCGTACCAGCCATTTAAAGAGCTATTGTTGCATTAATACCTGAGGGATTTCTGCATGTGTGGCAGATCATGATTGTTAAGGGGTGGACGCGGAGGGGGGGGGAGTTTCCATAAATCTCAGAGACATTCAAGGGTAAGAACTTGTCACATGATCAGTGCTTCTACCCAAGACTGCCAAAACTAAAAATCATGCCATGTGTGTGATGTAAAATCGTCTCCTTCCTATCCATTGACTGACTGGCAGGAGTCGTTCTTACGTTTTTCAACTAATACTAGCAAGTTTAAAAATTCAAAGCAATTTAGTGATTTGCAAATGTAAAGGTTCGGGACATTTATAACAAGAATACAGAGCAAGTCTTGTTTTTTTGTTTACCCTGAACAGGAAAGATTTAAAAAAATATGAGTTTTTGTTGTTGTGAGATGTAAAAGGCCTTTGTGAATATTCAGTGTGGGGAAACAGGTAAACAAATCCTTGCATTTCAGGAAGCTTACACAGTACGTGCTACTAATTGGAACTATAATTGTCACTTTCTCTTTTGGAAAAATGCAGACTGTGTGTGCTTTCAACATGCAGAATCGCAAGCAAAGTCAATGCCATTCTTGTTATTGGTATTCCAGCACTTGTGCTCTTGGTATGTCTGTTTAATTTCTTGCTCCACTGATTTACAAATGGCAGAAGTAGCAGGGGATCATCACAGTGCTAGGCTGAGAGAAAGACCCTAATCTCTGAACAGCTAGCAGGCAGAAGGCCAGAGAGCACTGTTATCTGAAACAGCAGAGTGACAATTGAAAACACAGATGATGGGCGATAATGGGAAATCTGGAAAGCTAGAGGAAAACGGCAGGTTATTGGTGCTTAAATGATTCGCATCATTCTTTGCAGAGGGAAAGCTTTATATTTGGATTAGGGCAGTTGGGGGAAATTATCACACAGGAAGCCTGAAATCTTGATCAGGGAAGGTTCCTAGCCCAACCAAACCCACAGAACAAGAGACACAATGAATCTTGAAAGGAAAAAGGTTCAGATATTAAACAGCTGAGAATAATGCATACACAAATCAGGCTATGCACAGCTCCAGGTCTCAGTTGGAGGGTTTCAACAGAAACAGGGAGTAAGCTCCATTGAATTCAACAGGACTTACTTCCAAGTAGGCATGGTTAGGATTGTGTCTTTTAAGACACCTCCTTTGGGTGACAAGGATTCCTTTCTGGTCTATGACTTGTGTCAAGCCTTTATTGGCAGCTATCATTCATAACAAAGCAGAAATATCACCTTGCCAACAAAGGTCTGTATAGTTAAAGCCATGGTTTTCCCGGTAGTGATGTATGGAAGTGAGAGCTGGACCATAAAGAAGGCTGATCGCTGAATAATTGATGCTGTTGAATTATGGTGCTGGAGGAGTCTCTTGAGAGTCCCATGGACTGCAACAAGATCAAACGCATCCATTCTTAAGGAAATCAGCCCTGAGTGCTCACTGGAAGGACAGATCCTGAAGCTGAGGCTCCAATACTTTGGCCACCTCATGAGAAGAGAAGACTCCCTGGAAAAGACCCTGAAGTTGGGAAAGATGGAGGGCACAAGAAGAAGGGGACGACAGAGGACAAGATGGTTGGACAGTGTTTTCGAAGCTACAAACACGAGTCTGACCAAACTGCGGGAGGCAGTGGAAGACAGGAGTGCCTGGCATGCTCTGGTCCATGGGGTCACGAAGAGTCGGACACGACTACACGACTAAACAACAACAAATCATCCATAACCAACATTGTTAAATGAATAAATAAGAAGCCTAATAGTAAGTAACTGAAACCCTTTCCCCAAAGAAATCAGTCAGGGAGGATGCCAAAACATTTCTCGATAAGAGTGCAATATCTCTGTTTTATTAGTCACTGTAATATACAGTCATGCCTCAGGTTGAAGTTGCTTCAGGTTGAGCGCTTTTGGGTTGCGCTCCGCGGCAACCCGGAAGGAACGGAATGCGTTACTTCTGGGTTTCGCCGCTCGCGCATGTGCAGACGGTCAAAATGACATCATGCGCATGCACGGAAGCAGCGAATCATGACCCACACACTCACAGGCGCAAGTTGTGTTTGCTTCTGGATGCGAATGGGGCTCCGGAACAGATCCCATTCGTATCCAGAGGTACCACTGTACTATCTATTACTGCTGGAAGAAGTCAATGGTGGCATCTCTCTGTCACGAGGCAAAGATTGTGCATAAGTAGCACCTGCCACCTGAAAAGAATGCAGAGAAGTAGAGCAGAGCAGAACAACACAGCATGCCAGCCATTTGCACTTGAACAGTTCTTTAAAAACACCCACATATTAAGTAGGGTTGCCGAGTTAGGAACCTCCCAGACCCTGAGGTGTTGAGCCCAAACATGATACCTAGAGGCAGTCCCTGGTGATGTCATGGGGCAGGCCCTGGAGATGGAAGTTCATTGGGAGGAGGGTAGCCCCGCCCCCACGCCCTGAGTTTCTATGCTATAATTTGCAGACTGAAGCTTGCAAGCTCCCTGCAAAGTCTTCAAGTGTGCAGCAATCAAAGGTAAAGAAATCTAGTGAAGAAGATGATCGTGCCGGAGCTGATGCGATTCATGTGAATTATAAATTTTGGTGTCTAACCTCAACCACCAGTTGCCCCAGGAGTTCAGAACCGAAGGGAAGCACACTTTGGCCTGCACCATTGGCCAGGGTACCAAAAGACACTGGGAAGCTGCACCTCCTGTCTCCCAGAAAGATCTTCAGCACTCTGCTGAAACTGCCAGTTACCTGGGACCGCAGAGCTGAAGATCCACACTCTGGCTTTTGCCACCAGCCAGGTGACCTCGTGTCACTGAGAGGCTGCATCTTCCTGCCTTCCAAGGAGAACATCACAACCAGGTGACCTGGGCCCACCCATTGACTAGTGAAATAGCAGCTGCTCCTGTGCTTGCTTTCCTCTTCCCTCCTGGTTCATTTTTCTTTTGTGTCATATAAGTGCAGTGCTTAGCAAATCCTTAGGTACTTTGGAAAGTTAAAATTAAAAATCCCAAATACAATAATCATCATCAACACCATCTCAATGTAAGATGAGTTCAGTTTTACTGTCCATAATAATTTTGGCCCAGTAGGGGGCAATCCTGCCAAAGGGCTTAGTTGTAAATGCACCATTCACTGAGATCTCTCCCCCCACTCACAAAGTCCTCTGAAAAAATGCATTTCTGAAACCAACAGAACAGCTTGTGGGTTTTCCCCTCACTTTATAAGTGCAGGCCTTCATTCAGGAGAACTGGACTAAACCGGGAAAGGTCCCTCTTCTCAGGACTCTGGAGCTCAGACAGGTCTCTAGCTACTGTAGAGAGATTGCGGCCATACTCCTGCAATCTCTATCCATCGTTAAGGCTGGCTTTGAGCTCACAACTCACTGACTCAGCTAAGTTTGAGAAGCAGTGACAACAGCTCGGGGGAAGAGAGTTGCGAGTTAAGAAGACGGAAGAAGAACTGGCTGGTAAGAGTATCTAAGTCTTTTGCTTACCTCAGCAAATCTCACCAAGCTCTTCCTGCCGCAAGCATTCTTACCACTCAGGGATGTGGCTCAGAGGGAGAGCCCCTGTTTTGGTCCCAGGTTAAGTCCCCAGCATCTCTGGATAAACTTGTGCCTCAAACCTTCGAGAGCTGCTGCCGGTCAGTGTCAATACTACTAAACTAGATGGGCCAGTGATCTGAATCGGCATAAAGTCCCTAAACTTTATATCTGGAAACAAAAACAATCGCTTACTCCAGTGGAAAGAAATGACCCACTTCTGAAGTCTCCATTGCACAAATTGTTCTGCATTTTCAGATGACCAGCCTTAATGATCTATTTTATCTTCTTAGGACTCCCTGGGGCAGCTAACAATAATAACCAGATACAGACCAGTTGGGGTAACTAAATTATACACAAGCAGACATCATTTATTTTGTCTGCAATCACAGACTTCAAAAAGAGCTAAAGTAAGTCCATAGCAGTGGCAGGCTTAAGACTTGTGACTGTCAGATCTACCAGAATCCCAAAGTCCCCCAGCTGAAGCCAGGTGCCAAAGAGGCATTGGGTGCCAGATGCAAAATTGAGACTCAGGAGGCAGAGTTGATAACCTGTTGCATCCCATGAACCATGTACTGAGATAACCTACATATATGAGTGCAAATCTACATCTGAACAACCAAAGACCAGAGATTCTAAAGCAGCATAATTAGATCTGGCAGAGGTCCAAATTTCATCTATGAGGCCATTTTCTCCACCTGTCACACACACACACACACACACACAAGCAAACACACCCAACATGTGAAATCATGAGTAGGGCAGGTAAAAACATGACTGCAAAGGAACAAATGGGAGCTTGAAGCACATTCCTAGTTTTTCCTTGGCTGATTGGCACTGATAGCAAGCCCTTTGCCAGGTGTGGTTTGGATTTAAACCACACCTGCAAATAGACATTTCTGCTCAGACTAGGTTTGCTGGTCTGTGGAGGAAAAAATGTTCAGAGGTCCAAACTGCTTGCAAATGGACAAAGCAAGGCTCTGTGTCAGAGCTGACGGCTAGCTCCTTTGAAGTCACATGATAGCTTTGTGGCCCCACCCACCTGCCAAAATAGCCCATGGGGGCTGAGGAAGGTCAGGATCCAGTCTTTCCACCTGTAAACCTCGCCTTCCCCTGTTCTAAAACAAACCTCAAAAACTAGTCAGCAGGGCTTCACAGAAACCTAGTCAAAAAGCAGCCATCCTTGTATTTTAAAGGTGAAGACCACCGAGGGTGCCAGATAATTGTTGAGAGCAAAGCTAGGCATGGCAGAGATATTTCCCCCCTCGCAATATTATTTGCTGTTATTAAACTACTGAGAGACAGGAAGCTTTGCTAACCTACTGCAAATCACTCATAAATCTGTGACAAGATGCCAAGCTATTGTTTCTATTGAAAATGTTTCAAATTGGAATTAAAAGCATGAACAGCAACAGCAAAAGATTTTAGCCATACCTACCGCCTGTGGAAAAGCTTACACGTCTCCTCGACAGCAGATCAGAAATATTCGAAAGTGAATATTATTACGGCAGCCAAGCTACTTTAGCTAAGAATGGTTGCATTCTTTTGGCCAGCCAAACACAGGATTTAACACAGGTTTTTAAGATTTATGGTTTGATTCTTTGCATTTAATAGGGTTCTTTGATTTATTTCAAGGCGTTTGTATCCTACTTTGCTTTTCTACCTAGTAAGATTTAAGTTTTGGGCTTCTGGATAACTGTAATAACTTAAAATGTGATTGTTATTTTGTATTGCAAAATGCTGCTAGGCTGTATCTGACATGCTGCTATATAAAACCTTGTAACTAACTAACACCTTCCTGGATGTCATGACTTCCCCTTATCCCCTCCCAATATGAAACCAGTAAGGTAAAAACTATGAATTGGTCTTACTGGGCTAGTAGACAAAAGGCAGGGCAAACAGACTGTTTGATGTGGCAGATTGTTATTATTTGCCTCCATTTTTTAAAATTAGCATACTGACAATGTTGAATGAACCCAAATGACACTTCCCATGGTTCAAGTACCACTTTGAAGACCCTGTTGCATGTCCTCCCACCAAGAGAGGCTAAGAGGGTAAGGGGCATGGGACATGGCCTTTTCTGTGGCTGCACCATCTCGTTAGGGAAGTTAGAGTGGCTTCATCTTTCTTTGTTTTCAGACAGGCCTTTAAAATATTGTTTGTTCTGCATAACTTTTGAGGGAGTTTAAATGTAATTAATTCTGCTACATACACAAACAAACACACAAACAAACACATACACACACTGATCAGTCTTGATCTTGCTCAGTTTGTTATGATCTTGTCTTCAAGTTAACAGTCTTTAAATTGCCTTGGGGGGCGTCTGAAGGCTGAAAGGTGACTCATAAAAAACTGTATTTATAAATAAATGCTTGCTGAACTACAATGATCTCAGATTTCCCTCCAGTGAATAAAGTTCCTGATTTCTTCACAGAAGAATACAACAGTTATTACAGGCAGGCGGCTTCACAGACTCTCCTGAACTAGGCTGGAATGTAGGGCAATTTTTTGCCTGCTTAAAAACCCCATGAAATAATCTCAACCCCCACAAACCTCCCTCTCTTCTTCTGGGGGCTTTGACACAATGCATTTTGCTGAAATCTTTGAGCTCTTGCATTCATTTTTTGTTTGCTTAAAAGCCAAACAAACCTTCTCACCCCCTCCCCAACAAACTTCCCTGTCTTCTTCTGAGATTTTTGACACAGTGTTTCTCTGCAGCCATCTTTGACCTTCTGCATCCATTTCTGAATGACTGTACCATTTGCCTCTAGCAGTCTGACACATGTATAAGATTTTTCCCTAGTGCACAAATAAAGTGCAATTTAGAATGGGGGAAGAATATATATATATATAATTTTCTTCCTGCACTGCAATAGGTTAGGCCATGGGTCATATAACCTCTTGACGCTACATGCAGAATCGTGAACTGTTAGGGCAGCCAAGAGTCATTCCCAGACTCACATTTGGACAATCCCACTCCGGCCTTGGGGCTATTGTTAAACACCAGCAAACTAATAGCTGACATGGACAAGGACATTTTATACAAAATTGGTTTTTCATTTAAGCCACAGGCTTTGAAACAGTTCTTGCCAAATGAAAAGGGCGGAGGAGAGAGATTTTTCAGCCTGCCACACACTGCTTTTGCCTTTATTTCTGAAGTCAAAGCGGGCAGAAATAAAAGAAACAGCTTGTTCTTTCTTGGTCATGCTATGACCCCAGATGTCATTGACTAGGTGTGGCATGAAGGAGTCTAACTTTAATAGTTAGACTCAAAATGTCAAATGGTCCATATAGCACAGAAGAATGTTCTCTGTAAAGGAGGATGCCTGGTGAGCTTCCTGTAGGTAGAGGGTCTTGGGGCTATAAGATCAGACTACTCATTCCAACTAATTTGCTAGCTGCACATACAAAGTTGGTAGTGATGGTCAGATGGAGAGGCATTGGTGACCTAAGCTGGCTTTGCTCTCTGCAAAAGTGGATGTTGCTCTGTCAGTGGTCTCGGTTGTTTGCCTTAACAGCAAAGCTGCCCTTGGGTGACTCATTGCCACTCATTGCCCTTGCCACTCATTGGCTAATAAATGCACCATATAGTACAACTCAAGTCTGTGCAAATGTCCTCAAGGAGGTAAAACAATAACAACACTCACTACTATTCATTGGCTAGTTGCGAGTGCCGTTTCATTAAGGCAAGACTTTCTCTACCTGGTCTGCGGATGTTTTTGACTACAACTTTCATAATTCCATTTCTAGAAAATTATTATTTTAGGGAAGCTTTTAATGTTTAACAGACCACTGTATTTTAATATTTTGTTGGAAGCCATGCAGAGTGGCTGGGGAAACCCAGCCAGATGGGCAGGGTATGTATGTATGTATGTATGTATGTATGTATGTATGTATGTATGTATAAATAAATAAAGTATTATTATTATTATTATTATTATTATTATTATTATTATTAACAGGGAAAATAATTAAGGAAGAGAGAATAATAATAACAGCAGCAGCAATCTGATAATACTAACAGTGGACTACTGTCAATTCACATTGCAGATACAGTGACCACCAGTGCACAAATATTAAATTAAACATGTAACTTAATATAAGCCCCCGCCCCAGATATACAAATTGGTATCCACACAAAATGGATGCTCATATGAAATATGTTTGAATGCAGCTAGGGCAGTGAGGTCCTCAGACCACTGTGTGACAGACAGTGAATATTTATCCTTCCAGGCTGAAGGTAGAAGTCCCTGAGCCACTATTTGTTGTTGTTTAGTCGTTTAGTCATGTCTGACTCTTCGTGACCCCATGGACCAGAGCATGCCAGGCACTCCTGTCTTCCACTGCCTCCCGCAGTTTGGTCAGGCACATGTTTGTAGCTTCGAGAGCCACTATAATGGCTCTGAAAATCCACTTTGGTTGTCTATCCATTAATCACCCTGCTGCTTCCATAATCCATAATTCCATAACATGTGAAGGGCACCAGGTTGGGAAACACTGCTTTATGGCAACTCGCCTGCCCCTTCCACTTAACCCTGATAATTATAACCAGAAATCAACTTCACACTCATGGGAATAGAGCGACAAGGCAGAACCTCAAAGAATGAACAAATAACAAACAAACAAACAAAAAGGCTGGGAAAATATGTTGATGTCAATGAAATAAACCCAGAAGATGCCCGACTTTGACAAGCTTTATCACACCAGACAGTGTGCATCATATAATATGAAAATAATGGGGAAATAAAACAGTCAAACACAAGTCTCTGTGAATCATTTATCAATGATAAGAGACCAAAAAGTGCAAGATAAATCTGAAAGACCACAATAATGATTTAGTACTTCTTTATCAATGTCACCCTGGGCGTATCATAAAAAATAAAATAAATGTCGCAAGTATAAAAATTGAGTTTGGGTGTCATGAAATGTGGACTGTGTGGACTGGGAGTAGCCCTGGTGCCAGAAATGAAGTGGGGGCTGTTTTAAGCAGCAGGGATATCCCTAGATAAGTGTATTGCAGATATTAATATCATTCAGCCTGAAGCAACTGGATGCATAAAAACGGACTCCTCTTGGAATAAAACATTGTCCAGACCCATAAGTATTAATCAAAGCTTTACTAAGCAGAACTTCTTGAAAAACAGGTAGAAAACAATCAAAGATATATCCAAATAATTCCATAAGACAGATGCCTGTCCAAGGCATAACATACTGTAGCTTATAATTAGAGCTGACAAACAGAGTTCTCTCTCTCACACACACAAACAGGTTCCATTAGCCTGCATTTCAGCCCAAGGCTTGATTCATATACACAACTTTCTCCAATCTAGCTCTCCTCTAGCGTTCCCTTGCACTTTCTAGTGCGCTTTAGTGCTCTCTAGCTCTCTCTGTTATATGCTGTGGCTTCAAGAGACCTAGAAACATTGGTGAAATGTTCGGTAGAAATGTGCATGATGTTTTCAGCTTTCAATATTACTATCTAAATACCTCATAATGTACCATTTTGCTCTGTCTTTGAAGCAAGCCTACCTTGAATGAGATCCTATGAGCGTTTGCGGGATTACAGTGCGCTAGATCACCATCTCCTGAAATTTACATAAATATTTAGCTACACACACACACACACACTGCAGGATGGGGTGCAAGGAAGGCTAGACAACAAAGAAATTATGAAACCAAATCTGTAGCAAACTAGGAGGGACTCAAGAGCGCATGAAAGCTGAACAAACAGGCACGCTCTATCAAATTACATCTCTAGTGCTGAATCATTAGAATCCATTCCCCTTTCATGGTAATCAATGCCATCCAGACTGATGCCAAGGCTTTGCTGCCCTCTAGCCTTTTATGAACATTACAAGCAACCCACGTTTGTTGAATGGCATTGAAAGTACCCCAATTAACGAAACTGGCCAGTTGGTTTTCCTCATTCTCCCCCCCCCCCCAGGCATGGCTAATGCAACTGTAACTGCCAAACATTTCATGCCTATTGATTTTGTACAAAATTAGCACTGTGGGTTTTAATTGTGGTTTTGGACGTTTCATGGCTGTTGATTTTACCAGCAATCAAGCCTATGCAATTTAATGTAACTCGTTACTAAGCATGGCAATAATCCTACGTGTTTTTCTTTAATGGAGTTGCGACAGCTTCCCCTTTCAAAGGCTGCTCCCAGACTGACTGAGTGACTGGCAGACAGCTTCCTACATGGAAGTCATTTTGCTAGATGTACCGTACTTCTCAGCCAACTGCATGCCACTGTGTCACACCAGCTAAGCATGACGTGGCCAGCTGTACCCTTGGAAGGGAAGTGAGGGTGAATGATCTAGAAGAAGGTGGAAAGGCCTTCAACCAGCTGACATCGTTCAGCATCTAAAGGAAAAGGGGGGTTTCCTTATATTTCAGTGGTGCGGGATATTTTTAAAAAACATAATAGGCCCTCAATATGACAGGCTGTTCATTTTAACATGTCGCAGGCCAGAAGGCTCCCTGAGGTTCATCAGGTAATCTTTTCAAAACCCTGCTACTTTATAATAATTTATAATAAAGAATAATTCTGGGCGACTCCCAACAATTCTGTTAAAAACACAATAAAATATCAAAGATGTCTTCTAAAAGTCTGGTAGTTGTTGTTCTCTTTGACATCTGGTGGGAGGGCGTTCCACAGGGTGGGTGCCACTACCGAGAAGGCCCTCTGCCTGGTTCCCTGTAATCTCACTTCTCGCAGTGAGGGAACCGCCAGAAGGCCCTTGGAGCTGGACCTCAGGCTGAACGATGGGGGTGGAGACGCTCCTTGAAGTATATTGGGCCGAGGCTGTTTAGGGCTTTAAAGGTCAGCACCAACACATTGAATTGTGCTTGGAAATGTACTGGGAGCCAATGTGGGACTTTCAGGACCGGTGTTAAATGGCTTATTGGCAGAAACATTTTAATTTGTACTGCACTTACACTTTATTACAATTGGAATAATTGTTCTCTGTAGCTTTATTACAATGGACACCCCTCCTCTTCGATCCAAGCATCTAAAATTAAATGGAATATTAAGCAGTAACACCACTGTCTTATGCCAGTTTACACATAAGGAGTCCCCAGTCCACTGCATTTTATGGGGTTTACTTCCTAGAAAGTGTGCTCAGGATTGTGTTCCAGTGGAGTAGCGTGCCCAGAGTAGGGGCAGGGTACCAAGGGTGAAGGGAGCCCACCAGCCCAGCCCAGCCCTCAACACCGACTCTGTTGGAGTGTCCCACCGCCACCAGACCCAAGTGGGGCCACACTGTGCCACCTGCCCATTCACCTGTGCAGGCAGGAACCTGGCCAGCCAGCACAGTCCCTGGGTTATCCCAGCCTCCCAAAGTGGCTCGAGGCTGGCAGGGTGGCATGAGAAGGATAAAACAGCCATGCACCCTTTGATCATCCTAGCCTTGCAGACATATCCCAGCCTTGCAAACTGGATTGGACTTCATTGTATGCTGCCCAGAGACTATGGCATGTACAGTGGTACCTCGGGTTAAGTACTTAATTCATTCTGGAGGTCTGTTCGTAACCTGAAACTGTTCTTAACCTGAAGCACCACTTTAGCTAATGGGGCCTCCTGCTGTTGCCGCACCACCGGAACACGATTTCTGTTCTCATCCTGAAGCAAAGTTCTTAACCCGAGGTACTATTTCTGGGTTAGCGGAGTCTGTAACCTGAAGCGTATGTAACCTGAAGCGTATGTAACCCGAGGTACCACTGTTGTGGTATATAGTTTGTTGAAATGAATAAAGGAAATAAAGATGTCCAAAATGGGACTATTCAGTCTGCCTCCCAAATTCTTACAATTATGTCTGAATTATCTCTTATTATAGCTGTGTTCCATAAAGGGAAGGCATGTCTTTACTTTAGAAATGCTTTGTCCCTAATATTTAGAAACCTCCATGTTTGATTCTGCGCTGTTCCAAGGCTAGAACTTGGCTCATTTCTGCCAAGAAATTGCAGCCATGATTTAGGACACCAGTCTGTTGCCATGGCAATCATTGTGTCATTACGGTTTTAGTGGAACAGACCCTCTGCAGGTAATAAAAATGAAGAAAATGGGCTGGGAAATAGAAATGCCTTGCTTTCGAATGATAAGTGATCATGAAGGAAAAATGACAAGAAAAAGCCATGGGAAATGCATAGGATCTGATGGGAAAACACTACAAAGGTATTCGTGCTTCATAAAACAGATTAGTGCTTTTAGCCACATTAGCAGCATTTGGTTGCTGTTTTCCACACTCCAGGTTAGGCTATACTGTGAAATTCTAATACATACATGGGGGCGGGGGGGGGGGAGACAGACAGACAGACAGACAGAGGATTCCTTACAGTGAATTATAATTTTGGCCAGTTGTCAAGAGGCAACTAATTGTGAATCAGGAAGTTGAGGATTCACAATATTATCCAGAATGGCCAATAAATGAGTATTGGGCTTGGGTGAGATGGCAAAGTTAGTGTGCTTAATTAGAGGAAAAATCATTGTCAACATTTATTCAGGACTGGAAACTTCTTATGCACTTTTTGCATGAAGAGAAAACGAACTTGTAACATTGGGATTTGGTTGGATTTTAATGATTGAAAGCTGTAGAGCAGAGAATCAGGAGTCTTTTTATCATTCTTTATCATTCTTTAATCTCTTATCTCGCCTTTTCTTTTGCTTTCTCTATCTTTCGGTCTCTCTTTTTCTGTTCTTTGTTCTTTTTTAGATCAAGTAGCTGTTTTATTTCAGTTTATTACAAAAAAGATACCTTGTAATGGGTATGGACTATTGTATATTTTTGAATAGGTATCAATAAATGAATTTCTAAAGAAGAAAATAAATAAGGGCAATAAATAAGGATACAAAGGTGCCCTTGGCTTGCCCCACTAAATCACTCTCCCCCATACCTAGTGCCCAGCTGATGTGGCTGTGGACTACACCTCCTGCCATCCTTTACAATTGACCAGGCAGGATGGGGGCTGATGGAATCAAAGTTCTGGAGGGTACCAGACTGGAGAAAGCTGCACATTTTTTTTAATGAAGGAATTCTCAGTGACAAAATTAAGGGAGTGGTGTATAATTGCAGCATACAGCAAATCTTAAGCAAATCAACCTGTGTGATGAGTAAAACAGAGTGCTTGTGGTAAAAAAAAATTGTTTGAAAGGAAGTGCAGACCTTTTATACAATTTGAGAATGCAAGATGCAAGACTTTCCCAATCTCATAAGTTTCTGGTTGCTTTTTTGATTTCCTTGAGGTTTTTCAATATGTGATAAATGTATTTTTCTTTACACACGCAACCTACCAGAGAAATTTTACTAATTGTATTGAAACCCTTTTGCCTTCCTGAGTTAACCTCTCATATATCTCACCAAGCGAGGAAATTCACTTTTCATTTTACTTTAGGTGATTCTCTGTGATTCTGTGTTTCTGTAGTAATCCTACAGATGGCTGTCGTGCTATACAGCTGGAGACAAATTCCTAGGGAAGGAAGGATCAAGATAACTCGAACTGTTATCCCCTCTTCCTTCTTTATTGCGTTTTTTCAGCAGAGTGCCTACAGCAGGAATAACCCACTTGGTGCTGACCAGATTTGTAAACTGCAACTTCCATAATCCCTGGCTATGTCTTGTGACATGGAGAGAGTCTGTCACAAGGAGGAGGAGAATGAAATGCCCCCATTTGTTAGCAGAACCAACCTTGTGCTTCAAAGCCAAGTCTACGTTGACGTTGCCTTGTAAAATGAACATCAGCCTTTTTGTGTGTGTTGTTGTTCTCAGATTACTGAAACGGATTTTTACAATTTCCCTCAAACGGATATGAAGGAACGAGTCAACATCTGTAGAATGACGTGTGTCTGTACGAAATAAATAATATATGTCAAAATCCTTAAAAGGCTGCTCCTATCAGAACTGGCACCCTGTTTCCCTGGGAGACAGCTCAACCATTTATCTAAATTATCTTGGTAATATGACAGAGTGATTGCTCACTAATGGCCAGTAACAGTTTTCTTTGTCATTTTCCTAGTCATTACCTCCTCTGAATGAACTCCCGAATAAGCTTCTGAGGCATCGTGACTGGAATATCAAGCGAGACTATTCCGATTCAAACCGCTGTACCTAGATATCTGGCCTTTCCTCTCTCACACCATTTTCATTTATGAAAAATAATACTCTTCTATTACAGAGCCCGATGAGCTTAGGAGATATTTTACTCTTAAACAGATTAGAAGCAATATTTATTTTTCACAGCTGTCTTCTGTTTTGCTGCCGACACATAATACACAGTAGCTCCGCTCTCCGCGGCTGTTGACGGTATTTATTGGGGTTTCTCTGCCTAGATGGCTGTAATTTTTCCCTTTTGTTTGGTTTGGATGTTTAAGTCCATTTGCCCTTTTTGCCGGCTGTGGAGAATTGCTGATTACACAAGGCCGCCTGAATCTAATTTTCCCTGCTGAGTGTTTGAAAAACCTTTAGCTGAAAGCTGGCACGTGGGCAGCCTCCAACTTCTCAAAAGGTTAGTGATCTTCCAGATCTTCAGATCTGGCACATATTTTCCAAGGTGTATTTATACTGATTGATTTGACATATTTATAGGCCATCTTTCCGGCTTTCAAATCCTCTCAGGGTGGTTTCCAATATGTCAACAGTGGCAATAAAATAGCAACAAAGCTATTTGGGTCTCATTTTATGATTTCAAGACTTGGAAGTGCCCCCACTTTTGTTGATTTTTAAAGGTGCAACTGTATTTCATATCTGAATAATAACTTTGGCCCAAATAACCTTAAGGACTGTTTGATCTCTTCTGCTGCACCTCATAATCTGGAGCTGACAGTAACATTAAAGCACTTTTGTTCATCTGCAAATATGGAAATTGACACACAGTCCATTCTGACAGAGATGGGGAATTTGAAGTGAACTCTGGATAAGAAGCGGATTAAGTGTACTCTCCATACTGATTCACCCTTACTAATAACCATTCAGAAGGGGTCCTAGTCTATTGCACCCTTAACTTCTTGATTAATCCCACTCTGACACCATGGACCTCAAGTTTAATATTGCAACGATCCAGTTCTCATATCATGCCTGTTTTGTGTGCCTCACTCTTTCAGAAAGAGAGAGAGATGCTTTCCTCTTGGCATAGTGCATAGTTCTGCAAAAGCTCCGGTTTGTTATTGCCTGTCACTTCTGCTCAAAGTAAAACTTTAGTTAAAAGTGTGGAGGAGAATAGCTCATGGTTAGGGTTGTGCACCAACCACAACATTCAGCTTGGACTCCACAGTTTGCTGTTCTGGAAAATAGCTTGTTTTGGCCTGAAGAGCTGTGGAAGCTGCCTGATACGGCTCACATCGGAATCTCAATTCATTAAAAAAATGAAGTTTTGCACAGCAAGTTCTATTATGGAGAAATTTAAAATAGCTATACTGTTTCTTGTTTTGGACAGATTTTCATTAAATCCCCCTGACTGGATACAGCCTGCTAAATTAAGAACAAATGTGTGAGCTGGGCATCTTGGAAGTTTTATTTTTATTTATTAAATGAAACATCTATACTGTTGTGTGGCGGGGTTTTGGGTTGTTGTTTTTTTTTGCAGAATTGGATGAAATTTGCAGGCTTGTTAGCTCTGAGCCTCCCTGATGGGGGCTAGGGGCTTGGCAGGGTTGGCAAGCAAGGGGCTGCAACCCCTTGCATTTAAAATTGTTATAAACCTGCCCTGGGACCTTAGGATGAAGGGTGGAAGATAATTTCTCTAAAATGTTAATACTACTACTAATAAGTACTATTCACCTTATTTCTATTATTTTAAGTTTTTTAAAATCAGTTTTTAAATATTGTGTTTAATGTTGCAACTCAACTTGGGACCTTGGGGTGAAGGAGAGGCAATTAATTACCGTACTAATAATATGGGGTAGGACAGGAATGCTCACCTGACCTTTGGCCACCAGCACTGCCACGTTTACAGGGAGGGGGAGAGAAGTGGTGGCAGGGAGGTCAGTGTAGGGCAGCTGCATTGGCAGAGTAAGTGCGGTGTGCCTGCCAGTGCACTTACACCATGAGGACCTCACCTCTCTCCTCTCCTTCCTCATAAGTGCAATGTCTTCAGTGACAGGACATCAAGTAAGTGCCACATGGACCACTACTGGTGTTGTCTACAGGGACTGATGGAGTTTTAGTCAAGAGTCTCACCCAGCCTTCCTGGAGATGCTAGAGATATAGCTTGGGACCTTCTGCCTGCAAGGGCAGGTGTTCTGCAACTGAGCTATTACCCTTCTGAAGAGTTGAACAGCCTACCAGCTTCTCCAGTTCCTCGAGTGCCATGTTTATAGGGTCACTTATTCAATGATGAATAACTAGGGCAAGCAGGGTGTTGCCTTTCTTTTGGTTCTTGGAACTGCCTGCTACTGAAGTTATTTAAGGAGCCCCTCACAGCGACTGCCATCTGGATTGTAGCCACATTCCCTGTTGTCTATGATCTGGGACTAATTCATCTTCCTGAGAGTGTTGTATTAAGGGAGAGCAACTGCTACCGCTGCCAAGTCTTGCCTACTCCCTCCCCTTTCTTAAAAAAAAGCCTAATTTGCAAGTAAAACAAGTTTTAAAATGACACCGGCCTGCCAAAAGAGCGACAGCCGAGCCATAGATAAGTATCTCATCAGTGCTGTAGGCTGCTTGACCTGAGTTCAAACGTTTCAGAGGAAAACATAAACATTGCCACAAATGGGCAATAAATATGTCACCAGGCCCTGCTAAAAACCAGCGACAAGGCCCCATTGCTGATAAAGGTTTCCCCCTTTCCCTCCCAAATATATGACATTTGGCCTTTTCAGTGCATGTGAAGATAAAACGAGAGCTATGTCTAGCTGAGTTTTGGAGACAGAGAGAGGAGGAACACAGAAATATGAGTATCTGATAGGATGGTTGACCCCTGCCAGCGACTCCAATCTCTGGAAATTTAACAGCATGCATTAAATGTTGTGTAGGTGGCCATAGAGGAGCTCCTTTTGTGCAAGCTGTTCACCATGTGGTTTCAGCCAGTCAAATGGAGAATGAGCACCCCAGTTGAAGACAGCAAATGGACTGGCAAAATGGCTCCACTTCGCTGTGTTTCTATAGAGCTTTGCATGGGGTGGGGATGGGGGGAGAAGAGTATCCTATTGAATGGACTTTTCAAAGAAGCCATTGACTAACATGGCCCTAGGCACCAGATACACACACACACACACACACACACACACAGTGCTTTTGGGGACAAAAAAATGGGGTCCTAGTATTCATCAATAATCTATTGATAAAGGTGCTGTGGGTGCCAGCGCAAAACGGCTGCCATGTTGTTTCGTTGGCATCTGTCTGTCTCAGGAGACAATGGAGGAGTGCTCCTTGGGGGTGAAGTCAAACTGTTGGCAGGTTGCAGCGGCTGCTGTGGCTGTAGAGGCCAATATGGGAGAGACATGTTTTCTTGCAGCTGGGGCAGATGAAGGCGTTTGGATGTGCTGCTGCAGATGTACCATGGTGTTTCTTCTCTCTGCGCTGCTCCTCCTCTGGTCACCGCCAGCAAAAAAAAGATGTTGGTACTCTGTATGGGTGAGTATTGTCACAGAAAAGCCATCTATCTATCCAGGGGTGCCAGCTTGGATTAGGGGGGCCCAAGTATGCCCTGCCCTGCATAATTGATCATATGAGGTAGTGCATGGACAATTTGAATGGCAATGCCCATCAACTTGCCCCCCCAAATGTTTTATTGGGGAGGAGGTTGAAGAGCTCTTGGCCCCTAAGAGTTGGTATCTATCTATCTATCTATCTATCTATCTATCTATCTTTCTATCTTTCTATCTATCTATCTATCTATCTATCTATCTATCTATCTATCTATCCTCCACAAATTTACCCAATTTTCTTTTAAAGCCATCCAACCTATACCTGAGAAATATCATCAACTGCCATCCAAGGCATTGCTAGCAAAATTAAACTACAATATCATTACTAATTAGTATTTTTCTTGTGCTACATTTTAGGAAACAGTCCAGAATTCCACAGCCAAGCCTATTTGAATTCAGAGGGCATATGATTTACAGAAGCATCTTAATCCCTCTGTAAGCATCAAAGAATGGTAAGAAAGAAACAGAATGCCTTTGACTATGCTTGACAGAAATAATGTGACCATCAGTCAGAGACAGACATTTTTAGGATGATGTATTTGCATAACATGCAATGTTACATCCTGGGCTGTGTCAGCTAATGCCTGTAAACATATCACAGTTTCTCACTACTGGGGGGGGGGGACGGGGACTCCTTTTGGTGTCGTTGCAAGAATTAATCACAAATTCAGCCTGCCATATCCAGTCTGTTTTTGTTTTGTTTTGATTTGATTTAAGGAAAATTCTACAAATCTTTACTGCTGTGGGCTGTAACCTTACAATGGAGTCCTATACTCAGAAATAAGCCCTATTGAATCCAGTGGGGCTTACACCAAGGTAAATGAGCATAGAATTGAACCCTCATTCACTTGCAAATCCTAAACAAATTTGTTCCTGTCTTTTGGGCAGTGGGAGGAGTGCATTTCAGACTTCCACTTGCATTGGCTGACTACCAGTTCAGTCGTACGCGGTGCATGAGCTTCTAGGTTAATAACACACCACCTTCCCTTCAGCTCCAGTTGCTTAATCAGCCTGAAAATGGAGTCCTTGAATAACCTGAGGCAACGCTCACAAAGGCCCATTGTTCCTGTCAGCAGCCATGGCAGTTTCTTAAAGCAAACAAAATTCCAGGATGAAAGCACCAATGTCACATGGAAGCCGAGCCTTCTAATTACAGGTGTGTGTGGGCCTGCTCAGCCCCGAGTGCTCACTGGAAGGTCCTGAAGCTGACCGATCCTGAAGCTGAGGCTCCAATAGTTTGGCCACCTCATGAGAAGAGAAGACTCCCTGGAAAAGACCCTGATGTTGGGAAAGATGGAGGGCACAAGGAGAAGGGGACGACAGAGGACGAGATGGTGGGACAGTGTTCTCGAAGCTACCAGCATGAGTCTGACTAAACTGCGGGAGGCAGTAGAAGACAGAAGTGCCTGGCGTGCTCTGGTCCAGGGGGTCACAAAGAGTTGGACACGACTAAACAACAACAAGTGGGCCTCCTCAGTCCACCAAGCAGTGACAGAAAATAATACTCTGCACATGTTCAGGGTCACTCTTTGCTGTAACTTCGCATGATAAAAATCCCATTCAGAATAAGTTCTGATCTTACTCAAAAGATTTCTAACGGACTTCCTGTGCAGTAACCAGCATAGAGGGGTTAATGCCATAGAGTAAGCTGTCCTGCCAGGCTTAGCCAGGTCACTCCCCTTCACCTTGGGAGGAAGGTCATCAAGCCTATTGTTGTACTTCAGTCTGTCTGAAGAAGCTCGACCTGTGAGGTCTGAGCTGGTTGCCCCAAGTTCAGACCACATTTCTCTAACAAACTTTGCCTTGCTTCTGTTGGGCTAGGGCTGATTTACAAGAGAAGATACCAGTGTGGAGAGATGAGTTATTCTAGCTTGTACTTCAAGAGGCAGAGGGCTGACCTCTTGGCTCCTGCTTTCCATAGGGGTGTTTTGCTCCCTTTTTACCCCTCTGCTTTCCACTAACTCTTCTGTTTCATTAGGCTTGGCTTCCAGCCATTTTGAACATGTAATCAGAAAGAAATGCTCATAGACCCACATACTTGTAGAGTTGTAATAGACTCTGAGGATCATCTAATCCAACCCCTTCAATGCACGAATCTCAGCTAAAGCATCCATGACAAATGTGGCCATCCAACCTCTGCTTAAAAACCTCCAAGGAAGGGGAATCCATCTCCTTCCAAGGGAGTCCATTTCACTGTCAAACAGCTCTTACTGTCAGAAAGTTCTTCCTGATGTTTAGTCGGAATCTCCTTTCTTGTAACTAGAATCCATTGGTTCAGGTCCTACCCTCTGGAGCAGGAGAAAACAAACTTGCTCCATCTTCCATGTGACAGCCCTTTAGATATTTGAAGATGACTATCATATCTCCTCTCAGACTGTCCTCAATCTGTCTCAGAGCCAAGGGATTAGTGGTCAGACAAAGATGAGTCATCGGAGGGAGAAGAGGGAGCAGACTGAGACAAGGAGATATTGGAAGCTGAAGAGGCAACAGGATTTAGTGAGCAGGAGGAGGCTGTGACAGAAAGCAGTTTGGAGGCAGGAGAGGAGGGGGGCCAGGGGACAGAGATGAGGCAGGTTGCTGAATAATCCAGGGAGTCTCCCCCTCCTGCTGCAACCAGCTCTTCTGTCTTCAGTGGCATGGGCTACCCCTACCAGATCGGTGTCATCTGCAAGTCTGATGAGCATTCCCTCAATTCCTTCATCCAAGTGGTTTATAAATATCTTGGACAGCAACAGGCCCAGGACAGAACCCTGTGGCACACCATTTGTCTTCCCCTCCCCCTGTCTCCCAGAGTGATGAGGAACCATTAGTGAAAACTCTTTGGGTTTGGTCAGTCAACCAGCTACAAATCAACCTAACAATCACCT
The DNA here is from genome assembly GCF_965112155.1 of Podarcis liolepis. NCBI lineage: Eukaryota > Metazoa > Chordata > Lepidosauria > Squamata > Lacertidae > Podarcis > Podarcis liolepis. The sequence goes on from NC_139563.1 coordinate 21,821,797, forward strand.
GAATTTTATCTTTACTGCTAAGGACAATGCATGACTGTAAGTAAAGTGTACTTTAAACTTACCTCACTGTGCAGTCTGTTTCTCTGAAGGACGGGTAATTGAGGCCAACTGCCTCAAGCAGCTGGAATGTATTAAAAGAAGGCTTAGAAGCCTATTCCTATGCATCACTAAATCTGCTTGATGGGGTTTAAACTCTGTTACTGGGGCTGTTTATGTGTAGGCCCTGAGTTTTTAAAAACAGGCACCAGCCATTTTTATTTTGTTTCCTAACCCACACAAGTGTGTCTGTAAAGGATTAAAAATAATTAATATAGTCTCTTACCCGTACCCATCAATGTTAACATTCCCTTTTAAACTAAAAATGTTGCAAAAATGTCTTCCCTTCACAAAATATACCCAGCACAATAAATAGAATCCTCTCCCAAAAATAAATGACGTTGGCTGTGTCATCTATGTACTTCTGTATTTATTTTTCATTTACTGTACTTTCTTATCACCACAATCTTCTGCTTCAGCATATTTTTTTCCTCAGCAGGGGAAAAAAATCAATGTCAGAATCATTACCTCAACCGTCAGATGATGAAAGAAACCCTGTTCCAAGACAATTTAGAAAACTAATAGACCCAAGGATTCTTCTAAGAAGATATTGTTGTTTTTTGAACTATGAAGTTACAGTTTGTCTTGCTGTCTAATTCACCATACTAATTGCATTTGACCTTGAAATATGGGTCCTGGTAATTATTACGGTGTATTTCTCAAGGACTATGAGAGACATCAGAGCTGTTGTGATCTCAGCCAGTATATACTAATTGTCAGTGGTACCTTTTGGGATACTGGTGATTTAAACAAATAATGATAATGATAGTCAATCCAAATCAGTGAGAGCTCCATCAGTAGAGCATGAGACTCTTAATCTCAGGATCGGAGGTTTAAGCCCCACGTTGGGCAAACAATTCCTGCATTGCAAGGGGTTGGACTGGATGACCATGGCGTCCCATCCAACTCTACAGTTCTATGATTCAATCCCTGGCAGCTAAAGAATTCCTGACAGATGGCCATCCAACCTCTGTTTAAGGAGAGCTCACCACCTTCCCAAGTAGTCTTGTTTCATTGTCGAACAGTTCTCACCACCAGAAAATTATTTCTAATGTTTAACAGTATGCTTGGCTTCCAATGCCGGTTGCCCAAGGACTACAGAGCAGAATGGAAGCACGCTCTGCTTCTGCCACCAGCCAGGGCACCATGAGTAATTAGAAGGTCACATCTATGGCCTCCCATAATGAACATCATCAAAAGGAGGAGGGAATGAGCAGCAAGGACCCATTCACTGGCCAGAGGAGGAGGAATTCTGGGGAGCTTGCTCCCTCATCCACCAGAAGGAGCACTCTCTGCCAAGTCAGGTCCTTCAGACTGCAGAACCAAAAGGAAACACAATGCTCTGGCCCCATCTATCTGCCAAGTGATTAAGGGCATGACTTAAGCATGACTTTTGAGTATTCTTCCCGCTTCTGGCCCGCCAGTACTATTGCTATCTATTGTAATCTGCCCTGAGAACTGGCCATTTGAAAGGCAGAGTGCAAGTCTTCAAAATAAATAAATGTTTAATTGCAACAACTAGGGGAATTTGGAGTCATTTTTGAAACACCCGTTTCCTATCCTAAAAACCCGTTTGACGCAGCAGTGTGTTTATTTGTACTCAGGTGCATGTTTGACATGCTCAGTAAGGAAAGCAGACCATGTCAATTTGGAAACTGGAATGGCAGATGTGGCTTAATCATTCAGACGATTCCCTTACAGCTGCTGCTGATGTTGTTTCTCTCTCTCATCAAATTTTAAATCCGATGCCAAATAAAATGTTTCCAAGGCTCAACCATTAGGCTATAGGGGAGCACTGGAGTTTCCTGCCTATGAGATTGCTATGAGGTTGTAGGCCTGAGGCCCTTCTAATTCATAATAATAATAATAATAATAATAATAATAATAAATTATTTATACCCAGCCACTCTGGGTGGCTTCCAACAGAATATTAAAATACAATCATTTAAACATTAAAAGCTTCCCTAGATGTCTTCTAAAAGTTTGGTAGTTGTTTTCCTCTTTGACATCTGGTGGGAGGGCGTTCCACAGGGCAGGTGCCACTACCGAGAAGGCCCTCTGCCTGGTTCCCTGTAACTTTGCTTCTCGCAACGAGGGAACCACCAGAAGGCCCTCGGCACTGAACCTCAGTGTCCGGACTGAACGATGGGGGGTGGAGATGCTCCTTCAGGTATACAGGACCGAGGCCGTTTAGGGCTTTAAAGGTCCAAGAAGGATCCAATTGCTGGAATAACCAGAGAAATTTATTGGGAAATCTGTGTGAAGTTGGAGGTTAGGAGGAGCAGAGATCAGCTGTGATTCTTCTTTCACCGTCCAGGATACACTTATAGCACCACTGGATGTCACTGTGGCACCATTTCTTGGAACCTGCTGTGTCAGGCTGCCAAGCACACAACCTGCTTTCTAGCTAAAGACCTAATTCTAGGCTTGCCACCTCCCCATTCTGCTGCTACTGTGCACTGACAACTCTTCATTAGCGGCTGGTGCTTTTTCCACACACCTCATTTGAGTATCTTTCCATTAGCTATCAGATAAAAGAGTGACAAGGGATAGGCGCAGAATTTGATTCATTTCCTATTTGAAAGGCTAACTTAACTATCAATAAGAGAATGGGTTGAGATTTATTTTTTTCAGAAATACGAATAGTCATCAGTTTAATCGTCCACTCATTTATTTACTTATCTGCGCACAATGTATATTTATTTACCGTACATCTTTATATCCGTATAAAAATTCACGTTTTTTAAAATAACTGTATTGTACTTTGGTTTACATATATATCCCACATATATTTCACATATCAAACACATAGATTAACGTTTGTCATGTGAAGTATGCTGCATAATGAATATTCGTAAATAAAACAAAACAAAAAGTAATCGGCACTATTTCGCTTCTAAACCCTCCCTTTTTTGCATTTATAGTCTCACTGTGAAGACAAAATCTGCTCCATTGCAACCTAAATAAGACCGGAGGGGGGGTGTTGCCCCCTGCAGCTGCCTTTCCCCTCGTATTTTATTTATTTTCTTTGAATCTTTTGCGCAATGAGTCATCATCGCCTTCCTTGTCCCGTCCCCCCGGATTTTCTTTTTAGCATCTCACTTTTTCTTTTAAAAATTGCTGCGCAATTAATTCTTCGGTTTCCGTACGAAACCAACAGGTGTAGAATGACTGACACGCCTCTGATAGGCTCCATCTGGTTGCAGCTGATAACGCAGCCCTAGAGGATGCTGGGTAATATCTCTGCACGCTTAAAAGGCAGCGGCCTAATCTATTTGCAAGGGGTGGAGGGAAGAAAGAAAAGAAAAGCGAGCCTGGAAGAAGCTGAACAGCGGGGCAGAGACAACGCTTGTATAGGCACAGCAGGGGAGCTTTTAGAAAATCTCCTTTGAATGATGAGTCACTAAATATGTAGTCTTCTCATTTTTTACTTCTTGGAAAAATAAAGGAGGATTGAAGAGGGAGCTATTCACTGAACACGACTATGGTCTTAATGCATACAGTAGACTAATGACAGCTCCTCCAACCCCCAGCCAGTATATTTTCTATACCAGCCTTTGCCAAGCTGGTGCCCTCTAGACGCCATTGGACACGGCCGGTGTTGACTGGGACCAATGAGAGTCATATAATTCAATATCTGGAGGGTACCAGGTTGGCAAAGGCTGTTGTATGCAATTTAATTCCTTGTCCCTAGAAAGGAAAATCCTAGCATTGAAAGCAGGGTGCTATGTACAAATGCCTCAGCGTGGTAGCACAGCCTGGATAACTCAGTTAGCTAGAGTGTGGTGCTGATAATGCCAAGGTTGCAGGTTCAAGCCCTGTATGGGACAGCTACATATTCCCACATTGCAGGACTTTGGGCTAGATGATCCTCAGCGTGATGATTCTGTGAAAATACAGGTATTTATTTATTTTATTTAATCCACTTTCTTCCCAAAGGAGCCCAGAACTGCAAACAGATGGATCAGGTTCCAAACCTCTGAACATAACTAGAATGATGGATCTTATCTGATTCCCTCTGTATAACTAACAGGAGCGGCTCTGGTTATGTCCTCAGCCCATTTTGCTGCTTTGTTTATGCCAGTGTTCCCAAAGTAATAATAATAATAATAATAATAATAATAATAATAATAATAATAATAATAATTTATACCCCGCCCATCTGGCTGGGATTCCCCAGTCACTCTGGGTGGCCCCCAACAGAATATTAAAAATACGATAAAACATCAAACATTAAAAACTTCCCTAAACAGGGCTGCCTTCAGATTTCTTCCAAAAGTCAGATAGTTGTTTATTTCCTTAACATCCGGTGGGAGGGTGTTTCAAAGGGCAGGCACCACCACTGAGAAGACCCTCTACCTAGTTCCCTGTAACTACACTTCTTGCAGTGAGGGAACCGCCAGAAGGCCCTCGGAGATGGATCCTCAGTGTCCAGGCTGAAACTGTGATATGCGTACCGTAGGGGTATGTGAATGGTTTTCGCAGAAGAATTTATTGATTTCTATAATTCAGAAATAGACATTACTTGCATTCTGCTTGGTATTTTGAAGGAAGGAACAATCACTAGCAAAACATGCAGCAAAACGTTGAAGCTCCAGCCACCCATTCAACCCAATGCATAAAACGAACCTCTTCTTTCCAAGAGAAGTTTTGTTTTCGTTTTGCTGCTCATCTCTGTTTTTTGGCTTTCCATTCAGGCACAGCGCCATCTTCTGGAAAGATGAATAAATCAATCTGCAGTTAAGAAAAGCATTTCCTCAAGCCCTTCATCTCCTTTGCTGTTTGGGAAACAAGGCAAATGGTGACTGAAAGCTGCATCTCGTTATTTTATTCATTATATCTGAACATCTTGTTTTGCCTAACGTCTCAAAGAGACTTACAAACTACAGAAGAAGTAAAATCCACAGTGCATAATAATAATAATAATAATAATAATAATAATAATAATAATAATTTATTATGCCCCACCCATTTGGCTGGGCTTCCCCAGCCACTCTGGGCAGCTTCCAAAAAAATATTAAAATACCGTAATACATCAAACATTAAAAGCTTCCCTAATAAAAGAATGGGACGCGGGTGGTGCTGTGGGTTAAACCACAGAGCCTAGCACTTGCTGATCAGAAGGTTGGCGGTTCGAATCCCTGTGATGGGATTCGGATCCCTGTGAGCTCCCGTTACTCGGTCCCTGCTCCTGCCAACCTAGCAGTTCGAAAGCACCTCAAAGTGCAAGTAGATAAATAGGTACCACTCCGGCAGCAAGGTAAACTGTGTTTCCGTGCGCTGCTCTGGTTCACCAGAAGCGGCTTAGTCATGCTGGCCACATGACTCGGAAGCTGTACGCCGGCTCCCTCGGCCAATAAAGAGAGATGAGCGCCGTAACCCCAGAGTCGGCCACGACTGGACCTAATGGTCAGGGGTCCCTTTACCTTTAATGAAAGAATGATACAAGTGTTTGTCCATCAGAAATAAAGCGTATAGTGATACCTCTGGTTACAAACATCTCAGGTTACAAACACTTTGGGTTACAGACTCCGCTAACCTGGAAGTAGTACATTGGGTTAAGAACTTTACCTCAGGATGAGAACAGAAATCGCGTCGTGGCAGCGGGAGGCCCCATTAGCTAAAGTGGTGCTTCAGGTTAAGAACAGTTTCAGGCTAAGAAAAGACCTCCGGAACGAATTAAGTTCGTAACCAGAGGTACCACTGTATTTCATTTCTGCAGACTACTGCAAAAATGGACTATTGCTGAAAGATGGAGATCCCTGGATATGCACTTGACAAAAAACTGGAGTGACAAGGTTTGGCAATCTGCCCTTCATGGAGAAAGTAGCATGACAATTTAGAAACGAAGAACTCGACATGCATCTAAGGAGTGTGGTGTGGTTTTTTTAAATGAAACTTGGTTTATTTTTATACAATATGCAGTGGCTCTTGAACATGAATTTCACCCTCCTTTGACCATCTCCATCTAACAACACTCAGCATCCTTTGCAAACTACAATTCCCAGGATTCATTGGGGGAAGCCAGGACTGTTTAACGTGGTCTAAGTGTACTTTAACTGCATGTTGCAGATGTGGCCCTGGTGATTATTTGTAAAGAGTCGGCCATGTTTAACAACCACTTTCAACTCAAGACTTGCTAATTTAAACTTCACTAATTGTCCTCACGATTTTGGCATCGCCTTGTCCTCGTGTGCTATCTTTGAACAAAGTGCGTGCCTTATCTTTGTAATTAACCATTCAGCATAGCAACAACTCGTCTATTAGATGTGAGTCATTCAGTTGGTAAATCAAGCGCCATGTCACTGAAACAAAATTGATTTCCTCCTGACCTCAAGTCAATGACAATAAAAAGAGGTACACAGCTATACTTAAATTTCCCCTGTTGTAATTTGCAGGTGCCTTCTGGGCCCATAATTGGAGGCTGTGGTTTTGGAAGGGAGGAATAAAACACTTAATCCGGTTTGCTGTTATTATTTTCCATCCTGTGGCAACCTGCATTTAAGGTTAGGGCGTATAAATAAACAAGAAGAGGGTATGGATTTAACAGTTACAGGAGACTTTCCTAGAAATTGTAAAGTTTAAGCAGATTTGACCTTTATAAAGATGAGAGACAGGTTGTTGTTTTTAAAGATTTTAAAAAATGGAATAGGGGATGGGGGGACTTGGCACTGAATAAATGAATGACCCTCTCTTCTAGGGATGGGGCAGAAAATTGATTTCATTTGCATTAAGAAATTATCTAATTCACACTCCTCAAACAAATATGTGAACTGAAACACAGGTATCCTTTCAAATTTGCACTTTCCTGAATTTTGCAATGCCGTTCTCCAACCAATGTGGACAGGAGTGTATTTATTAGGGGTAAGTTTGCATTAAAATTTTATTATTGTTATTATTGTCATTATTATTATTATTATTACTACTACTACTATTCCCATCTTCTTTCTTCTTCTTCTTTCTCCTTTCTAAGATTGAGGAGAAAGTTTTTGTCCATATTTGGGTACCAATTTGAATCAAGATGGGAGACTGAACCTTTCAAAACTACACTGATTCAGAACCTATTAAGATGCCGCCACCTACATTTGCTTCGCATTTCATGGGGAGACTCCAGTCTGAAACTTCTGAGTTAGAGCCAAAATTGCTGATAAATTCTATGTAGTTTGGACTTAACCAGGACTATAGTTTTGTTTCTCACTATGCATATTAGATTGATATGAGCAGCTTGAAAGACAGTAATGTCATAGTGACTGCTGTTGTGAATTGGTCATTATGTTCTTGGCTTATATACATTTGGGCTCTGCATTTCATGGCTTCCTACTTACAACCCCTACCCCCTTTTTTACATCAGTCTACCCATATCTCTGTGGATTGAGGATAATACTATGCATATGACAAGGTAGGTTCTAGTCGAAGAAATCATATTCCACAATAAAATGGCTATAAAGCAGCCAAATGGCTGTTCTTATAATAAAAGAGAATCTTAATAAAATTTATTTTTTCTGGCCAACAGCTATTCCTGTCTACAAGGGGGCGGGGAGGATGTAAAATTCTCACTTTGAGTGAATTTCTTTATTAACTGCAGCCGTTTAATCATTTTTAAAGTTATCCCAAGATCCCAATATTCATCAAGAAATGCATTAAGACTGTTTAACATTCAAATGAGACATCTGCTACCTCTCAGATTTTGTTCAAAGTATGCCAATAATTGCCTAATATTTGCATCTCAGAGGGACTGAAATATATACACATAAAAAAGAGTAAAATATGCATTATGAGTCAAGTCAATCATATTTACTTTACACTTGCTATACAGATTTCTTCAATACTTCTGCTGCTTTTCAGCACATCCCAAATGAATGGGGATTATCAGAAGTCAGTACTGTATTTTAAGATACTGGAGAGGGAGGAAAGTCCACTGGTTTCTTCTTCTTCTTTGGCAATCCCTCATAGCCAAGTAAAATTGTCTTCCATGAACACAGTCTTAACAGCGTGTCCGTAAATGATTGTGGAGGCCAATTCTGGATCCACATGTCCTTCCACTGTGGGGACATAGGTTTCTGGATGGGAGTTGATCATGGTGAGGGCTTGCCCAATGTGTCTTCCTCTTAGCATAGGGTTACCAGACGTCCCCGTTTCCCGGGGACAGTCCCCAGATTTGCGAATAAGTCCCCAGACAAATTCCATCCCCAGAATGTCCCCGGATTTCATCTAATGTCCCTGGGGAACACAGCAGTGGCAGTCTCAGCAGCCCTGAGCAGTTGGCTCTGGCTGGCTTCAGGAGCTGCTCGGAAGTCCCCATGTGATGGTGGTGCAGGGGCTCTAAGACTGAGCTTCCAGGCTGCCTCCACCTTCCCTGACCCCAGCAACTAAGCTGTGAAGGGAGGCTTCATGCTGCCTATCAGAGCTTGCATGCAAGCAGGAGGGGGCAGGGATCTCTCAGTTAGGCAACAGGAAGCCTCCCTTCCCAGCTGAGGGATCCCTGCCCCCTCCTGCTTGCACGCAAGTAGGAATGGGATTGGGGCTGCTCTCATGGGAAGGGAGGCCTCGCTGCTGCCACCGCCGCTCTCAGCCATCCTTCTCCACTTTCCATGCCTGACCCACCACGCACCACTTCCCCATCACCACCGAAGAACCAACCACTCAGGGGCTGCCCAGGCTCATGGAGAAAGGAGATGGAAGTCTGGAAGGAAGGGGAAACATGGCAGTTGAGGTGCCACCACCATCGCTGCAGCATCAACATCCCGAATGTGTAGTAATTAATTAATTAACTAACTAACTAACCCCTGGATTCATTGAAAAAAAATCTGGTAACCTTATCTCAGCATGGTTCTCCCTTTTGTCCTGAGTTTGAACGTCTTCAAAGTCCATGACACTTTTGGTAAAGGCTTTTCTCCAATTGTAGCGCTCGCAGGCCAGTATTTGCCAGTTATGTATGTTCATACTACATTCTTTGTAGCTTCCAGCATCTCTGTAACACTCTTGGTTTACAGTGCAATTCTATACCTGTTGGCTGAGATGTAAGCCACCTCCATATGTACTCACTTGCCTGGGAGTAAGGCCCCTTAATGTGATTGTGACAATGACTTGTGAGGGTAAAATGGGGATAAAATGAGGATAGCCTGCATTAGTGTTCCAGCTGCACTGCTTCTAAAATGCAGTTAGAGGAAGGAAAATACAACCCAGTTTGATCAAGGCCTGGGTCCAGACCCATCTGTTTAAGAATGATTTGGTGTGCAACTCCCTTGGCACTCTAGGGAGACTGAGGAAATAATTTGTTTTTATGACATAGCTATTAACAGTAAGGTGTTCTGCTCCAGCACATGGTATGGTTTTCAAGACAGACAACTCCCCATGTGGGGTTCAAGCTCAAACAGGTTTATTATGGGGTTGCCTTAAGCCCTGGCCCAGAAGCTTCAGCTAGTGCAGAATGCTGTGGCTAAACTGGTAGCAGGAACAGACTCTTGCCAGCCCATGACACTGGTGTTAAAACTGAGAGTGGAGAGTCAAGGGAAAATTGGAACTTTTCATTCATGCATGCAGAATTATGGTGCACTGTGACTTCAGTGTCCGGGCAGAACGAAGGAGGTGGAGACGCTCCTTCAGGTATACTGGACCGAGGCCGTTTAGGACTTTAAAGGTCAGCACCAACACTTTGAATTGTGTTCGGAAACGTACTGGGAGTTTAGGTCTTTAAAGACCGGTGTTATATGGTCTGGGCGGCTGCTCCCAGTCACCAGTCTAGCTGCCGCATTCTGGATTAGTTGTAGTTTCTGAGTCACCTTCAAAGGTAGCCCCACATAGAGCACATTGCAGTAGTCCAAGCGAGAGATAACCAGAGCATGCACCACTCTGACGAGACAGTCTGCGGGCAGGTAGGGTCTCAGCCTCGTACCAGATGGAGCTGGTAAACAGCTGCCCTGGACACAGAATTGACCTGTGCCTCCATGGACAGCTGTGAGTCCAGAATGACTCCCAGGCTGCACACCTGGTCCTTCAGGGGCACAGTTACCCCATTCAGGACCAGGGAGTCCTCCACACCCGCCCGCCTCCTGTCCCCCAAAAACAGTACTTCTGTCTTGTCAGGATTCAACCTCAATCTATTAGCCACCATCCATCCTCCAACCGCCTCCAGACACTCATACAGGACCTTCACCGCCTTCACTGGTTCCGATTTGAAAGAAAGGTAGAGCTGGGTATCATCCGGCTACTGATGAACACCCAGCCCAAACCCCCTGATGATCTCTCCCAGCGGCTGCATGTAGATGTTAAAAAGCATGGGGGAGAGGACAGAACCCTCAGGCACCCCACAAGTGAGAGCCCAGGGGTCTGAACACTCACTCCCCACCACTTTCTGAACACGGCCCAGGAGGAAGGAGCGGAACCACTGTATAACAGTGCCCCCAGCTCCCAGCCCCTCTAGACGGTCCAGAAGGATGTTATGGTCGATGGTGTCAAAAGCCGCTGAGAGATCCAGCAGAACTAGGAAACAGCTCTCAGCTTTGTCCCTAGCCCGCCGGAGATCATCAACCAGTGCGACCAAGGCAGTTTCAGTCCCATGATGAGGCCTGAATCGACTGGAAGGGACCCAAATGGTCCGCTTCTTCTAGGCGTGCCTGGAGTTGTTCAGCAACCACTCGCTCAATCACCTTAAATGAGGATGTCCACCTCACCACCATACCTGTTGTCTGAATTCTCCCTTTGTCCCCTGCAAAAGATTTTGCTGGTCCTCCCACCTTCCCTCTCTACAAATTACATATGGTTTTAGGCATCTTTATGCTTTCATTGCACAAGGAATGGCACCCATGCTGTCTCTGCCTATTTTAATCTGTCCCACTTGGGAAGAAGAGGATTGCAGTAACAACAAAACTAGTTCAAGCAGTTTCTTTTATTAAGCAATTCAAGCTTATTATTTTTTTTTTTTAAAGTGGCCTTTAGGGATGAAATGGAGAAGCCTTGAAAGTGTTTGCAGGCCAGTCTCTGTTGGATGGTGCAAAGTGGCTGAAACTCAGACTTACAAAAACAGGACCCCCACCTTCAACAAGCTTCTAGGCCAGGAATAGCTAACCTGTGGTTCTCCAGATGTTGCTGGCCATGCTGGAGTTCAGCAACATCTGGAGGACACAGCATTGGCTGCCTCTGTGCATTACATTTGTTCACTCTCAAGAGTTCAGTGCCAGACAGGGCTTTTCCATAGCAGCATTAAGGAGGGGCATTTGCCCATTGCTCTGCAGGAGCCATCATTGGCACGCAGCAGCTGGATAAGCAGGAAACTTACAAGAGATTGCCATCTTGTGGATGGCATGTGGCAGATCACAGCTGGCAATATAACAGTGCTTAAGGAATTGATAAGGAAACCCATGATAACTGCTAGCTTCGGGTCTATTGGATGAAATATTGAGGGTGGTAAGGAAATTCAGCAGTGGAAATGCACGGTGCAAAAAAGACCCTCTCTGCCTTAAACCTCACTGGGTAATCTTACGTTTGAGTAGTAGGAGAGATGAGTCAGGAGAAATGAATCCCTATCCATTTCCACACTATACACAATTTTATAAGTCTCTACCAGGTGCCCTAAAGGTAAAGGTAAAGGTACCCCTGACCGTACGGGCCAGTCGTGTCCGACTCTGGGGTTGCGCGCCCATCTCGCTTAAGAGGCTGGGGGCCAGCGCTGTCCGGAGACACTTCCGGGTCACGTAGCCAGCGTGATGAAGCTGCAGCTGGCGGGCCAGCACCAGCGCAGCACACGGAAATGCCGTTTACCTTCCCGCTATAAAGTGGTACCTATTTATCTACTTGCACTTAAGAGTGCTTTTGAACTGCTAGGTGGGCAGGAGCTGGGACCAAACGACGGGAGCTCACCCCGCCGCGGGGATTCGAACTGCCAACCATACGATCGGCAAGTCCTAGGCGCTGAGGTTTTACCCACAGCACCACCCGCGTCCCAATACCAGGTGCCCTAGCCACCCTTTTAAACTTCTAAACTTAAAGTCATGGCATGTTTCAAATTGTAAGTCTGCAGGCAGGACCTGTGTGCTTCAGTGCACATTCAGTGTCCATTGGTTTGGGTCCTAGCCTCTGGAGAAAAAAAGCAGGAGAAAACAGGCTTGCTCCATCTTCCATGTGACAGCCCTTTAGATATTTAAAGGTGGCTCTTTATCTTCTCTCAGCCTCCTCTTTTCCAGGCTAAACCTACCAGACTCCTTCAACCATTCCTCATAAGGCTTGGTTTCCAGACACTTGATCATCTTGGTTGCCCTCCTCTGCACACAATATTGTTGAATGGTTTCTTTAAATGTAAAGGTTCATCATTGTTCCACTCCATGTGTATGTCTTTAAGGGGCCAGAGCAAGGGCCAGAGCAAGATAACGAGACCCAGCTTTACAGCTGTGGAACATAGCAGGTGCTGCTGAGTTGTATTTGATTAAGGTGTGTCAGCATCTGGGTAGAGTATATAAGGAGCAGCACCTAGCTCTCCCATTACCCTGGGGGATGGGTTGGTGGTTGGGTCTGGTTTGTTGTTGACGTATTTAGTGTAAATGGAGTTTTTGTTTTTCTTATTAAACCTTCTTTAAGTTATTTTTGAGTCCTTTCTTTTTAATGCATGATCTCCCCAGCAAGCTCTCTGCAGCGTCACTATACTGCAAAAAGCCAACATCTTTGGTTATGGGCCCAGCTGCTGAGTGGATGACTGCATATTTTTGGACTCTGAGAAAGGTTTGAAAACTCCTTCTCCTGTTAACGTAGTTTTTGTGGGTCTGGAAGAGTTCCAGAATGGTTGACCGGGTTCCTGAAGCTGAGAAGGCTCTGGTCTTCCCACAGCTAACAGATGAGAACTATGGTTTATGGTCTTTTCGGGTGGAGGCGCTTTTGACCTCTAGAGAAGTATGGACCTATGTAACTGATGACCCTCCTGACCCTGTAACTAATGCTTGGTCGAAAGGAGATGCAAAAGCCAGGGCGATAATTAATTTGGCAGTCAGCGACCAGCAAGTAGTCTATATAAGAAATAAGAAAACTGCCAAAGAAATGTGGGGCAGTCTTGCAGCAGTGCATGTTAGAAAAGAGTCAGCGTCTGCATTGACGTTTTTCAAGCAGTTGTACCAGACGAAGTTGCAGCCTGGTGGTGATTTGGCAGCACACTTGAGACGTCTGGAGGCAATACGCGGCGAGTTAATTCAAAGGGACATGGAGATACCTGATATTCAGTATGTTTTTATCATCCTTTGTTCCCTTAATGAGGACTTTGATGGTATAGCTAGCCAGATATCTGCTGTTCCACCAGCACAATTAACTGTGGAAGGGGTAACGGCAAGATTAATGGGCGAGTTGGATAGAAGGGAGGCTTGTGCCATAAGCACTCCTGTTTCCAGAAAGAATGAGGAACGCCATATGCAAACCTGTGGTGATACAACTGCATTTAAAGCTGCAAAGCGTTGTTGGTTCTGCAATAAGCAAGGACATTTTGCAAGGGACTGCAGATCCAAAAGAAAGCAAAGTACTCCCAAGCCTGTTTCTGTTCGTCAATCACGGTCGTCAGCCCAGCAGCCAGCATCGTATAGTAGAGACAGAAACGAGCCGCGAGCTTTTCATGCTCGGACAACAGAGCGTAAAAGACCTAAAGGTGCCAAGTGGAAGTCTTTTGTTATCGACTCAGGAGCATCGCAGCACGTCTGCAATGATCGAAGCTTGTTTATTTCTTTCGAAGAGGAAATTGGTAATGTACATTTAGCCAATTCACAAGTCTTGCAGTCGCTTGGCAGGGGTACTGTTAAACTTGACTCTTTAAACATTACAATAGCGAACTGCATTTACTGCCCGTCAGTGGACAATTTATTGTCAGTAAGGTGCTTTGCCCGTCAAGGCATAACTGTGCGTTTCTTAAAGTCTATGTGTGAGTTTTTCGAGGGGAACAAACGTCTATTGTATGCCCGGGAATCTGATGGTTTATATAGACTATATTTTCGCACCTACTCACAATCGCATATAAATTGCAGAGCAGCACAGTCAAGCCAGGGGTTGAGGAATGTAAGGCCACATTCTGGGTGTGTCCACGTGGCGCACAGAATTCTGGGACACCTGAATTTTGCTGATGTAATTAAGACAAAGAATATTGTCAATGGCCTCAACTTAAAACCATGCAAATTCTTTATGCAGTGTCTATCCTGTTGCAAGAATAAGATTAAGGTTGCACGCAAGGGTAGGTGCTCAGATAGGAAAGTAACTGAGCCATTTGAGCGTGTACATTGTGATTTAGTTGGGCCACTCCCACCATCATTAGGAGGTTCTAAGTACTGGCTTACTCTCATAGACCAGTATAGTAGATATTGTTGGACTTATGCAATAGCTGAGAAGTCCCAAGCATTTGAGAAGTACAAGGTTTTTTGCAACTGGGTAAAAACGCACTTTAACAAACCAATTAAGAACCTGTTTTCTGACCGGGGCGGGGAATTTGTTTCTGAGGATTTTGAGAAATTCCTGGAAGCGCAGGGGACTACTCATGAGTTATCTTGCCCCCGAAGTCCCTGGCAAAATGGGCTTGTTGAAGTTGTGCAGCGTGACCTGCAGGCAGGGGTTAAAACTTATCTGCACGATGCTAATCTGCCCAAAGCGTTTTGGGCTGAAGCACTCAATGCCTTGTGTTATGTTAGAAATCGCAGTTATCATTCTGGTTTAGATGTCACCCCCTATGAGAAGCTGTTTAAAAAACGCCCTAATCTGAAATACCTACGTATTTGGGGTTCAGATGTAATTATGCATTATCCTGCTAAGCAGAAATTGGGTGAACGTAGTGCTCAGGGAAAATTAATGGGCTACGAGCAGGGGGCGTACAGAATTTACATACCAGCAACTGGCAAATTTCATATTACCAGAAGCATGATACAAACTGTAAATTGGAATGGGGTTGCTGTTTTCCAAGATACTGATGGTATAAATGATACTGAGGAAGAAGAGGAAGAAGCAGCAGCGGCAGCAGGAGAAAATGGTGCTTCTGAATTAATGGGGAAAGACAAAAAGCCTGTTGAATCGGATAATTTGTTTGACTTAAAGTCACAGGCATCTGAGGGGAGGTTAGATTCTCTTGAGTTTTCTGACGGTGAGCTTAGCCTACAGGCACCTCTTCAGTCTGACAATGATAATTTACAACCTGAAACTAGTAGTTCACTGAGTCCCATTAAGTCTGAGGAGTCTGACTCTCCTTCCGGACTGAGACGTTCAGATAGAAAGAGGCAGAAGCCACAACGTTTTGCAGATGAACATTTTAATACTGTGTATGCCAATAAGGTGGTTTTTGAGCCAAAAAGCTACAGTGATGTTCAGAATTTACCTATGCACCAAGCTGTAAATTGGTATAAAGCTATGAACTCTGAGATAGCTTCTTTAAAAGAGCATAACACTTGGTCTCTTGTACCACAAACCCCAGATATGAGACTCATTGATTCAAAATGGGTTTATAGAGTTAAAATGAATGACAAAAATGAAGTTGTAAGGTACAAGGCAAGACTAGTTGCTAGGGGCTTTCAACAAATTCCAGGCGAAGATTATGATTTGTGCTATTCACCAAGTGTAAAATATGAAACAGTTAAGCTTTTGTTAAAAGATGCATCACAACGTGGACATTCTGTTTATCACCTAGATATAAAAACTGCATATTTGTTTGCAGATTTAAAAGAACAAATTTTTATGCGTGTCCCTGAAGGCATAGACGCTGCTGAAGGTTTGGTATGCAAATTAAATAAATCCCTTTATGGTCTGCACCAAAGTGGAAGGAATTGGCACCAAACTTTAGCAAAAGAATTGCTAGATATTGGTTTTTCACAAGGAAAGGCAGACAATTGTGTGTTTATAAGGGAAAGGGCAAACTCTGTAACAAAAATATGTGTGTATGTAGATGACGTGTTAATTTCTACAAAAACTAAACAGGAATATGAACAGGTAGTTTCACAGTTACAGAAGAAATTTGATGTAGTGGAATTAGGCATAGCTAAAAATTACTTATCCATGCAAATTGAGAAAGGCAAAAATGGATCTTTTCTGGTTCATCAAACTGCAAAAATTGATGATCTAGTTGAAATGCTACGTTTAGAAAATGCAAATGGGAAGGAAACACCTATGGTGTGTGGTTTCACCTTTACAGGTGAAGATAAGCCATTTCCTAACAAAACTTTGTATCGTTCTGCTATAGGCAAGCTAAATTTCATTCAAAGAATCTCAAGACCAGATATAACTTATGCTTTTCACTTTCTGGCAAAATTTGTGGAAAAGCCCACTACACAATGTTTCTCTGCTCTTAAGAGAGTGGTAATGTACCTTAAACATACCAAACATTATAGGTTGCAGTTTACAACATGTATTGATAAAGGTTTTGAAATTTTCTGCGATGCATCTCATGCAGTAGAACAAAATAATTGCAGGGGTGTGTCTGGTATGGTGTTTTGTTATAACGGTTGTCCATTTGAATGGAAGTCCCAGACACAAACCATTATTTGTCTCTCCACAACAGAGAGTGAATTATGTGCATGCGTTCAGGCCACTCGTGATGTAGAATGGTATCTGCAAGTATTTGCAGACCTACAGATGCAAGTAACACTACCAGGAAAAGTTTACCTTGATTCCCAGAGTGGACTTGCTATCCTGTGTTCAGAGACCAATACGCAGCGCACTAGAGTCTTAAGATTACGTTTAGAATTTGTAAAGAAACTAATTGCTGATGAAATGGTTGTATTTAAATATGTTCCAGGTGACAATCAAATTGCGGACATTTTTACTAAAGCACTTCCAAAGGTTACACATGAAAAACATGTACAAAGTATGCTTTATGTTTTTGTTTCACAATGATGAACCGCAGGGGAAATGTTGAATGGTTTCTTTAAATGTAAAGGTTCATCATTGTTCCACTCCATGTGTATGTCTTTAAGGGGCCAGAGCAAGGGCCAGAGCAAGATAACGAGACCCAGCTTTACAGCTGTGGAACATAGCAGGTGCTGCTGAGTTGTATTTGATTAAGGTGTGTCAGCATCTGGGTAGAGTATATAAGGAGCAGCACCTAGCTCTCCCATTACCCTGGGGGATGGGTTGGTGGTTGGGTCTGGTTTGTTGTTGACGTATTTAGTGTAAATGGAGTTTTTGTTTTTCTTATTAAACCTTCTTTAAGTTATTTTTGAGTCCTTTCTTTTTAATGCATGATCTCCCCAGCAAGCTCTCTGCAGCGTCACTATACTGCAAAAAGCCAACAAATATAGCTTGTCAACATCCTGCTTAAACTGTGGTACCCTGAACTGAACACAGTACTCCAGGTGTGTTCTGACCAAGGAAGAACAAGTTTGACTCTGACATCTCTTGATCAAGACATTCTACTACTGTTGATGCAGCCTAGAATAGCATTAGCTTTTTGTGTTGCTACATCACACTGTTGACTTGTGTTACGCTTGTGGTCTACTAAGACCCCGAGGTCCTTTTCACATGAGCTACTATCTTCTGTTTCTGCAGCTGGTTCTTCCTGCCTAAGTGCAGAACCTGACATTTGTCCCTACTGAAATTTGTTAGTTTTGTCTGTTAAGGTCATCTTGCATCCCGATTCTGTCTTCTGTGGCATTGGCTATCCCTCCCAGTTTGGTGCCATCTGCAAATGGGATGGGCCTGTTGCTCTGGTTGACACATGTGTGGCCATCAGCAGTTGATTTCACAGCACTTGAGCAGGCTGCCTTGCATTACCTGACTGTGTTATCCTCTGGCATCTCCAGGGAGGCACGTAAAAGACTTGAAAACCGGAACACCTGCTGCCAGTCAATGTTGCACAATTACCTAACTTGGTATGGCACAGCTTCCTTGGTTCCTATACAAACTGTCCCCTTGCCCACCCCATTCTTTTCTGGGTTTCAGCTTGTAGCTCAGGATGCCACTTTGCATAACTTCCTTGTTCATTCAAGGTTAAAAACCATCCGCACTAACTACTAAGTAAAAAAATAAGCACTTCCTCCCTCTTGTGCACAGTTCCCCCCTTTGAACACCGGGGGGCGCAGTAGTACCAGATTTGAACCAACAAGCCGAGTCAAAAACCAATGATGTAATTTTCTCCACTCTCTATATTTCCATTACAAGGAGTGTTTTGCTTTTCCTTGCAGACAACAGTTATATCTATTTATAACCGTCTTGTTTCTAAGCAGCAAAACACCTATTCTGGTTACCTGCTGAAACAAGCCATGTGAAATAAACATATTATTATTATTATTATTATTATTATTATTATTATTATTATTATGCCACCCATCTGACTAGGTTGCCCCAGCCATTTGGGGTGGTTCCCAACAAAAAATAGTAGAAGCACAATGCAATATGGGGTGGGGGACAACAGCAAAAAATACAGAGTAGAAGCCAATTTTCTTCCACATATACCGGCAACCTTTTTGTCTGATCCCATCTTAGAAATGTATTTAGATCTTTGTCACGCCCTGTTTGCCTTAATTTCCTCTTAACATTTTCTTTGCGTTTGAATACTAGCAGTGCAAACTGCTCGTGTCAGCTCAGAAGTGAGCCCCATTGAGCTCAATGGGGCTCACTTCTCAGTAAGCGGGTAGAGGATTTCAGCTTGTGTGCCAGGAGCTGCCCTGTCCTCCTAGCAGGGACACTGTTGCCAGCTCTGCCCTTGGATCTGATCTGGGGAGGAAGAGGGCTTCAGGAGAGGGGATGCACTTTATTAAAATCCAGAGAACCAGAACCACCACTGACAACGGCTGCAACTGGAAGAGCTTATGCCTGCTCTTGCTTTCCCCTCCTCCCTCCCATTCATTTTTCCTCACGTGCCTTTTGAGCTGGAGCACAAAGCCCATCTGAGAACTGGTTTTTGTAAGTCATTCTGAGTATTTTGGGGGGCTACAAAGCAGGATATTGATTCTGTAAACAAACAGGCAAAACTCAGATGTTGTCATTATCTTGGTTCCCAGATTCGGGGGGGGGGGAGATGCTTTCGGGAGGGACTCCTCTTTGCCCCCAGCTAGAGCCAAGACAGCCCAGACCATCACAGACCAAGGAGGATAACAACTGGATTAAATTTCTTCTGGTATTCTAGTAAGAACCATCAAGCCAGTTGCTCATACAAAGAATGGTGTGGTCAGCACAATTTTATCCTCCTGATGGAGACATTTTTATCTGTTTGGATCCTGGCTTTGGTATATTTCCGGCATCCTTGGGCAGTTGCCTGGGATGCGGGTGGCACTGTGGTCTAAACCACTGAGCCTCTTGGGCTTCCCGATCAGAAGGTCGGCAGTTCGAATCCCCATGATGGGGTGAGCTCCCGTTGCTCTGTCCCAGCTCCTGCCAACCTGGCAGTTCGAAAGCATACCAGTGCAAGTAGATAAATGGGTCCTGCTATGGCAGGAAGGTAAACAGCGTTTCTGTGCGCTCTGGCTTCCGTCACAGTGTTCCATTGCTCCAGAAGTGGTTTAGTCATGCTGGCCACATGACCCAGAAAGCTGTCTGTGGACAAACACCGGCTCCCTCAGCCTGAAGCAAAGTGAGCGCCGCAACCCCATAGTCACCTTTGACTGGACTTAACCACCCAGGAGTCCTTTACCTTTACCTTTTTTACCTTGAGAAGATTCACTGCCACCTGCCCTGAGATGCCTTTGATTCTCTTTTTTTGTCTTTCTGGCTGTCGGTGCTCCAATCAATGCTGGACATCCATTGTGGGAAATAAAAGCAGCCATTGCCACCATGATTTTTTTGACTCAGCTTTAACAAGGGCCGACTGCAGAAACCGAATGACATCAATGAAGTGGGGAAGACAACAAATCAACTCTTGTATGTTCTGCTTTGACACTGTACCTTGTAATCCGTACAATTACACACCAGGTGGCACTCTCCCTCTCTCCCACTTCTTAACGCTCCCCCCCCCCCCCCGCCCGCCTGCATTCATAGATCTCCTTTCCTTCCACCCAGGTTTTAAATGTTTTAAATTCTTAATAAAATAGTTGGTGTCCACATCTTTCATGCTGTTGGACATTGTCCTCTATTCTAGGGCCTGTAGCGCAGTGCTAGGGTGGCCCAACACACACAAAACACCATATAATCAGAATAGTTTTCCGTTATGGAATAGCATGCGCTTCTATTCATATTCCATTAACCTCCTTTATCCTTCTTCTGTTGCCTTTCCCAACCCTGCTGTTGACTGTAAGTGCCTTGAGGGCAGAGACTTATATGGGTTGTTGTTGCTGCTTTTACTTATACACTATTGGCACTGGTGCTTGTTGTATCTGCTTTATTGAAGAAAGGATGGACAAGAGACTCAAAACGACTGTGGTCAATATTCTGACACACACTCTTTCTTGCTGTGCTGCTAAATGTGAGCAGGTCTGAGCTGTCCAAGGGGGCACGGCTGCTTGCCACTGACAGAGCAGGAGGCCAAAAAGGCTAGACGGAAATGTTGTGAAGACATTTCCTGAAATTTCAGATTGAGAGAGACAGCTGAGAGCACAGCTCAGGGACTCTGAAGCCGGCGCTGTCAGGAAGGAGAAAAGGAGAAAATGAGAATGAGAAGAGAGAGAGAGAGAGAGAGAGAGAGAGAGAGAGAGAGAGAGAGAGCGCACATAAGACGAAAAGTATAAGACAAGTGTTTGGCATTGAATGAAGACCAGCTTTAAAACAGATGTGGGAATGCTCTGGCCTTCCAGATGATGCTGAACTGTTGTTGTTGTTGTTGTTGTTGTTTACACACACACACACACACACACACACACACACACAAACACAAACACTCCACCTTTTCCCCACACAGGGACTCAACTACCATCATCCCTGGTTATTGGCTTTGCTTGCTGAGGCTGATGGGAGCTGTAGTTCAGTAACATCTGGAGGGCCCAAGGGTTTCTGATCCCTGCCTTAGAATAGCAGCACAATCCTTTAACCAGTGGCGTAGCGTGGGGGGTGCAGGGGGGGACGGCCGCACCGGGCGCAACATCTGGGGGTTAGGGTTAGGGGCCGCAAATCCACGGGTTAGGGGGCACAAATTACTTGCCTTGCCCCGGGTGCTGACAACCCACGCTACGCCACTGCCTTTAACAAAGGGGCGAGGAGCCTTTTTCAGACCAAGGGTCATCTTCCCTGGTGGGGAATCTTCTGGGGGGGGGGAGGCATATGCCAGTGAGAGGTGGGGTCAGAGGTAAAAGAGGCAAAAAGCCAATGGATGTACAGTAGACTACCAGGCAATGCGTGGTTTTTAAAACCAACAAGCAAAGCACAACACAGCACCCCAGGCACCACTTCTTATCTTCAGTGCCTTGGAGTCAAATAACATGTCTGTGAGCGCACGTGGGAACCTACCTGTGGAAGTAGAATGCTCTCCCTAGGGAAGTTCGCCTGGCGCCTTCATTATACACCTTTAGGCGCCAGGCAAAAATGTTCCTTTTTAACTAGGCCTTTGGTTGATCTGATTTATATCCTATGCCCTTTTAAAATGTATTGGGGGGGGGCTATTGGGCTATTATTGTTTTTAATGTATTTTGTGGTGTTTATCTTGATTTTATTCTGTGAGGCGCCCTGCGACCCCTGGGTATAGGGCGGTATATACCGTATTTTTCACTCTATAAGACGCACCAGACCACAAGACGCACCTAGTTTTTGGAGGAGGAAAACAATAAAAAAAGTATTCTGAATCTCAGAAGCCAGAACAGTAAGAGGAATCGCTACGCAGTGAAAGCAGCAATCCCTCTTGCTGTTCTGGCTTCTGGGATAGCTGCGCAGCCTGCATTCGCTCCATAAGACGCACACACATTCCCCCTTACTTTTTAGGAGGGAAAAAGTGAGTCTTATAGAGCAAAAAAATACGGTAATTTCTAACAACAACAACAACAACAACAACAGCAACAACAAGTAAACTATGGCTTTCACTCCCACCAGAGGCAGTGACTTAGATGGCTTTACAAGAGGATAAGACAACTTCATGGAGGAGGTGGCTTTCAGGGACCGCTAGCCATACTCTGCCTCCACAGTCCAGAGGCCACAATGCTTCTGAATAGCAGTCACTGGAAACCACTGGAGAGCAGTCACAAGGAGAGTAGAGAGCAATTGTGCTCAAGGCCCACTTGTGGGCTTCCCACAGGTATCTGGTTAGCCACTGTGAGAACAGGATGCTGGGGTAGGAGGGTCAAGGGCCATTGGCCATTGACCCTTCCTAGAGTTGGAAGGTCATCTAGAAACAAGAAACTTTGGTCCAACGTTGGCCTGAACCCCACAACCCTGAGAGTAAGAATCTCATGTTCTACCAAGTGAACTATCCCTCTTCTCATGCAAAACCGTATTTAGAAAGGTGTTTTGGTTCAGGATTATGGGGCTGGTTGTTTAAGAGGACTGAAAATGTAACATCTAGGGGCCAGACAATTCTCTCTCTCCCCACCATCCATTAGAAATAGCAGAAGCTATTTTGGGGTTTGATGTGCGATCGAGGAGGTGTGCATGTATATGTCTTTGCTGGAACCCCAAATTCCTTTCAGTTGGTCTGCTAACACGTTTCCAGATTTCATCAACAAATAAATACACAGCGGGACACACCTGCAGATGCAAAGCAACAGAGGGAAAACCCTTATTGTATTAACCAAACACAGCATACTTTGTGGGGTTGCTGTCACTTATAAAGCCGCTGGGAATCTGAATACAATGGCAGTTCCTTACATTTTGATTATTTTACAGTGACCCGCAGAAAGCTTGGCATGCTAGCAAGCTGCACAAACCCATTTTTACACTTTTGCTTTATTTTTAGCACCAGGAGAATGAATTTAACTGTCTTCTGCATAATTAATGGCCAGTCTTTTCATGTTCTGGGGAATTTACAGTGGATTCTCGCTCTCCTTAACTCTGTTCTGGGGGAGGGGGCAGAATTTGCAGTCTTGCATAGAGGGTTTGTCGTATAAACATCAAATTGGCAACCGGAGACAAGCAGACTTTGACCTTTTTGCTATCATATGGTACAAAGTGCAAATGGATTGACAGCTTTCATTTTAGATGATATTAGATATGATGAAGTGATACTTCACTGGAAATATTAGGACTGCCGTACTGGGGGCTTAAGATTGTAAACAGGTCATTGAGAGATCACAAACAGTTCATTGGCAACAGTTTTTGTTGTTGTTTGCCTTATTGGATTTCCCCAAGGAAGAGTTAAGCAGGATTAAATTGGGGAGGGGAAAAGATATATGGGCTATTTGATGATAACTATGTTGTGTGTATGTTGCAAAAACCAACCTTGTAGGCATAGGAACACTGGTTCCAAAACAAACACCTGGAAGCACCCACATTTTCACTCACCCAGTCACAATTCAGATCCAGATACAGTGGTACCTCAGGTTAAGTACTTAATTCGTTCCAGAGGTCCGTATTTAACCTGAAACTGTTCTTAACCTGAAGCACCACTTTAGCTAATGGGGCCTCCTGCTGCCGCTGCTGCGCCACCGGAGCAGGATTTCTGTTCTCATCCTGAAGCAAAGTTCTTAACCTGAAGCACTATTTCTGGGTTAGTGGAGTCTGTAACCTGAAGCATATGTAACCTGAAGTGTATGTAACCTGAGGTACCACTGTATATGGTAGCCTAAAGCATCCTCAAGTGCTCCATGCATTGTACAGTGGTGCCTCGCAAGACAAAAATAATCCGTTCCGCGAGTCTCTTTGTCTAGCGGTTTTTTCGTCTTGCGAAGCAACCCTATTAGTGGCTTAGCGGATTAGCGCTATTAGCGGTTTAGCGGATTAGCGGCTATTAAAGGCTTAGCGGCTTAGCGGCTTAGAAAAAGGGGGGGAAGCAAAAAAAAATCGGAACACTCGCAAGACGTTTTTGTCTTGCGAAGCAAGCCCATAGGGAAATTCGTCTTGCGAAGCAGCTCAAAAACGGAAAACCCTTTCGTCTAGCGGGTTTTCCGTCTTGCGAGGCATTCGTCTTGCGGGGCACCACTGTAATGTGCTTTATTCTGATCCAGAAGCTGCAGCTAGCGCAGAATGCAGGGGCCAGACTGTTAAGTATTCAGTGGTCTGTGTTTGCCTGAGTTTGAGCCTGGACTAAGGATTCTGAGCTCCTTTGTTCTGATTTGATACATTATATCCAATCACAAAACATTTCAGGATTTGCGCCTCTGCCATTGGCCCTTAAACTCTGAGTCATGATTCGCAGCTTTGAAGTTTAGACAGCCAATCACGTTGGGAGTGGGAGTAGCCCAGGCCTTCAGAAATATATATAAGCAGTTGCTTTGCCCATGTTGTCCAGTTCTGTTAGCTCAATAAAGGTTCTTGCTGTTATCACTGTGTCTTTCCTCGTGGGAACCCACCTACACTTCACAGACTGCTCACAGGAACAGGCTTCTGGTAACACATTACACCCCTGTTGAGAGAGCTGCAGTGGTTGCCATGCCAGGTTCAAGTTTCTTGTGTTCATTCCCAAGCCCTGAAGAACCTGGACCCAAAATGCCTTAAGGACCACCTAAATCCTTATGCTCCACTCTGATCACTGAAATCCTCTGGTGGGGCACTTTGGATGCCTCCCAATGCCCCTGGGGTTTGGTTGGCCTTAACTAGAGACCCAGGGCCTGCCCCGCCCCTATGGAACTCCCTCTACCGGAAGCTAGGCAGAAGTCATCACTGCCTACTTTTAGACATCTTTTGAAAACTCTGCTATTCAGAAAGGCTTTTGAAACGTGAGGTCACCCCCTCAAAAGAACCCCCAGATCTTATGTTTTTACCGATGCTTTCACTGGTATTTTTATCCCAGCTACTGTAACTTTCTATTTTGTATAGCACCTTGCTGTCTCTTTATGAAAAGTATGGCCTATAAATATGTAAGTAAATAAGAAATAAGAACCAGATGGGTCTTCAAGTTCAGCAGCAAGTGGAATACAGGGGACAGCAGTACATACCAGGCCAGCTTGCAGCAAATGGAAAAGAATTGCGCTCACAAGCGATCACACTTTTCTTTCCAATTACAGAACACTGATTTCCACCATTAGGAGATAGTTTCTTATATAATTGCTATTTGCCCAGCTGGGGTGTGTGACTGTTTTTTTCTTCTTCTAAGGCATTTTTTTAAAAGAATGGGGGGGGGGGAGAGGAACAGGGTCTGGCAATGTTTGGCTTGCATTCGGCTCCTTTTCATTTCCAGCAGGAATGAAAGATGCTAAAATTAAACAGTCGCAACACTTTCATTCACAAACCCTGCAGGGCCAAATACCCAAAGATATCCCAATGACATTTGCGTGGTATTTGAAGGATTCTGGATGAGGGAAGGGCATTATGTAATCAGTGAGCTACAAAAGCACACAAAGGAAATCACAGTGTTCTTTTTGGGAAACAAATGTTTTACAACAGGCAGGGGGGTTTTCTGTGCCTTGTCCAATTTCGACAAGCAAAGGAAATTTTGCAAAGGAAAACCTCTCCATTATTTGGTAATGACTGAAAGATTGCTGTTATTGGCAAATATTGTTGTCAGTATTTTGTGGGAGGGATTCGAGAACATTCCAGGAAATTTAGGTTGGCTGAATTAAAGTTAATGAAAGTACTATTGAGTGCTTCTAGGTTACCTGTTCATTAAGCATTCATTCTGATTTGTTTGCAAGGAGATTAGATGTTGATTGTTTAACGAGTATTTATTCAGATTTGTTCACAGGTCAGATGACTTTGTATCAATGCAAGTGTTAACCCCTGCATTTGTACCCTCACTTTCCTTATCACAAAAAGTCCAATCTTTTGGGAAAGGGGCTTTGCTGCACAAGACTTTTCAATCAGCTATAACTGGGCAACCTGAATTTGCCAGTATGTGACTGAACCCCACCCGAAAACAGCAACAGTCTGGAAGCACTCTCTGTCGCTCTAGAGAAATTGAGTGTTTGCTGTTGGGAAAGTGACAGGGAAAGTGCGCTGAAAAGTATGGAATGAATAAACAACTGGTGAGATGATGTATAAACATCTCGCAAGCAAGACTGGTTAAACGTTGTTTTACAACCTTCCTGCAAACTAATCAGAACAAATGCTTAATAAGGTCTAGATATAATCAAACTTGTGTGTAAGGGTATCAGGGGGTTGCTCGAGAGCAATCAGGCAAATGCCTCCTTGGTCAGCTGTAAAGCCTTGTTATTGGTGCCAAAAAAAACCTTCACCATGCAGAGCGCCACTATTCCGTGGCTTGCTCATTCAGTGGCAGAATCTGTGAGTGGGCGGTCCTTAAACCTTCCCCAGCAGAGTAGTTTCTTGATGCCCAGTCTGCGCCTCCCCTCTCTGCGCGGAAGCCTACTGCACAAGGAGGGCGTGGGTAATGGAGGAACTCTCTCCTCCCTGCTTTGCTCAGGCAAGGTGTCCTGGCACCGCCTCGCCTCCTCCAAGCCCTGCAGCTCCTCTCCGCTGGAGGCGTGGTTACTCGCCTCTGCTAAGGAGGTGCTGCTTCCAACGATCTTTGGGGACTCTCTGTAATCCATCCGGCTTTCCCCCTCTCACCCCTGAGCCAATGGCAGCTCCCTGACACTGTGCTTAGGCTTTGTTCAAGCAAAACAGGGTAAATGTTCAATAAAAAGGTCATCTAAAGGAGCTCAATGTGTACAATCTCTAAGGTGCAGTAGCGTAATATTGTATTACCGTACCATACAGGTAACAGCTCATCTAGGGAGGACACCGATGCACCACCCAAAAACAACAAATGCACCCCACAATCCCTCAGGAAAGAAAGAACTAGGACAAGAGCCCCATAACAGTTCACGCTTCAGGGGCCCCCCAAAAATGTAGGTCTGCCACTGGAAGATGGGAGAGGTTTTTTTTTAGAAGTTCAGTTGTTCGCATGCAGAAAGCAACTCCTTTCATAATGGCAACACAAAAAGGCTATCGCATTTTTTCATATAAATGTGTTTTATTGCAGAGAAGTTATATTATTTACATGCTGCGATACATTACAACATAAATCTATCAAACAGTTCATGGTGGATGCTGTTGGTTGCCAGATAATGGTGTTTTTTTCCCCCTTAAAGAACCACAGACTAAAGTGAACAGACGTACAGCTTCATTTATTCTACAACTCTGGTTAGTAGCTAAAATGTTCAAAGTCAAAAGGCAGTGTTTTCTCAGGCCTACCTGTCATCATATGCATGCAATAACCTAAGGAGTGCAGCAAATATAAAATCATTATCTGCTTTTTTCAGATCCATAATGCCACCAAAGCTGACAATGGGTAAATAACTTTTTAAAAATATTTTTAAAGCATGTACTTCTTGCATAAAATATACAGGTCTAATATGGTTTGGTATAAATCTATTACGTTTTTTTATAAACCATGTCTTCAAAACAAAGGAGAGATGCAGCCTGCTCATGCATTTTGAAAAAGACAACGTAGCAAATGTTTGTGAGCATAAGCAAATTATGACCTGCCTTCTACACAGATCTGCTAAAAACACTGTGACTCTAGAGTTGCATTTCTCTTGGCAGAGGGACATCAATGGAACTCCAGAATAGGGACGAGCTAATAGATGCTGGTGGAGAAGAATGTATGAAACATGGAACACCAATTAGGCTAACTCGGGTTTGTCAGGATATAGCAATGCCTCTAACAGGTTCATAATGTTGTACAATATTAATAAGTCCAGTAACGTTTGGTTTTTCCTTTGTTCTCTAAGGTGCTGAAGAAACTGTAAGTACTAACAGTTGCATCACAAATGTTCATAACCGCATGAGCGTGGGAAATAGTACTTCAATTTACAAACGGATCTCAGTTTCTAAACAGGCTTACAGTACAGTACACGGCTTGAGTGAGCCTATGAAACATTTTGTTTAAAGTGACACAAGGAACATTCAAGGTGTCAGAAAACAAATACACAGGTCAAGGTCTAAGCCTTGGCTACTGTGAATGAGCGTGCCTAGACTCATCTTAGTGTAGCTAGACCAAGTTGAAACCGCTGAAAAGTTTGCCCGATTTCATTTCAAGGGGTTAAATGCCAATATGCTGAGCTTCCTGCAGGCATCTAAAGTTAGTGGGTGGTTTCAGAGTGGTTCCCTATCGTCAGTTCCAAGCACAGAAATTATATCAATTTTGGCAGACCTTTAGACAAAAGACTGTTCCCACAGAGAACGTCATTTCCCCCAAATTATCTGGAAGCAGGCTCCACGTGCTCCATCTTTTTGAATCGCCATTCTTCATTGACAGGTCAGGAGACTGGGCTGAGGTTGGATTTCAGGCTTTGAACCAACCTCTGAATAGCTGGTTGAATCCAAGTGAAGTTAGCAATTAATAGGGTAATCCTATATTTGTATTCTCAGAAGCAGGCCACACTTGAATACGCTAGGACTTCCTCCCAGTCTTGATGAGGGCCTGCATCAAGATTCTTTTTTTCCTCTGGAGTTGCCAATGTGTGTTTTTACTTTTGTGCCACCAGAAAAAGCAAACTTGATGTAATCGTGCACAGATTAGAGTTGCTAGACCCCCAGGGCTAAGTTGGAGTCTCCTGGTTTGCCTACTCGCCACCCCCCAGGTGGCAGGTGGAGAGTTTGAATATTCAGGTGAGCAAAAACACCTTTAGTTAGTTTTTTAAAGAAGACTGGAAAGAAAATTAAATGCATATATAAGTGGCTGGCAACTGCAGCATAAACACTGGCTGTTGACAAGAGCAGTTCACAACAATCACAAGAACAACTATCTTTAGCTAAGGTTTCAGCTAGTGACCCAACTAGTGACCCAACTCATTTGTTAGGTTTAAATTTTTTTTATTTGAGTGACTGAAGTTAATAGTTAACCCATCGTGCTTAATGATATCACTGGGGGCTGCTTTGCGCCCTGAAATCTTAGGGTTTGGGACCTCCTGACCTGGCAACACTAGCAGATACAGATGAGCCAAACATTTTGTATGTGTGATTATTTTTTCCTATGGAGGAGAAACACATGTATACATTACATGGCCCTAAAGAAAAGTTGATACAATTATAGATATATAATCAAGGTATTTTCACCCACCCACTTTGCAGCTTTTTATCAGCGCACACTTGCAATGGCCCCAATAACTTTTGCTGTTTGGGGCAGAGCAGCAAATGCACACACAGAGAGAGACACACACATACATACATACATACACACAAACACACACACGGTCAAAGTGTATCCAAGGCTGGCCAAACTTTTGTGGTACCTGAGGCAGAAAACCCCACAAGTGCCTCTCCTGCTTCCTGGCAGTGAAACTACAACAATAAATTACATAGCCAACCATTTGCGACACCCCAAATCAGCCACCTGAGGCAACAGCCTCACTCTTTCTAATGATAGGGCCAGCCCTGAAAGCACCATGTGAACATTGGTAATGGAAAGGAGCCGGATGGGTAGGGGAAAGAGAACAAAATAAAGGTTGCCAAAGTTGAAGCAAAACTGCTCATCCTCCAATCCTAGAATTTGAAAAATTATCCTAGTTAAACCAGGACTCGGGAGAATTTGAACACAAGAGACAATGAGCAGAAGAACACCAAGGGAATGGAATGGAGGAAGACCTCTCCTTTAAAGAGACAAAAAGAATGGTGTTCAATATTACGTGCCTCTTGCTTTTACCACTATTCCTAGCCTGTTTCAGTGCACCCAAAGGGGCAGGTCAGCAAAAGGTCTTGCAGGAAGAGGTTGTGAACTCTCAAATGGCTTTTCACATTAGGTCCCATACTGAGAAAGTGCCTCTTTGCCTTCCACAGTGGAGAGAGTCCCTGCTTTCCATTACCATGTCGAAAAAAGGGAACAAAACAACCATTCCCCTTCCTCCCCAAACCTCCCATCGTTCTGCTTAAGTTCTCTACTGGAGAAAGCCATTTTGGGACAATTAAAGGCATACACGTACATACATGTAAGGGCATATCCGAGTTTGAACCTTAGATTGAGTATTATGGGGTGGAGAAGGATAATTCCAACCTGTACAACTTTATTTTCTTTCTTTGTCCCCACACCTTCCCTATACCAGTAAGATACACCAGAGCTTTCCTCTTTCTCAGTCTGAATCTTTCTTAGGGGAGTAAAAATTCTTTACTTCTACAGCTTTAACTTTTCTGAATGATTAAATATTTTTATACGATCTATTGTAAATATAATATATATATTTTCTTGATTTAAGAAAAATACATTTGTTTTTGCTTTTTAGAAAACGGTTCCTGACAGACTTTGGAAAGACAAAATATACAGACTTCTGAAGGCAGTTCAATTGCATCCCCGTTGTTGTTAAATTCTCTTCCCCCTCCCCCCTGGTCCAACATTTCCTTCTTGAGATATGTGCTGTGGTCCAGGAACCGCCTTAGGCTCCCAATGGGATCCTTGGCTGCTGTCCCACATAAAAACCTGCGAAGGATTTGAATATAGATGGGGAGGGCAGTTCCAGGTGTTTTCCTCCATTGATGTACCTTGGCAGTAAAAGCCACTAACTACACTGGGAGTGGGAAGCCTGTGGTCCTCCAGATGTTGGACTCCAACGTCCATTGTCTCTGATCACCAGCCATCCTGATGGGAGTTGGAGTACAGCAACTTCAGGAGGTCCAAAGGTTCCCCCATCCCAGCACTACATGCAGATAAAGCATCCTAACCACACACACACCCAATGTGGATGCAGATCACTTGTGGCTGGTTGCCTATCCTGTGTGCAGCTGCGCCCTGTCTGACACCGTCCCCATCATCCTTACATAGTGCAGAAGAAGATACTGCACATATCCTTACATAGTACAGAGCTCATCTCAGTTGAGATGAATTGTCTTCATATGCTATCTGGGATTCTAAAGTGGTGTGCCCACTTTAGATTCAATAAGGTGGGAGTTAGGAGACACCATCATGTCTTCATGCATGCATGAAGTTATCCAGGCCAGAATGGGGTCTCCATTCATTTCAATAAAGGGAGTTGATCTGAGTTCACATGCCTTTATGTGAAAGACAGCTTCATTTAAAGGGGATATATTGAGACCTCTGTGCATGCAAGAGATCCATGTGTTCATTTGAGAACATACATGGTGCACACACCAGGAGGCAGGCGTATTAACCCAATAAATTAAACTCATGGGGCATTTTGGTACCTAGGTGGAGATGTAGACTATAACCTAGGGCTATATTTAAGAGGCTGAACTGCTACTGTTTAGTCTTCAGCCTCTGTGTTATCCAAAATTCCATGACATCCTTAACAAAGATTTATTCATTTTTGCCCATCAAAGACACCATTGGCTTCAGCTGGGACTGTTATAGACACAGCATTAAGCAATTGTCCACATCTTGGCTGGACTAGTGCATAGTTCATCCTTGGGATCCCTTGAAACTAGGTTCAAATTTTTACTCAGCTAGAAATGAATGATAGCTTTAGGTGAATGACTATCTCTCAACCATCACTGGTAGAAGGGAGATTAAAAAGTGCTTGCTTTAAAAATAATAATTATGCACTGCTCTTCATCCAAAGCTCAGAGTGTCCTACAAGCAGTTATCTCCCATCCAGGTAGCTTCCATGACCAGACCTGTTTAGCTTCAGCAGTAGAACTGCATCATATGCTTTCAGATCACACTCTCAGCTTACAAAAATGCCACCAACTTCACCTGGTGTACTGAAGATGAATGAAATACGGCTTAAAAGCCAGCATTGGCTAGTGCATAGATTCCTCTCTCTCTCTATATATATATATCAATATTTGGTATGTTATGAGCAGGGTAGCCATCTCCTGACTCAGATATCGCGGTGGTTGCTTCAACTGCTCCAAGTTAGACATCAACTCAAATAGACAACATGAGAGACTCAGAGTTGACCATCATTACTCTTGGTCACTTTCCACCCCTTCCTCATAATGATGCAATGTGTGACACTGTGAATTGCTTCACTCCATTCCTGGCTCACGTCACTGAGTCTTGGATATACAGGGCTGGGCAGTGTCCAAGAGCAACAATGTCATGTGCAATGCAAGGAACCTTGCAAGGAAGTAGCAGCAAAGTGATAGGGAGTGGTGGCAGCACTGCTGCCTGAGCTGTCTTTTGTTGGGCAGAAAGCTCTTTAATGAAAGCCCAGAATTATATTTCCCACATTCCATCAAAGAGAGCTAATAGTTAGAACACACTGTCCCGATAGGCAAAGAATTCCCTCTGTGGATTTGTATGAGATACCCATCAGAGTTTTTAGAATATGACATTTCTCCAGCTAAAGGGAGGAGGCAGATGAATGACTATGTGCATTGAAGACACAGAGCAGAGAGAGATGGACATGAAAAATGTCCAGCTAGAGTTGTCTGGAAGTGCCAGTGCAGTCTTGGGTGGGGGTGGAAGTTGCCCACATTGCTCCCTGGTGCAGCCAAGTAGGACTGCTTTCTTGCTCCTACTGAGTCTCTGCTTTATATACTTGAAAGTTCTTAACACCCCAATGCTCTCCCATCCAAACCTGGCAGTGCCACCCCTAAAACGTCCCACTGCTGGGGCAATTGTGGAGGCCATGTCTGTAATACGCAGAGTACAGATGTGAAACCCTATGGCCCTCCAGATGTTGTGGGATTCCAACTCACAGCATTCATTGCCAGTAGCTATGCTGCGTGAGGCCAGTGGCAGCTGAGAGCCCAATTCCATCCAGAGAGAAACAGGTTCCTTGCTACAGAGGCAGACAGTGATTAGGAGCAGGGACTTGCATACATCTCAGTGTTCAGCCCTCCACTTAACTAATTCCCCTACATGCTCTAGTCTAAGGCAAAATCAGAGTCCTGCTTGCATCTGGAGCAAAATACAAGTAACCGGACAAGTTGGGGTGGAGGTACCCTTCCCAAATGCTGTTTTACCAAGCTGGAGACATTAAAGCAACCACCGCGGTCTCCAGGACGGGAGCTGGCAACCGTGGTCAGTAGGTGGGTGGGTCACGGAGAGAAATGATATCATAACCTAATTGGGTAAAAGTGCTATAGAACAATTAATGATCACAAAACACCTTGCAGATTAAGGCTGCAATCCATAATCTGCACATTTACCTGGAAAGTAAACCCCACTGAGCTCAGCGTTGCTTACTTCTGAGTAAACATGCATAGGATCTGGCTGTACAAGTGCTTTGCAGGAGGTTAACAAATGGGGGCTAACTGTTTTCTTTGTCCTGTCATTCACTTAATAGGTACAGGGCAGGAAGGTTCCTCACTTTCTGATTCTCTCAAGTTTAACAGTATGATGAACAAGGCCTTTCAAACCTAATTCCTCTCCTGAAACATGAATTCAGACAGCATTCCAGAATTCCCACTCTGCAGAAGACATCTTCTACATTTCCCCATTTTCTTTCAACTGGCTCAATGTAAAGTACAGAGCAAGATACTGATGATGAATTATTAAAGCAGTGTTTCTGGAATGATAAATAACATTTTGCCAGTTTTCTAAGAAACATTGTCCCCAGATTTATTTTTAAACAGTGCTTGCTTTCTAAGCGCTACAGAAACAATAAATATCATTACGATTATTTACCAAGCTGTGCAACTCCCTAAGGTGACGGCTTCCGCTAGTAAAGATCATCAACGGACAAGTGCAAGAGACGGAACGTACCTCATATAAAAACCCTGAATCGTACAGCATCAAATCATAATCGGAAATAACAGAGAGAAACAATAAGCCCACAATATAAACCACCACCACAACAACAACAAAAAGAACAGCCAAATAAAATCACCAGTGTGTTTTCTTATAGCTTCAACGAGCCTGTGGGAGCTTTGCCATAAGTCCTAGGAATCAACCAATTTCTAGAGCAAGTTTTGCTTTCAAAATTGCACACATTCGATTTTACCTGCAGATTGCATAAATGTGTTGTGTCACATAATCATATCAAAGTTATTTGCAAACATTATACAAACTGGAATGCTTAAATATGAGACACAGAGTACATACATTTATAAGAAAAATGAGAGCAATCATATAAAAATATAATTGGGGAGGGGGGTGCGTTAAGTTAGCAGTGCTATCAAGGGCAGAGATAAGGAGGGGGTTGGGTTCCAACTCTGCAATTCTATGATCCCATGAAAGTGAAAAGTCATGATTTTCTTTGTTTCGTTTTCGTTTCTGGAGTTGCTCCCACAGCACACAATTTTTATCTCTGCATCCATTTGCTTCGAGTCTCGGTGGTATCCTGCATCTGATCCGAGGCCTTTCAGAACAACTCCATTAGATTTTATGACATTTAATGAATTCATAACCCACGTTATGCCACTACAGGGCCTTTAGGAATAATTACATTTGATCTTCATTACTTTGATGTCACTTACTTACCAACCCCGCATATTATTACAAAAAAAAATATTATTTCTAAAGGCATGTTTTCGCTCATTTGGAATGTAAACTCTTTTTTGGGGGGGACAGGGAAGGGCCACAGTTCCTCATGTTCTGGATCGCACTGATAACCCTGTTGGCACTCAACAATAAACAAACAAACAAGAGACAATTCACTTTGCCTAGTTCCTACGTATTCAAGGTGCTCGCCGCCTGCTTAAGTGATGCTCCTTTGGAATTTCCAGATCCTCAGGACCTTTCCCCCCTCCCTCTTTTCAGCCCTTTCTCATTCAGGTGTTTGCTTCTCTTCCCAACAGTCTAAGAAGCCCTCTTTATTTTGGATGCGCCGCCGTTTTATTCGAGCTTAAACTGGTAGCGTTCGATAAAGCTATACTTTTCTCCCCTTTGGGTAACTCTGGCGCCTCATACTCCCAAGGGCAGATTTCCATACGCGACTTTAAAGGTTGCTGTGAGTTACTAGCTGCCGGCTTGGCAGAATCGGAGGGAAGCGCATTCCCCACTGGAGAGGAGGAGGAATTTTTTGTCTGGCCTCCCAGTTTATTGGTATCTGTGGTTTGTGCTGTTGTCTTTTGGAGCAGTTCCTTGGGCTCTCCAGCAGAAACGCTGGGGGCACACTGTTTATTAGCATTCTTGCCCTTTATCCCGGGAACATCCCGCTGAGCCTTCAAACTTGGCAGTTCTTCTTCTTGGGTCTCCCAAGGGCACACTTCACATCTATCTGTGCTCTTTTGATTGGGGAGCTGATTGCCTTCCACAGTCTTGTGGGGCGTTTTGCCCTTGGCCGGGGAAGAGGGTTGCTTCTCTGATTCAGAGGAAGCAATGGAGACGTGCTTTTGAGCTTTGGAATCAGAAAGCCCAGACCCCGGGCTCTGGTCATAGATTTCCCAGGGGCAAACCTCTCCTATGTCAACTTTGCCCTTTGGCAGGGTCTTATCTGCTGCTGCTGCTGCTGCTGCTGCTGCTGTTGCCTCAGGGTTCCCAGCTGCCTGAGTGGACTTTTGTTGCTTCATTATCCCAGATTTATGGGTCTTCTTCGCCTCATCTGCATGGGCAGAGTTTTTCCGGTGAGAATCCTTATGCTCGCTTTTATCGGCGCCCGAGTGCTTCTTGCTTCCCTCTTTGCCCTTCTGTTGAGACTTGTGCGACTTGCCACCCTCTTCGCTTTGCATTTTTCCAGCCAGCCCCAGCGTTTTCTCCTTGGCACTGGCAATAACACTGAGCGATTTCTGCAACACTGACGTTCTGGGGTGAAGGGGCTTCTTATCTGCGCTTAAATTGTGAGCGCTCACGGATTTGCACACCAAAGGGACGTTTTCAGTGGACGTTGCTTCAGTTTTGTCTGCGGTCTTTTTCCCAGGGGCAGAATCCAGCAAGGAATTCTCAGTAGCTGTGATGACCTCCACGCTTTCTGTTGTTAAGCTGTTAGGCTCTGCGGCTGGCTCCCGGACGTGGTCGTAAGTGCTGTGAGACTTCTTCAACGAGAAGACTCGGTTCCTCAAGGATTCTTCCTTCGGTTTGATGTGTCCCCCAGAATCCAGTGGGTTCTTCTTTGTCGCAGGAGTATTCTTCGAAACCCCATGCTCCAGAAAGTCCTTTTCCTCCCGGGAGCACTGCCTGGTGACTGTCTCAGGGATCTCCGTAATTCTTCGCATGATTGAACGACCCAAGCCCTTTTTGGAGCACCTCTTCTTCTGGAGGTGTGGGTTGTTGGTGATCATCTTTTTCCTCTTATAAATCTCCAGCTGGGCATACAGCTTCTTCAATTCATCCTGTAAATCAGACAACAATACTTGTCAGGAAGGTATATATTGAGTCAAAATAAATGTAGTGTAGCTTTTCTTAACCTGAAGGGCCTAGGGATCAGATATCTGGGTCTTGGTTCCCTATCCCTGCAATAGAAGGAAACACATGGGCCAATAGGGACCCAGGTGTACATTTCCCTGAGTTGAAACCTGAGGAAGTAGCTGAGCTTGCATGAAGATCCAATAAGATTGGGTCAAATTTAGCAAATCGTCTGCTGTCAGAGAGCATAAAAAGGAGGACTGAATCCAGCCCTCTATTCTCAACTCCTTCTTCCTCAACAGATGATCAGCAGAATTGAATGAGCCCAGGAAAAAAAATGTGTACAGAGCCCTTTCCCCACTTGCACACAGAGTTCCAACTGGACTGAGTTACACATGCAGAAGACAACCAAAGAGCAGCACAAAATGGCCATCATTTCAGTTACATTTCACTGAGTTTAACATACGACAATACGAGAGTATTGTGAGAGTAACCTGAAGCCATTGGAAGAATTGGAAGAATCTATTCGGGCAAGAAACTAAGTTGTCCTTGTATTGGATTCTTCAGTTTTAACAGTCTGCAGTAACTCTCCAGCAATCAGAGAGGCTGCTTATGTCAGACTGAATTTACCATGCCAAAGATTTTATTAGGACTGAGCCGGCCATCATTTTCATAATTTATTTATTTCATCTTATTACTGAAGATTTCCCACCTGGCTTTTTAAAAAAACACCCACAAAAAACACCCACAGGGAGAAAATTCACAAGGTTGACATGTACCCTAATATCTTCCGGATCCAAGCTATGCTCGCTCCAAGCTGAATTGATACTGCTGTTCAGGTAAGATCCAGATCTTCCCATGTCGAGTTCATCTTCATAAGCCTCAGTAGCTATGTCATCTCTTGGGTTATTGCTTGAACGGGAAAACTGAAAACATACGTGAGATGTCAAAATAAATGCCCTGGTCAATATAACAAGTAAGATCAAAGAACATGCCCTTGTTCTTTAGTTCGACATTCCTGGACACTACAATTGGCTCTTCCGTTGTGGTTGTCATGCACACCTCCCCCTGAATATTCAACTTTTTGCTGTTCTTTTCAAGTATGTGCATAGCCTTCATATGTGCATAGAAACCTTTGCCCCGCTAGCTTCATATAGAACAGGGTTGGGGCAACCTGTGGTCCTCCAGCTGTTGCTGGACTCTAGTTTCTATTATCCCTGCTCATCATCCCCCCAACATCATCCCTGAGCATCGGCTTTGCTGGCTGGGACTGATGGGGAGCTGGAGTCCACCAGCCTTTGGAGGACCACTGGGTCACCATCCCTGGTATGGAAAGATACTTGCCGGGAGCAACTGCATGATACTTTGCAGTTCTAGAGAGAAATATATCTTTAGATGTCTCCTCAAAACAGGAGATTTCTCAGGCTATTTCCTAATTCAACAAACAACAGTTGCCACCAAGTTATATTGATCTATCAGAGGGCTAAGAGGCCTGTTAGGCGGAAGATCTGTGATGAGAACTCCTGATGTTTCTAAAGCTGCCTTAAGGTATCCAAATTAGGTCAGGGCAGTGGCACTGAGGGGGTGCCTCTCTCTTACACCCAGCCATGGAGCTCAGAGCAGCAATTTAGATTGAGAGGAAAGGTCGACATTCCAATTTAATTTGGAACCCTCTGCAAAATCTAAAAAAAACAAACAAACCCCAAACATGAAGAGACCCAGTAAGAGATCTCCTGCGTACTGTGCATTTGTCCCTGAGTTCTGACACGGGGAAAAGAGTAGAGAAAGAATACCTTCGGGATCAGAAGTAACCCAACAGTGACTGTCACAGTCAAGTGTGTGTGCGCAAAGAACAACATCAGCATCCAATCAGACTGAAGTCTTGAGGCAAGACTGAACCTAAAAATAGAATCCACAGGGTTGGCAAATGCATCTTCCTCCACTTTCCTCCCCCCCACATTAAATGCTAGATCCTTAATATTCCTGACGACTCTTACAGAGCAAAAACCCGAATATAACAATGCACTACGTGATCGAATATGACATTGTTGCCTGTCTCTCCCTCAGTACACATCCTCTGATCCACAGGCTCCTTGTGTGCACATCAGAGCACCAATGCGCATGCAGGGTTCATGCGCACGTGCCCCATTGTATGTGGAAAACCAACCAAATGTTCCATTTGCAGTAAAGTGAAAACTTGCAGGGATGGCTCTAAGTGGGAGGATTCTTGACAAAGCACACTGTGGTGGAATCCCTCTGGCATTGGTGGGGCTACCACTGGAGGACCGCAGCACTACTAATACCCTCTTGCAGTGGGTGGATGTGAACTACCCACTCATCTATCCATTGTTCATTTCCTTACATAATTATATCCTGCCCTATATTATGGGACCCACGGGGGGTGTACATGTGGCTGCCAGATAGTCATCCATCCAGGGTGCTAGCCAGCTTCACCAAAGTGGTGCTCTCATGTGCCTTCAGACCATGCACTGGAATCTAGAGTCCCTTGTGGGGCATTGTGGGCAATTTAAAATGGTGGTGACCTCCTACCTGCCTGCTACTGCTCTGTAAGCCAGAGCCTTGGAGATCTGTGACTGGAGCATCGTAGAGGGTGCAGAGCACCTGGCATCGATGCCAGAGGGTGCTGGTCATTATGACACATGCCTTGGTCACATAGCCAGACCAAAGTATTGCAAAGCATTCTTCAAGGGCACTTCCCTTGAAGAGTAAGCAGAAGCTGCAGTTGCAGCAAAAAGCACCAGGCAAAATACTTAAGAGGTACTTATCTTTTGGATCATATCACACTAATCCTCTTTCAATTGCCCTGGCTTCCATTTTGTTTCTGAGCCCAGTTTATATTCACTTAAATGGATTGGGACCAGGATTGCTGGAAGAAAACTGCTTCCTCCATCATCATCACCACCACCATCATTATTTAAATTTCTATACCACCCTTCACCTGAAGATCACGGGGTGGTTTACAATATACAAACACAAAAATACGTACCATAATAACAAACGAAACCAATAGCCCTCTACACACTGTTTGAAAGGCTATAAAACCTGCCCATCAAATAGGAGCATCTTGGGAGGCCTTAATCTGTGTCCTGACACCAACAGAGGTATGGCTGGTGGGGATGCGGGCCAGTGCCTTCTCGGTGGTGCCCCCACCCCCAAGTTATGGAACTCTTCCTGAGGAAGGTCAGCCTGAAGCAGGTAGGTAAGATGCTTCTTGAAATTATTATTCTGCTAGGCTTTTGACAGATTTCAATTCTGCCTCTGTAGGGATTTTGTAAGGCTGCATGACTAGGGAGCTACTTCCCTGGTTACTTTTCAATGTTGATGCTTGGGCTTAGATTTCTATGCATGATTTCAAATGGGGCTAACAGCAAGAGGAGACTGGTCCATTAGGGCAAACGGGGCATTGCCCCACCACCCGCAGTCTGCTCTCAGTCAACTGCCACCTGCTACCTGCCTGCCTTAAAGGGAGTGGCTCTGGCTGTTCCCTTCCTCCTCTTTAGTCTCAGTTTTGCCTTTTCAGAACTCAGCAGGAGAATGAGGACAAAGCTATAAAGAGTTGGCTCTACCTACACAGGCTCTAGCTCCACTTACTGTTGGCCTCCCAGGATTCTGCCCTACCAATCCCAAAAGGGACAACTCTAGCTAGACATTTTCATGTCCCACTGCCTGCTGCCTGATAGTTTTCTTGGTTATTTTTAACCCTGGATTTTAAGTGTCATTTTAAAGCTTCTTGAATTAAGATTTATATAGTTGTACACAGCTTTTGGAAATAATAAAT
Organism: Podarcis liolepis; assembly: GCF_965112155.1. Taxonomy (NCBI): domain Eukaryota; kingdom Metazoa; phylum Chordata; class Lepidosauria; order Squamata; family Lacertidae; genus Podarcis; species Podarcis liolepis. Next base: position 21,861,705 of record NC_139563.1, read on the forward strand.
GCATAAAATGCTGTTGAGAGACCATTTCCTTTGATGCATGTACTGAAAACCCTGCCTGCCTAATTAATAGATGGGAAGCTCATCTCTTCAGCCATCTAAGAGAACGTCTTTAAAGAATTCTGCGCTTTGCAGGAGGAACGCTTTCATCTGGGGGCTTTCTGATGTGCATCTTAGCCTGATGACCCAATTCAAATTGTACCATGTTGAAAGTAAACAGTTAAGAACCAGGCTACAGCTCACTTGCCTAATTGCATGGAATATCGCGGAGATAATGAGCTCAATGTGAACCGCAACAGCCAAATAACGTGGCTCGTGAAACGCCGAGGGCACGGTCCGCACTGCATAGCAGAGATAAACGCCCCACAAGAGGAATAAAAATTCAGCTGCAAGAGAAAGAACGTAAGAAGTACATTAGTATTTATACATTAAAAATGAGAGAGCAAACTTGAAATTATCAGTTTGAATTTTGGTGTGAATATATATACAAATTCAACAACCGGAATTTATGCGTGTGCCAGTATGCTTTCAGATAACAGAATGGTAGATACATCACCTAATGTCCCTGCAAGCCTGCATGTGTTAGCTCCCCCATTCATTCCAATGGAGGGGAAGGTGTCATGCACTAAATGGAATCAATGTACACTACTGTATCTGTTTTGTAAATAAGGCCGGAAAAGTTACTCATCTCCAATGAATTCAAGATGGTGCACATGGATCTTTCCTCCACCCCATCCCAAATGTAATGGGTAGGTAGAAAAGGGTCCCTCTGCAATGAATTTCTTGTAACCCATGGTGCCCAGTTGAGTTGTTAACTATGAGGCTGATCTATTCATTTCATTTAATATTCATTCATATATTTTTACTTTTCTGCTTTAAAAGCAACAGCTAACAATTAAAAACAATCACCAACGGAGAGGGAGAGAGAAGTTTAAAAAGAAAAAAAAAAACACCGGTGAAATTAAAATGTTTTATTAAATACATTTAAAACAAGACTGAAACCCTAACAAAATAGCTCCTCATGGTAAAGACCCATTTATCACACCGGGAAAGCCAGTCAGAACAAAAACGTCTTCAATTATTTCCAGAAAGTGCAGATATTGGGTGCCTGCTGTATCTCGACCCAGAGGGCAGGGACAGCCACACTAAAAGCCCTGCTCTGAGTTATTACAGAGTGGGCTTCTAAGAGAAAGTCTCCTGTTGTTGTTGTTGTTGTTGTTGTTTAGTCGTTTAGTCGTGTCCTACTCTTCGTGACCCCATGGACCAGAGCATGCCAGGCACTCCTGTCTTCCACTGCCTCCCGCAGTTTGGTCAAACTCATGCTGGTAGCTTCGAGAACACTGTCTAACTATCTTGTCCTCTGTCATCCCCTTATCCTTGTGCCCAACATCAGGGTCTTTTCCAGGGAGTCTTCTCCTCTCATGAGGTGGCCAAAGTATTGGAGCCTCAGCTTCACGATCTGTCCTTCCAGTGAGCACTCAGGGCTAACTCTCCTGTAGACTGCAACTATCGACTGGTAAGAAGCATACTTAGACTTCAGCCTAACAGGTGTACTGTATTCTGATATGAGCTTTCATGGGCAATTTTATCACATCCATTTCATGGGTTAATAAAGTTATTCTCCAGGGAGAAGGCAAAGGGTGTTTTTCTGTTGGCAGCTATTTTTCATTACAAATCTGTTAGCATAAAAGCGCAGTTTCCCTGGCATTGGCCATATCTTAGGTGAGCAAGCTGGTGGTGACCTAAATATGTAGCATTTTGGAAGGAATTGGGCTTGTTGGCAGCAAGCAGTCCTTGAAGTCTAAAAGCTCCAGGCTGGAATTCCCCGAAGAATCCTTTCAAGCTGTGATCCCAAATATACTTTGCAGTCTGATCCTTTGACTCACTGGTTCAGCAAATGAAAGTGTAGCACAAACACGGCCTGCCAGCACATCACCACAGCATGGGTCCCTGCACTGCTGACTGACCCCGGCCAACTCAAGATGATGACCCAGAACAGCAACACTTGCTGATGCCAACATTAGACGCAGGTGCACAAAATCATTACTTCACACACAAACACAACAGATGGAGAAGTGCGGGATGATTAATCTGGAAAAGACTGAGTTAATGCACCATCTTCAAGGGCTTTTTTGCCCATCATGCAGTCAGCCTACCTATGCAGGATCTGACAGAACATGGAGATGTGTTAAAAGACTATCACAGCTGATAAGCAGATATTTTTGCAAACACTTCTTTATGTACATTGGCCTGGGACAAGGCTGAGTACTGGCATCTGATCAGTGCTATTTTTATGGAAAAATAGGTGCCAGAACTCACCAATAACTACTTCTCCCTTTACAGATAGGTAGCCGTGTTGGTCTGCCATAGTCAAAACAAAAAAATTCCTTCCAGTAGCACCTTAAAGACCAACTAAGTTAGTTCTTGGTATGAGCTTTCGTGTGCAAGCACACTTCTTCAGATACCAATATCTGAAGAAGTGTGCTTGCACACGAAAGCTCATACCAAGAACTAACTTAGTTGGTCTTTAAGGTGCTACTGGAAGGAATTTACTTCTCCCTTGTTCTCTTAGAATGGCAATGGCACCCACCTGAGAGGTGAGCTCTGGCTGGGGGAAAAATAGCCCTGCATCTAATGGATCTTGCCCCAGTCAGAATTTTGCTAACGGTTTCTTGTTATCGCTGAGAAAAAAATATACTTGCATCTTCTCCTCCTGTTCACAGATCAGAAACTTTACAGTTCACAATATCATCACATTCCCCTCCTCACAATATGGAATTATCTATACATTAGCTTACCTGAGCTCCATTATCTTAATGTCTGCAATCACATCTGATGTTAAATTAACTTGGGCCCAATAATGGGAGGAAGGGAACACTTTCAGACCCCCCCCCCCAAGTGTCCCTATTTTCCAGGGACAGTCCTGGATTTACAGAAGCCATCCTGGTTTCTGATTTGATCCCAGAATGTCCCGCTTTTCCTTAGGATGTCCCTGTTTTCATCGGAGAAATGTTGGAGGGTATGGAGTTATGCGACACCCCCCCCCCCGAGCCAAGGAGATAAGTAAATCATTACAAGACATCTGAAGGCAGCCCTGTATAGGTAAGTTTTTTATGTTTACTGTTGTATTATGTTTTTATATATGTTGAAAGCCACCCAGAGTGGCTGAGGCAACCCAGTCAGATGGGTGGGGTATAAATGTTGTTGTTGTTGAATAGGATGTCTCTATTTTTATTGGGAAAGTGTTAGAGGGTATGTACTTTGCTAGGGTTCTAGGGAACCGGGGGAGGGCAGTAGCCCAGGCTGCAAGCTAATTACTATGAGGGGGGCAATGTATCTATGAGGAAGAGTCATAATTCAGTGGTAGAGCACATGCTTTGTATTCAGAATGTCCCAGTCCTAATCCCTGGCAGTTCCATGTAGGGTTGGGAGAGGCCCCGGTTAAAAACCTGGAGAGACACAAGGCTGATTGGTTGGTAAAAGGCTGCTTCCTATATCTATCCCTTAAACTACACAGAGTGTACAGATATTGGAATTGCTCCTAAGATCTCTTAAGTGTTGGAACAGATCAGGCAGCATTCTGGCTCAGCCCCTTCTTTTGGAGAGAGAGTGCACACAACTGCACGTGGCATGCTCTCTCCAGAGTTCCCTGAGTCCTGTGGGCATTTCTTGTGCCACACAGGAACACATAGGAGGGAAGGTCAAGCCCCATAACAATCATCGGCACCAAGTATTCAGGGAACCAATGCTGTTGATGGGATTTACAGCTCCATCACAAATGTAGATACTCCCTCTAATTTTGTGTTCTGCTGTTCCCCAACCCCCAAATAACAGCCATGTTGTGTAGTGCCATGCCCCCATGGCAGCCATTTTGTGACTGGCGCTGACAGCACTTTCTCAAAATTCAAAATGGACCTGGTAACCCTAGATCCCGGGGCAAGAAACAAGGTCTAAAGGGCCTCTGTCACTTGTCACCGTTAGGAATTCATATACATACATTAGTCAGGCTATAAAGGCCAATCACAGAATCATAGATTTGTAGAGTTGGAAGGGAGCAAAGGCATCATCTAGTCCAACTCCATGCAATGCAGGAATCTTTCACTAAACGTGAAATATAAGGAGCAAAAGCAAATATGTCTAAAGGCTAAAGGACACTAATCAATTTTCTTGTTTTTTGAAACAGGTGAATTGGTGTCATGCGGAGTGGAAATTGAGCCCATGCTACAAATTTGTTCTGGACCCAGAGAAATAATACTTGGGAATTCAACCTGTTAGTGGGTGGAAGACTTGCTAAATTTTGATTTCCTACATAACAAATTTTAGCTTGTCAACACGGAGTCTGTTGTCAAAAACTGTTACATGGCAGAACAGACAAGATACTGGCAGCATTTAAGTTTTAGCCTCATGAATAATCTCTCCAAAAGGTTAGGATTAGGATGTTGAGTTCAGCATTTTGTTTTCATCAGTATGCAAAATAAGAATCTGGTATGATAGTGAAGAAATGTTTGTCTGTCCTGAACCACAGGAGAGTTTGTGTGCTGTTTTAATCATGAGGTTCCCCAAGACAATATATGTAGCAATTATTATGCCACTGATTTTGTTTTTCCGCTTGTTCTTCTCTTTTTATTTCCTCCCTTTTTATTTCAGCCTCTTTCTGCCTTTCTTCATGTCTCTCATAGCAGATGTCCAGGCCTCCTATGTGACGCCCACACCACACGTTGAGAACAACGACTTCAGGGCAATCTTGCAGTAAAAACAGCCAAACAAAAAATATAACCATTTTTTTAATTTAAAAAACAGAGCCTACCCCTCATGTTCTCTCTTCTTTATATGCAAATCATACCGGAGAAATTACCAGTATCTCCTCTCTGAGTTCTAGGAGGTAAGGCTTGTACAGTGGTACCTCGGGTTAAGTACTTAATTCGTTCTGGAGGTCCGTTCTTAACCTGAAACTGTTCTTAACCTGAAGCACCACTTTAGCTAATGGGGCCTCCTGCTGCTGCCGGAACACGATTTCTGTTCTCATCCTGAAGCAAAGTTCTTAACCTGAAGCACTATTTCTGGGTTAGCAGAGTCTGTAACCTGAAGCGTATGTAACCTGAAGCATATGTGACCCGAGGTACCACTGTACTAGCATGAGGAAAAAAGAAAACTTCTGTTGTTAACAAGAATCCTTGGGCAAATTAAGTTTTGTTTACTCTAGCACAGTGGTGGCTGACCTGTGGCCCTCCAGATGTGGTTGGACTGCAGTTCCCAGCACCCCCAACCACTGGCCATGTTCAATATCATGTGTAGGGCCACAGATTGCCCCCCTCAGGGACAAATCCCTTAATGAGGCAATCAATCCTTAGAAATGGCAGGGTCTGTGAGATATTTTCCTCCCTCCCTCCCTCTTTCTTTCTTTCTTTCTTTCTTTCTTTCTTTCTTTCTGTCTTGTCTTGTCTTGTCTTGTCTTGTCTTGTCTTGTCTTGTCTTGTCTTGTCTTTGATTTGTTAACTGTCCTTCATCAGTTAGGATTTGGGGCATTATACAACAATATAGTAAAAACAGCAAATTCAATAAACCAATGAAAAACCCTAATCTATACTTCAATGATAACCCAACCATCAACTTCATGCAAGCAAACCAGAACCTTTCTGAATATGCACAGGCTCATGTCTATTTCCTTGCCTTACTCTTTCCTTTGTGCCACTAGCTCTAAATTTAACATACAGTAACTATTTTACATAATTTAAACAATTAGTTGTTGCAGCCCGAGGTTGCAAGACAAAACATTTGCAGGAGTTGGGCTTAACAACACTTTCTCCTTCATATCTCTCTCCGAAACCCATTTCTTCAGTAAAATTGAGCTGCAGAATTATCGCCTTCATGCAACCTACAAATGTTTTCCTTCTTAAAAGACCACCCACCAAAAAACTTGTTCGTCTTAATATTTGTTTGTCGCAATCCACAGTCCAGTGGAAGTGACAATGTTACATGTGAACTGGCTGGGTTCACATGTAATGTTCAACTACCGTTTAGTGTTGCATGCTTGAATTGCAGGCTCATGTGCTTCTCCTATGCCCTCTCCTCCTCTAGCGCAGCCACAAGCAAGAAATCGGAAATTTCTTGTTTCTTGTTATATCCAAACCGGAAATCTGTTTTGCTTCTTACATGCCCCCACCCCTGGTTCTGCTTAATATCTGTTCTGTGTCTACCACTATTCCAATCTGCCACTGTTCAGCCTCTGTATTGGCTGTGTTCAAATGTAGTACTAAACCATAGTTCAATATGATATACGCAAACAACACTCATGTGGCTTCTTCCATGTCCTCTACTCCCCTCGAGTGGCCAACTGGAGGATATTTGGAACTTCTGAGTTCCTTGTTATGTCATTAGTGAGACAACTGTAGTTGATGATCTTGCTAGTTACACCAAACCATAGGTAACGCTATCCACAATTCCCAGCTCAAATATAACAAGCAACCACAGCTGGTTGAAAACAGAAGTAAAAGATCCTTGTGATGCGAGTCTGAGGAACACAAGAATGTTATGTACACATAACAAAAAACTGCAGTTTAGCATTATGTGTGAACTGAGCTATTCTGTACAAGCCATCTACTAATTCAGTCTAAATAAATGTTAAATAGTTGAGGAAGTGGCAGTTTAACCTTCATAGTCACAACGTTGTAGAATCTCCACAAATGTGCCAGTCAGCAAATGTTGCTGAAACCACACTCTGAAACTGAACTGTGTTTCAGCATATTTGTAAAATTCTGACCCCACAACAGTAAATCTATGCCAAATATATTCCTATTTGTAATCATCACAAAGCTTTTGAGATAGCCCTTAGTAGTGCCATGATCCCATGCTCTATGCTTATACGGTGGAACTCAGATAAGATTTATAACAGTTTATAGTTCAAAGGTAGAGATGTTTTAACTACAGGAAACCAATTAGCATTACATCTTGAATCCTACAAAAATGGAATTCTTTCGCAATGCAAGGAAGATTACGATAATACATCTCCCAGCTACGCCTAACATTAACATTATTTAATTAGCAATAACAAATATATCATTCTGCTTGGAAAACAATTTATTACCCAAAGCACCAATTACACAGTTTAAATGTATCATGCAGAATTGTGCTGGAGGGTTTGGGGGGGGGGGGAATCAGGTTCATATAATTAACTCTAGACTAATGCCACAATTGGCATAGAGAAATCTGCAGATGTTACCAAAATTTACTGCACTTTTAAATGTGGGAGCTGCATTCCACAATTCTGATTACACAATAAGAACATGGGCATTTAAAGATAACAGTTATCCTGATGAAACTAAAAAGCAGTGTGTTTAAAGATCAATGGGGAAGAATCTTTTGCATGCTAATGCCACAATATTTACAAACACTCCTTCCAAATATATTTTGGCACAAACACAAAAGAGCTTGTGTTTGCCCAGTGGAACGTTTGACTTTTCCTTCCACCTTTGAACAACTGACCCCTGTGCCAAAATTTCAAATAGCTTCTGAAACAGCCATTGCTTGCAAAAGCAGTTTTCCATGAAGTATGTGACTCAGTGAGAATTTTTTTTAAAAAAGGGGGG